>NC_136002.1:4151396-4501896 GCF_048128805.1 Centroberyx gerrardi
GAGGTCTCTTCCAAAGCAACCTTCATTTCCCTTCTCCTTTACCCCCCCCCCCCCCCCCCCCACCTCCACACATACACACACACGCACACACCTCCCTTTTCCTGCAGCGTTCATTAGTGCAGCAGAACCATCAAAAGACATGCAGAGCAGAGGGGACAAACCAATGCTCGCACTGTTCCACTAACCGCTGACCTGGACAAAAGCCTCTTTACAGATGGTTAAGAGGAGGCTGTGCAGGATTTACTCTAAATGTGCCATTGTCAAAACAACTATGACACTACAGTATGTTCCATAACCACTGTCAGCTGTTTTCTATCAACATATTGAATTATTTCCCTCCTCCGCTAATGTGTAGGTTAGCAGCCAGTCAGCCTCAATGAGCGCCGTTCTCTCATGTATGGAGAGAACATCCAGCCAGACTCCATCTGAGACGCTTTTCTTTGTAATATGGCCTAAATGTTCGCTACCTTCTAGAACATCCCTCAAGACCTTTTCTGAATTGTTAGCGTCCACTGGGACTTCCGGTGCGCTAAAGGAAAATGTGCGTGCTATCACCTCACCCAGTCGCCATGAAAGTCTGTTTATAATAAGGTCAGACAAGGCCAAACAAGGTTATCAGGTGAAATTCACTCCCTATGTGAAAGGCGGAAAGGGGGCTGTTTCTTTGAGAAACTGCTCAATAGATGCCTCCATGTCTCTTTTTCTCACCAAGATATCAGAGGATCTAGCTGGCCTTATTAAAACCAGTTGACTGGTGAGGGTATCAAATCAGATTTTATTGATGTCGCACATTTCATGCAACAGTGTAACTCAAAGTGCTTTATAAACATGGATATAAAGGCCCATTCACATCTAGAGCGATAACTATAAAGATAACTATAACTATAAAAAGATTAAAATCATTCTAAATAAATAGAATGTCTCCGTTCCCACTACAACAGTAACGATATAAACATCCAGAATGATAACTATATTTTTGGTTTATAGTTATTGTTCTAGATGTGAAAGAATGCGCCTCAAGCAGTTCAGGGCCATTAAAAATACATTCAGTGACAGAAACAAGACTAGCAAAATCATCAACAAGACAAGAAGATTCTGAAAAGGTTTTGAGTGATGTCTACAAGCGTATGTAATGTTTGCCAATGGAAAACAGCAATTACAATGAACAGCGTCTTAGACTTTCCAACAGCCTGATGTGACTGGATTCACAAATTGGGTCAAATGAAAGCACAAAGCAGATCACTGGGGGTACTGGTTTGTAATGGTGATGTCTATTTTTATATATATATATATTTGTTTGTGTTATTAAATTGTGTGTGTTCACAGCAAATTTCCCAGCAATTTACTGAGAAAACCCTGCATGTAGCGTCTTAAAAGCATTCAAGAGGCACTTGTTTTACCTCGCCAGATTTTAGTAGCTTCAAAAACAGAAGCCTGGCTCGAAGGATGGCATCAAAGGCTAAGCTGTCTTCCATTTTTCCCTCGTGTGGCCCTTCGGACCCATATCGTCCGAGTTTTTCCTAGCTTTGTGAGGACGTTGAGGTGCCACAGTTGTTTGCGGCCAGGAGTACCGGGAATCAATCAGGTTGGGTGATCACTTCCATTAAGATGAACACGCTTTGTATTAAACGGCGGTACAATAAAGCAGCCTATATCTATGTGAGCTAACAAGCCAGCCATTTGAAATAAACAGTTTGTTAGAGCCAGCTGCCTTCATCTTTTGGCAGGAAAAAAAAAATGTTTGGATCTGCAGAGTGGAAAGGCCTTCGACTGTGCCAGTCCATTTCATGCTTCTGCCGTGCTGATTTGCTGTCACTATCAGGGATCTGTGTGTGTGTGTGTGTGTGTGTGTGTGTGTGTGTGTGTGTGTGTGTGTGTGTGTGTGTGTGTGAGAGAGAGAGAGAGAGTGAGAGAGATGACATGTCCCTTGTCTACTTTGACACGCCTTAAACTCGCTTAGTGGAAGGTAAAGTGTGTGTGTGCGTGTGTCTGACAGTGTGTGGACTGTACTACTCTGCAATTAACAATGCGCAGTTGTGTATGGGTTAATATGCTTGTGTGTGTGTGTGTGTGTGTGTGCATGCATGCAAGCCCTCTCCTCAATCTGTCTCCTCTCAGGTGCCCACATCGCTGTGTGTTTACACGCCACTCGATCTGACAAGCCAGCATAATCAGTGCCCAAGGAAACACACACACACACACACACACACACACAGCTCCCAGTATTGTATGTTTACCTGATCTGTGTGCAAACATGAACATGTATGCGCTGTACCATCATCGCTAAAGTCTGTGGCACGCAAGCATATGGCACAAATGTCTCTGTGTGACAATATACTGTAGTAGGGCACACACATGTCCATACACACACACACACACACACACACAAAGGTTCTGTTATCTGTCCATTTTATCGGCTAGGCCTTTGCATTGTCAGAGCAGCCAGTGTTGACTGTATACTGGTCTGACTGGTTCCATCACACTCCCCATCCCAGTTTTCACACTTTACCTGCTCCTTCATGTGCCAATTTCTGAACACTATGACCCATAAAAGCGCTTAAAAATCTAACATTATAGATATTAAATATTAATACATGTAAAGAAATTGATTTTATTTAAATTTGGGGATTTTTGGATTTATATGTAATACATTTTTATTAAAATCGATATTGAAATGTATAAAATAAACAACTGTATAGAAGATATAACATTGCTGAAAACATTTTGAAGGTCCAAGGTTTTGTGTGTGTGCGTGGGTGTGTGTGTGTGTGTGTGTGTGTGTGTGTGTGTGCCTCTGACAGGTAACAACAGAGACTGTGCTCCATTAGTAACTGTTAGAAAATGTTGGGTGGGTGTGGACAAAATGGAATCCAGGCCCTGGGAATATGTCCGGTCCATTTTAGGGTTTAGGGTTTTAGTGTAAATGTTAAGGTTAGGCTTAGGGATTAGGGAAACCTCTCACAAGGATAGTGAAACCTGTGTGTGTGTGTGTGTGTGTGAGAGAGAGAGAGAGAGAGAGAGAGAGAGTGAATCAGGGCTGACATGGTGCCGAGACAGACACATACAAGCCATAGCATGCTATTATAGTGTTAAGCCTAATAGTGAGCAAACCACCGCTGCTGTCTACTTTGACACGCCTTGAAATAGCTTAGTGGGAGGTAAAGTGTGTGTGCATATGTGTGTGTGTGTGTGACAGTGTGTCTCACTGTCAGTGTGTGCAATTAACTGTGTACAGGTTAATGCGTCTTTTCGTATGTGAATGACACTATGTTTTTCTGTGTGTGTGAGTGTCTCTGTGTGTGTGTGTGTGTGTGTGTGTGTGTGTGTGTGTGGTAGTGAGTAAAGTGCCCTGGGGCAGGCCCCGGTATTGATGGGGATTACTAACACTTAGCCGACACCACTGAGACTGCAAAGGGAGTAAATGATTTAGAAGCATTGGCCTTAATGTAATGAAAGAAAGGCCCTGTCTGTCAAGAACACACACACACACACACGCACGCATACACACACACACACACACACACACACACACATACACATACCTACCTATGGGTGCTAATCCTGTGAGCTTACATCTCCATTAACACTCACCCAGCACCACGAAACTACTCCGCCAGCTAGCTAGCACTCTCACTGTCTCCCTGAGGACCTCAGGGCCACACACACACACGCACACACACACTGCCTGTAGGGATGTCAGTCTGGGTTCACAGCACAGTCATATAAGTGTGTGTGAGAGAGAAAGTCTATTAAAAGTGTGTTTTTGTGTCTGTAAAACATGTGAATAGTGTTGTTGTACTTGACTATGAATAAATGAATCAATGCACATGTACTGTGCTGGAATATGCATAGAGTATAGGATTAGACTGATATTTTATTATGAATTATATATCAGCCAGTCAGTGTCATCAGCCTCTGATATGATGGAGGTTCCTCCCTGACCACAGCTGCAGAAAAACAGGCTGGAAAACCAGACTTCACATGTTCTTTTCTTTGCACATTTTATTTCTGCATGTTCAATATTGTTTTTCACACATGAATGCTTCATTTAATTTCATTACTCTGGGTTTCCATGGAGAGTCTTGGGGAAAACACTGAATACTTATACATACATACATATTTCGGGGGGATATTTCGGCATGAAAATGGTCAAATTTAAAGATATTGAATATCGGCATAAAATATCAGCTATTGGCAGCTTCAATTCCAAATAATTTTTATCAGTATCAGCCTTCAAAAACCCATATCGGTCAAACACTAACAGACTAAATGACTATTATCATGATGGACTGTATAAAGTATTTCTTTCTTTCTGTCCGCTCACACACACATGCACACACACTGACACACACACACACACTCAGCCACAAAGCTCCCATCCACCACCTGATTTACGATCTGTTTGTTAGTAACAGAAGGTGCCTGTTTTCCCAGTGCCAACTTTCCCAGTACCACCGCCCCTATACACCCTCCCAACACACTCCCTCCCACACACACACACACCATCACATAATATACAGCACCCATAATAGCTAGGTAAAGCTTCATTAGCTTGATCAGCCCCCTCGCACTAAAGCCTAATTGAATTAGTGTCTTCATTGCACAGGTAACCCAGAAACCGTGGCATGAAGCCTCAAAACCGTATGCGATAGGCCTGTGTGTGTGTGTGTGTGTGTGTGTGTTCTTATTCCTATGCTTGTGAGAATCAGAGTTTTAGACCTTCAGAGCGAGATTAGTTTTCTGAAGTTATTCCTCACTTCTACAAGGGGCTAGTTCAGAATCAGGACTGGGGTTTACGGTTAAAGGTGCCATATGTCGCATTTTAACACCAATAAATCATCACAATATTCATTTTGAGACGTTAGTATATTTACCGTAAACAAACGAGACCATCGCCGACAAGATTGGCAGCGTCTACCAGACTGGCATTTACATCGCATGTGTGAATTGGTTTATGGCACAAGGGGATATTGCTTTACGGCACAAAACAGGAAGAGGGCGCTGTTCTGCTCTTATCCTTCTTCTAGCTCTTCAAAACAAACAGGGAGGGAGGAGGGGCAAGTTAGCTAACAGGTAGCAACAGGGTTTATGGGAAATGTGGTCTTGATTTTGAGACACAAAATGCCACACGCCACACCTTTAAGGTTAGAATTAGGTTAAAGTTGGGGTGAGGGAATGGATGTAGTAAATGGAAGGTCCTCACCAGTGTAGTAAAGCAAACATGCAAGTGTGTGTGTTAGAGCGGCAATTGTGATGTGCACGCGTGATGTGTGTTCGTTTTCAACTGTGCCATCCTAAGCCCCTGTTGTAAAGGTATACACACACACACACACAGCGGCAGTGTGATTAAATCTTTAAGGAAGCTAGTGCTGGCTGGAGGGATAAGTAGGGCCAGTATGTGGAGGCTAACAGCTGGGTGGAGAGTGGCTTTTAATCCCTCCGGGTTTTAACATGATGGAGGGAAAAAAACAATCCAGGACGCGTTTTTTTTCTTTTTTTTTTTTTTGGATCCTCCTCCTCCCCCTCCCAACACCACGTCCTCGCATCTCAAACACCCCCGGAGAAGATGTGCAGACAGAAAAGATAGGCGCACGCACACACCAGGGTTACATAGGGTTGATTAATATCCGACATTCTGCAACATTTCTCAAAATTACATAAAAACATTTTGATCAGATTACACATAAGTATGCATGCGTATTATTTTTATTATTATTGTTGTTGTACATTATTATTATTATTATTATTATTATTATTGTTATTATATATTGTTGTTATTATTATCATCATTGGTTTCAGTGGAGAGTTTTAGTGTCCCATGATGGTCTAAATGCTGTTTCAGAGGCTTTTCCACCCTGACAAGAATACAATTCTGGGGGAAACACTGAATACTTGTCAAGTTTTGGATTTGGATTTTGATATGAATATGGTCAGATTTAAAAATACTGAATATCGCCAAAATAATATCCAAAATCGGTATCGGCCTTCAAATACCCATATTGGTCAAACGCTGGTCTGATAAACCTAAAGCTCTTCCTAACCTTCTGCCAAGCTCTTATCATCCTGACAAGCCACCACAGTCAAAACCTTTGATCTGCCTGGCTCACTGGCTATCAGGGACCAGACTACTGTGTGTGTGTGTGTGTGTGTGTGTGTGTGTGTGTGTGTGTGTGTGTGAGAGAGTGTGTGTGTGTGTGTGTGTGTGTGTGTGTGTGTGTGTGAGAGAGTGTGTGTGTGTGTGTGTGGAAGCCTGGCCAGTCTCAGCCACGCTGCAGCCCAGTGACAGGTGCTAATGCCGGGGCGAGAGGCTGCACGGGCCTCCCTGCTCCCTACTGTGATAACACTGACCGCCCTCCAAAGCGCACACACACACACGCACACGCACACACACACACACACACACACACACAGTGGCTTAGCTTGCTGATAACTTTGCTGCACTTCAGAAACAGGCCCTGTGTGTGTGTTGGATTGATTTTTCAAAGGATTCCCCTTTAGTGCCAGCAGGCCTTCCATCAAAGCCGGGCCTGAGAGCCGAGGTGTGTGTGTGTGTGTGTGTGTGTGTGTGTCACACAATAACCCTGTGTGTTGCCTTCGAGGTGATATGATGTTATTATGTCCTGCAAGTTGCTTGATTTAATGTTGGATAACTGGGTTGTGTGTCTGTGTGTGTGTGTGTGTGTGTGTGTGTGTGTGTGTCTTTGTAAAGGCTGAATTGAATTTTCTAGCTGTAAAGGCCCATCTGGACAAGACAGCTTAGTGTTATTGAGTGAAGTGTGGCCCATTGGTTATAAAGGTACAACCCGCTAAAACCTTTTACTGACCATTTGGCCGGGGTTTAGCAAGCCTATGTATTTTAAATTGCATTGAATCAGTCTATGTAAAGCTGTCCGCTCACCGTGTGTGTGTGTATCTGTGTGTGGGGGTGTGTGTGTGAGTGTGTGTGTGTGTGGGTGTTCATGTGTTGAGATTCCAAAGCCTTTCTCCACAGACAGTGATAAGATTTATGAAAAACAAGCACATATTCTGTACAATCCCACATGGCATTCATGGCGTGATATGAATTCCAGTTGGCCACTACCTTTAATTTAACATAATAAATGACAACATTTTTATAGAAATAAATGTGTGTTTTGCTCCTAGATATTGACGACTGGCATAACACAATAATGATTCAACCTATACCTGGTATTTCAGTCTAACCCGACACTGAATATATCCACATCCTTGCCTCTACCTCCATATTTACCAGTCACCCTCTCTTTTGCTCCATCCGTGTCTTCTGTACCTCCCACGCACACACACACACACACACACACGCACACACACACACGCACACACACACACACACTGATTATCCATGTGGATGCTGGCCTTTCCAGGAAAAGAGGATCTCTTCTGTCCTCGTCTCCACTTTTTCCTTTGATGTCATCCTGTCTGCCTGTTCACTAGGGTTTTACTGATACCCACTAGACCACTAGAGAAACGTTCCTGTGTCAGTGTGTGTGTGTGAGCACATGTGTGTGTGTGTGTGTGTGTGTCTGAGAGAGAGAAAGAGAAAACCAGCAAAAAAGTGAACAGACACACATGTATGTGCAAATACAGTGTGTCCTTCCATGATTGTGTGTCAAGCTAGAGTTGCAAATAATTTGTAGCGTTTGATTTAACCTGCTTCGAATGCCAGATGAGTGGAGTTTATGATGATGGCTTGTCAAATAAGGCAGTACATGTGGTGTCAGTAAAGTTGTCAGTCTAAAATTCCACCCAGGGACTGTTAAAGTTTCATTTGATTGACTTTTTCATACTTTTCCTGTGATTGTCTAAACTTTGCGGCGCTCATGTTATTGTTCTTCTGAGACAAACTCCCCCCATCTGGTGCTGCAGCGGGCTAAAACAAACAGAACTGCATGTCAGCACACCTCAGTGAAGGCGGGACATCTCTTAAAATGACCATCAGTGTATCCGCAGGTCCTTGAAAAGTCTGAAAATTTCTTAAATTATCTGCATTTAAGGCCTTAAAAAGTATTAAAATATCTTAATTTTAGTTGCTAGAGGTCCTCCAGTGTAGTATTGATCAATTCTACAATAAATATGTAATCAAACTGCATCATATTCATCATATTAAAAGGTAAATGACTGACTGGCACTGACCGATGTCCAATTTTAAATAAAAGGCCAAGATCGGCCTGAAATCGGTCTAACCAGGATGTAATATCCTGAAAGTGTTGTGCTTGTTTGGGTGGACATTGCAGTCGGCAACGTCCTGCACATCGCTGTCCGTCAAACGCTCGCTGGGTGTTTATAGGGAGGAAGGTGATGACGTGCGACAAAGGTAACGAGCTGGGATTGAAGCTGTGACGTCACGTGTGTGTGTGTGCTGTTGTTTTTTAGCCTGCTGAGTCACCGAGACGCTCCAGCACCACCGCTAAATCATCCCATTCAGACTTTATCACCTCTTAGTGCTGGCAGGCAGAGTGACCAGGCCAAATGAACACACTAATAGAATAAACCAGTTGTTTCAGTGTCTGCCTGCCTGCCTGCCTGTCGGACTGGCTGAACACACACACACACACACACACACACCCAGAAACAGGTTGCAGACTCTCTGGCTCCAAAGCGCGAGATCTCTCTGATTGCAGAAATTACGGCGGACAGATAGTACTGAGAAAAGATTAAGGTGTAGCGTAGGGTTGTGTGGATTTGGTTTGACAGGCATGAAGATTGCATTGTGGGTAGAAGTTGTTTGTGGTCAAGCTGTTTGTTAGGTGTGTGATTTTGTTGCTCTAAAGCAGCTGATCTGTGAATAGAGCGAGTGTGCAGTCTTAGTAAATGTGTTTAGTTTGTGGCAGGGTAGGAATGTTTGGCTGACTTATTTAACGCTGAAGAGGATGCCCATTTTAAAGGGTAATGTTATTGTAAACCTGCAGTTACATACTTACCAGCTGTGAGTGTCTTGCCCAATGATATAATGACACTCAGCAGCTACCATTACTGCTAACATAGGCCTATTACACTAACATTACATCCTCAGATAGACAGATAGAGATTGAGAGAACAAGGACCTACTAAAAATCCTACAGGCTCTTACACACAGCAGCACATGGACATGCTGACCAGAAGGAATATCCTAGTGTATCCTATCATATTCTCATATCTAATGTGTACATATTGCATATTTTTTTAATTTTTTTTTTTATTGTTCCTTTATCCCATACTGCATATATTTCACATGCTCGGCATATTTTCACATCGCACTTATTTTTCTTTTTTCTTTTTTTCCTCATTTGTCTCACGATGTTCTACCGCTACTTTCACATCCTCATTATATTTTACTTCCAATTTTTCTCCTACTTTTCATTCATACATTTCTATGTGACGCATTCCAGCACTGAAATTGTCGGTTGCATATTTTTAATAATCATACCCCAATTTGGTCTATTCTTTCCCATATTCTGTCACTGTTTTCCTGCTGCATTTCCTCAACTTTTACTAAGCAATACAGACTTCAACCATTAATCTGCAGTCAAAAAAAAGTGTCTGAGATGCCATTTTGGGCAACACATTATAAGGCATCATAAGCGCATTATAAGCACATTGTGAATGCATGATAGTGATTGTAATCAGAACATGATATACTAAACACTGCAAAAACTTTAGGGGATTGAATATTAATGACATGGTATTAAATTCAGCGTAGTTTTCTAATGTTTGTCTGATGATTATATTGTAAGAAAAGTTTATCTCTGCTACTAATAGACTTATAATCTGCATTTAATGCATCAAAGTGCACTTCAGGTAAAGGGATACCGCATCATTTTTTCATATTTAATGTGAAAATGGCATATCAGTAGTGGATTTTGGTGCTTAGAAATTCTATTCTAGTCTGAATAAGCGGTACCACCGTTGGTATCTATGTGTCCTAGAATCCAGTTAGTCTTAACCTTGTGTGTGTGTGTTTGTGTGTGTGCAGGGCCGTTTGACGGGCGCGGCGTGACGCTGCTGGAGGTGTGCGGCAGCTGGCCGGAGAGTTTTGGCGTGCCGCGGCACAACGTGGGCTCGGCGGACGCTGGCGACGAAGGCCTGCGAGAGAGACTGGCCGACGCCATGTCCGAGTCGCCCTCCAGGGACATAGTGGGATCTGCTACAGGTGGGTGGAGTATGGACAACACACACACACACACACACACACCATTGGTGATCTGAAGCATTGTTTTTCTTTGTAATTCATTATAAAACCTACAGCAGCTCAGTGTCTAGTTAGCTAGCCTGGCTTCCTCATGCCAGCATTACCCAGCATACACAGCCTGTCGAGGGTCCAATGATGGATTAGCTCACCACCGATAGGACTGCTCTGTGTGTGTGTGTGTGTGTGTGTGCGTGTGTGTGTGTGTGTGTGTATACTTGGCTTTCGGCATATTTGTGTGCGCCTTGCCTGACTTTGAATGTCTGCCTGCCTGCATCTGTGTGTCTCTCTCTGTGTGTGTGTGTGTGTGTGTGTGTGTGTGTGTGTGTGTGTAGCAGACATGCCGTTGGCCCTGACAGTCCAAATGGTTAACTCGTTTAGGAAGCGGCAGTGCTCTCTCTCTCTCTCCCTCTCTCTCGCTCTCTCTCTTCCCCCTCCTTAAGTGAACAAGAGTTCCTTTGATTTAAATGCGGTGGGGGGGGGGGGGGGGGGGGGGGGGGGGTTTATAGTTGTATAGAGAGGTCCAGAGCCAGCCACAGGGGTGGGGGGGTGAGGGGGGTGGGGGTACTGGGGGGGTCACAAGGCCCTAATGGATTTAGCATCGACTATTGCACCCCCCCCCCCCACCTCCCCATCCATCCCAAGCCATCTCCAGTCCAGTCCTCCTCTCTCTTTCTCTCTCTCTCTCTGTTAGGACTTAACCTCATTTGTAGCCGTTCATTTACAAGGACTAAGGTCTCTCTACCTCTCCCTCTCTCTCTGCTCATCACTCTCTTTTTTTTACTGCCCCCCCCCCCCCCCCCCCCACACACACACACACACACACACACACACACACACACACACATACACACACACACACACACACCCCCTCCCTTTCTCTCTCTCTCTCGCTCTCTGTTTCTTCATTAGATTAGTTGTTGGAGACTCCCGGACACTAGTAGTCGGTCGCCTCTAGTTGTTACCCCCCCTCCCCACCACCGCATCTTCCTGCATTGCAACTCGACTCGACCCCCCCCCCGCCCCCCCATTCCTTCCAACTCCCCTCACCCCCTTTAATGCAACACAAAATTCATTACTGATCACATTACATCGAAATACCCCCACCTCCACTCCCCCACTTCGCCCCATACACACACACACACACACACACACGTTTTCCTGTGCCTTGGGCTCTGCTGAAGACATGGTCCACAGGGAATGGGAAGGACTGTGCTGCGGTGTGTCGGTCAGTTCCTCCATCCGTCCATATAGACTGACAGGCTGCAGTCTATGTAGGCTAATCTAATAGCACAGCACAGTGTAACATATAGGAAATGTTCATATGTGTGCTATGGAGGAGGCCTTTATTAAAAATCTGGTCCAGTCAGTGTGGTCCACCTCTGATATGATGGATATGACGCAGTTTGATTGATTACATATTTATTGTAGAATTGATCAATGTTACCCCTGTTGTCTATGGGAAGACCTTATAATGAGACATTTTGTTCAGATGGTGTGCAAGTTTGCGTAAAGATGTTTTTTTTTATGATTATAATCATCTTACAATGGAGAGTTTTAGTGTCCCATGATGGTCTAAATGCTGTTTCGGAGGCTTTTCCACCCTGACAAGAATAACATTCTGCGGAAAACACTGAAGACTTTTTTACTTTTACTTTTTTTACCACGATAATGATCAGATGTAAAGATATTGAATATCAGCACAAACGTATCGGTTATCAAGTCGCTTCAACCCAAACTGTTGGGATTGGTATCGGCCTTCAAAAAAAACATATAAATCAAATCAAAGCTAGTAATATGTAAATGAGAACCTCGTCTATATATCTCAGAAACTCCATATTAACCCCATATTAATGAACTAAGTACACAGTGTTGCAGAAAACTATTCATTCATTCATTTTTGTTCATTTTATTAATTCTTTACCCAGGAATTACGAGAACATTGTAACGTTAAATCCTGTGTTTTGGTTTTGCATTGTAGTTTGTTTGTTTTTTTTGACTCCAGCTCAGAAAATCTGAATCCCACTGGGTTTCTGTTTAGAATAAAAGTGAAACAGGAGATAGACAGAGGAAGGAAGAGAAAAATTGAACAACTGCAGTAAGAGAGAAGCTTAAAAGAAGGGACAGAATAGTAGAAGAGAAGGAACCGGTTTAGATTGGAGAGTTTAAGACTGATGTGTGTTTTAATTGGTGTTTGAACACATTGGGGATTTTATTCCAGATCAGGCTGAAGTGATGAAAGAATGCATTTTTGCAAAAATTTGTGGCATACAATTAATTATTCACAGTTGTTGGGATTTCCGTGTTAATACATGCACTTAAAGCGTTTCCGTTGCAAATTAGACTGTACATGGTGTGTGTGTGTGTGTGTGTGTGTGTGTGTGTGTGTGTGTGTGTGTGTGTGTGTGTATCTTGGCGTGAGACTTAGATGGGCAGAGGCAGATGGTATCTTGCTTAGTGTATCCATTTGCTGGGAGCTGTGGCCCCAGTCCTTAGACATACAGTGGGAGCTGTTATAGACCTTGAACCTGATTACACACACACACACACACACACACACACTGGCCAACTCTCTCACCTCATATGCTGCCATAAACACACATTCCCCTCTATTTTTCTCTGTCGTGAGCCGTTTCCATGCAACTGTCTGGCGAATTTTACGCAAACTTTTGAAATGTCACAAAAAATGGAACTTGAATTTGGTGTGTTTCCATCAGCTGGATCCAAGTGAACACATAGACTTGAATGGAAAGAGACTTTAAAGAACTGATTAGTATTGGGCAAGTTGTTATGGTTCTTTAGTGCCAGCTAATGTCCATCACATTTCATACTTTCATCCAAGGACAAAAACCAAATCTACTGGTTGATATTCTAATGTACCAACTAATGATCCATACAACTTATACATGTTCTCAAAAACACATATGATATTCTAATATACCAAGTAAAGGTGATACAACCATGAAAGGAGACTTATACATGTTAGAAACAACATGTATGACATTTCTTGGAAGTTGTGATAGACAGATATTTTGTGTCCAAAGCCTCTTCTAAATTGTTGTGCAACGAGATTGAACATCATTATTTATGCATTACCATCGCTACTTCATTCACTGCATAAACATTTTCTGCTTCAAATGTACATAAAACCACATTTGTGATATTGGGCAAATTTGATCGGATTTTCCAATTTTCCAATTTAGCTTTTCTAAGTCGAAACATTATAATGTGCCAAAAAAAAAAAGAGCTTGGATGGAAACCCAGCGAGAGACACACATTTTTTTTGTTCTCTCTCTCTGTGTGTTTCAACACACACTAAGAGGATCTCAGAGCTGGAATGCTGGCTGATGTAACAAATCACCGTTTCTGACATTCTCCTTCAGCACACACACACACACACACACACACACATACAGACACACACGCTCTTGCAGATTCACAGGGAAAACAAAGCCTCCAGTCAGGGTGATGGGGCTCTCACGCTAAGGCCGAGACCCGGCGTCGCCAGCTCCGAGGGCAGGTGACACTCACATAGAGAGATGGATGGACGGACGGAGGGGGAGAAAAAACAGACGGAAGATGAAGAAGAGGAGGGGAGAGAGAGAGAGAGAGAGAGATAGAGAGAGAGTCACTGACGACTAAAACACACTGGGGCTGAAATTAGATTTGATCCCAATGATATAATGTTGCTAACTGGATTTGGCTTATTGGTGCCTGCCCAACATAAATTCCATTGAAGCCATATGGCTAGTGGACCACTCCTTAACACGACCTGGCTTATCTCAGCTGAGGCCAGCTTCAGCTAAGGAACAATGGGACTTGGAGCTTTTTACTTGTATCGTGTCATTTCACAATATACAATTTTTTAATCTGCGAGATTCTCTTTTTTTTATTTAATCTCCATCTTTGGTGCTCATTGCTGTGGTGTTTCTGCACTGCTCTTCCCAGAGATCACCTGTCAATCAAACAGTGTGTCCAGTACTGTGACGTCTTTTTCCTTGGATTTCTGTTGATGCAGTTTGAGTTTCTCTTTTCTTGATAGCCATGGTGGCTATCACTGCTCATGCTAACTACCCAGTTCTTCTTCTTCTGTTTATTCCAAACAAACCGGACACGTAAAACACATCACTTCCTGTGCAGCAGAGGATTTTTTCCCAGGAAAGACCTACCAGACACTGAGAAGAGAAATGTAAAAGCTTTTCATGAACTGGCTATAGGTTGATTCACTATTGTGTTTTATCAGTCAGTGTTAGAGACTAGCAAAACAGACATTGATTTTTATGAAAATGATGCTTATTAGTACTTGTGTCTATGATTTACATGTGTTCTCACCAACAGTTGTATGATATCTTAAGAAAAGTTACACACTTTTGATTCATACTATACCTACGCCTGGCCAGTACCATAACCTATCAATCAAAGAAAACTACTTTGGTATTGCTATTGGTATACTGGTAAACATATCCAATGTTCATTATCTTTAAATTTGACCATTTTCATGCCAAAGAAATTCCCAAAAAGCCGGACAAAAATGACAAAAACACAGCCTACTGTCTCTTTTTAAGATTACTTTGAGCCATTTCTGATGGCCTCTGTGTAGAAATGTATCCGAACTGAACGGAGGTCCTTTCAGGACAGTGAAATTTGTGGAACAGGGTTCAACCAATACGTTGTTTTTTTTCCTGAATTTTTCAGATTGAAGCTGTTGTTGCCAATATTTTATGCCAAGATCATGAACTTTGGCCGTTTTCCTGCCAAAACATTACAAAAAATCACGAGCATTCAGTGTTTCCACCCAGAATTGTAATTGTATTCCTGTCAGAGTGGAAAAGCCTCTGAAACAGAATTTAGACCGTCATGGGACTCTCCTTTGACTGCAGGTTTTACAGACTGACACCCTGAAGCTGAAGAGGGAACCTTAATCATATCTGGCCGATATCCGTTTTTTAATAAAAAATAAAAATTTGCAAACCAATATGTTTAGGGTACCCGCGGTTCTTTTTAAAAGTCTTAAAATAAATGTACTAAAATGTTCTTCTGTGTCTTAAATCTTAAATCCAGTTATTAGAGGTCTTATTTTTTCACCCTGTAATGGTGAAATGGCCAGTTTCATGTCCACTCTTGGATTAATCCAGAAGAGGGTTTGGAGTCAATCTGCATCCTATCTGCTCTATTAAACACAGTTGGACTTCATGTCCCTTAACAGTTAATTTCCTATCATCCTTTTTCTCATTTATAGTTTCACAGCTTTCATCAGCCATGTTCAGTCAGAAATAGTCTGGTTTTGCCAGCTTTGTTTCTTGGTTGTTGAACTGGTCTTAAATTCAATTCCAGGTAGCGTTAAAAGGTCCTAAAAAGTCTTTTCAGGCTTTTTGAAACCTGCAGATGCCCTAACAGCAGTCTCACCCGAGTGTCTATGACTTACAGTCGCATCAGAACTCTTATTGTGAAACTGGACAAAGGTACTTCAGCAGTGTGTGTGTTGGGTTTAGTTAGTTGAGGTGATTGATTAGGTAAGGGCGGCGCACGCGGCGGACCACCCACGCCCACTGGGTCCCGTCCAGCTCTGTTTGTTGGAGTCCAGCTCAGGGAAACTTGGGAATAATAATAATAATAGAGCTGTCTGAAGCGGCGCAGCACTCCGCCGGCTCTCTCAACGCCTGATTCAGCGCAAATATTTAGGGGAGCCTTATCAGCACCAAAGAGCTGGGAGCTATTCCTTGTGTGTGTATGTGTGTGTGTGTGTGTGTGCATGCATATGTGTATGTGCGAATGTGTGCGCGAGTGGATGCATATGTGTGTTTCATTACCTCTACCCCCTAGCATGCATGTATTTTCACTGTATGCGTTAAGTGTATAGGCTACTTGTGTGTGTGTGCGTGTGCATTTATGTATGTGCAGGTGTGTGTGTCTGTGCGTGTGCGCATGTGTATCCATCGACTGTATGTGTGCACATGTGAGTGTTGTATTAACTCTACCGTTTGAATGCATGTGTGTTTTTGTGTGTGTGTTTGTATGTGCGAGTGTGTGTGAGTTTGTGTATGTGTGTGTGCGTGCATGTGTGGATGGATATGTGTGTGTTTATTAATTCTGCTAATGCCTTTGCGTTTGGAGTGTATGCTTGTATGTGTGTGTGTGTGTGTTCATGTGTTGAGATTCCAACGCCTTTCTCCACAGACAGTGATAAGATGTGTGTGTGAGTGAGTGTGTGGATGTGTACCTTAAGTGTGTGTTTATTAACTCTGCCATTTGCATGCATATGTGCATGAGTGTGTGCTTGTTTATATGTATGTGTGTTTATATGTACACTTATATGTACGTAGGTGTCTGTGTCTCTCTGTGTGTGTGTATGTTTGTGTGTGCATTTTCCCAAACGACAGTACCCATTGGCCTGCACCACTACTTATAATGTTCTGATTATTTATGAAGTAGCAGGCAGCGGTCCAAACAGTTCCTCTGATTGACTTCATTATTGGCCGTTTGCTGTTGAACCCCGGACTGTAGGCTTTTGGCTGGGTGACACGCTGTATGTAGGCTTTGGGAGGCTTCCACTACACGTCTGATGTTATCGCCTCATAGAAAACATTACCTCTACGGCCATATGTTGCTCTGTGTGTGCAGTATGTGTGAGAGAGAGGGAGAAAGTTTGAAATAGGAAATATCTGTTGATGTAATTTGTTGGTTTAGATTAAGGGTTTCCTCTGACACAGAACTGTGTGTTTGTGTGTGTGTGTGTGTGTGTGTGTGTGTGTGTGTGTGCGTGCGTGCGTGCATATGTATTTGCGAACACATGTGAACATGTTGATTTTAAACTTTCTTGGAGAGAGAACAGCTCCACATTGCTTATCTCTCTCACCCCATTTACTAATCAATATTATACTAGACAGCGTTGCACTTTACTAATAGCATGCCATTTTTCCATTTGGGCAAAGTGTTCTTTTTCCATTTGATGAATGTGTATATTAAAATAACCTATCAAATATAATGCTTTATTGTTTTAATGCCACTGGCCACTGCTAAGAGCCTGTAACAAACCAACAAAAGCAACATATTACTCATTATTGAGTAATTTATTTTTCAAAAGCAGTGTTACTGCTTTAGTGACCTATGAAACTCTGTATGTAACACTATGAAACCATAGTGTTGGTGTCCAATGTTCTTGTCATTGCTGTGCTGGATAAAATCAAAGTAGTGGCAACACTTCTCACCAGAGCAAGTCGACTTTGGATGTACAGTAAATTGGAATAGACTTTCATATAGAAGAGTTAACATGCCCTGGGGTTCTGTACTTAAGTGCTCCAGTGTATTCTGTCTGCCAAGGGCCCATCACACACCTCACATTAAAGGAATACACCAAGTTTTTGGTAGATTGCCCCGTTGGTCAACCGCCCCGTTAAGTGATGAGAACATAGATTGTTGGCGCTGCTGCTCCATGCTTACACTTTAGCGTACACTACGCTGAGTGATGCTAGAGTCAAAGTAGCATTATCCAAACTAAGATGACTGACCTTTTAGTCATAAAAGGTTTTAGTATAAGGCCTCTAGATGAATACATTTACAAAATGAAATAGAAATTCAATATAGCGAATGTAGTCATGTTGACCAACGGGACAATCTCCCAAAAACCTGGTGTGTTCCTTTAACATAGTTTCTAAAGTGCTGCTGGTGTCATTACACCATGCTACTCAGTCTGCCATATAATAACAAACCCATGTCTGTTTGAGTTCTCTTGCAGTCTGAGTTCATGCAAACAAACTGCGCAGAAAAAAACACAAAGTGTAATTTTGCTATTATATAAAAATGAATAGACCCTTTAGTTTTGGCGTGTATGATTTATGTAAATCATTGCGTAAAAAACCCTCATTAATTGGGCTATTAGGGAAACTAGACTGCTTGCCTGTTGCTCATTCAAACAACTGTGATTTAGTGGCCACACAGTACATTCTGTATTTGAATTGGCCGCTGACTCCATTCACACAAAGCCAGGCTATTATCTAGCCGACCGACTGGTTTCTTTGCTATTCAGCCTTGTTTTAATACACTGATACCCATCGTAAGAGCAACAACACACAGGGAGGGCGGGGTGGGGTCGGGGGGTGGGGGGTTTACAGGCTTGGAGGTCCTTTCTTTTTTTGCTATCAATCAGTGCAGACCGTCTGCTGGCTTCAGCACTACACACACACACACACACACAACCACACCGACACACACACACCGGTATACTTTTTGCAGTGTCTCGCTGAAAATGTCTGATTTGAACAGGGTCACTGAGGTGCAGAACGGGGAACCAATCAGCTTTCGGCGTGGGAGTTCGCTCTTTTTTCCTATTTTTTCATGAAAACGAGAATAGCTAAACATATAGTAAGATGCCATTCTTTATCGTAACGCTCGCTCACTTGCTGTTTAGGAGACACTTTTGGATTTCGCTCTTAAATTGGGATTTGTCACGTCCTGCGTTTTCAAACCAGTGTCCACACCTGACACATGAGATTATTTTGGGGGAATAGGGTGAGTCTGCGGTGTCTCTATTAGGGTGGGTGGAACGCTCCTCTCTGCTGCAGCCCCTTTCTGATTTAGACTGAGAAGACAGCTGGATTTGTTTATATAAATCATGTCTAGTGCGGCTTTAATCATCGACAACTGCACCAATTCTTATTTAATTTACAGCACAGATTATGCGGTGGCATAGGTCTACCTGCAAGTTTTCCTGACCCAACAGTAGCCAGCCTACAGCTTCATTAATTGTCAGGTTAGGGAATCCAGGAATGCGATTCGCTTCATTGAAACAAATGGCTGCATTTACGTTTTTTGTGCTGTTCAGCTGTTTGCTTGCTCACAACGCTGTATGTCAGGACCCGGTGTTTCTCTCTCTCTCTCTCTCTCTCTCTCTTTCACATACACACACACACTCCGACATGACTGCGACTGGTAGATACTCTAGACCTGAGCTCAGTGAGAAAGGCCGGCCAGTGGAAGACAAGGAAAAGTCATTCGAGGAGCCGACTACGTCTGCTCTCGGTGTCCTGAAGTGATTTACATGGGATAGGTTTTAGGTTTTTCGGCATGCCTGTCTGCTTTGTCATAAACTGCGGATGAATCAGACAGGCCACCTTGAAATGCGAACCGTCCATTGAAGTCTTTCACTGCCTGCCATTTCAATTGGCATAAACATGGCCAGTGTTTAGCCACCAGGTTAGTTGCAGCTTCCATGTATGTGCGATTGTATGCGTATTGTACATAACATAATGATGACTATGGTCTCAATAGCCGGCCTAATGTACAGACTGTGAAGTACTCACGCGATGGATCACACACACACACGCACGCACACACCATTCGGACACTTGACTAACTAAAAACTATTAGTTAATCATTTTGTGACATGCCCAGAGGGCCGCGTCGTCCCCGCGCTTTAACCAAAGAGAGGGAAGAAAGCGAGAGAGAGAGAGAGCAAATGAGTGCACCCTCTCCCCCTGAAAGCTACTCAGCGGAGCTGCGAAAGAAAGAAGCGAAAGGAGAGAATGAAAGAAAGAACAGGAGGGAGGAACGGGGGGGAAGAAGACTGCGAGAAGAATAGGAGAGGGAATGCGAGGCTGGCTGGGGCCGGAGAGTATGGTGCCGAGAAAAGAGACGGCGAGTGTGAAAGCAGAGTGTGGTCATTATATCTGCCCTTCAGCGCTCGCCGAGCCTCTCTCTCTCTCTTTCTCTCTCTCTCCACTCTCTCTCTCCGTCGCCAGGCGAGAGTTTGAGAGTAATGCGCGGCGACAGTGTGAGACGATGAAGAATAATTCCTGTTTTCAGAGCCGCCACCGCTTGGGCCCCCCTCCTCCTCTTCATCCTCCTCATCCTCCCTTCTCCTCCCTCCTCCCTGCCACTGACAAGTCAGGCCTGGATATCATTGTATCATTTATCCCAGCCTCGCCTCTGCCACTCTGCCTCGTTTGCCCAGAGGGGAGTGTGAAAAGTGTGTGTGTTAGAGAGAGAGAGAGAGAGAGAGAGAGTGAGTGTGTTTACATGTGTGTGCGTCTGATGAAGGGTCTTAGTGTGTGTGTTCTAGCAATGTGGGTGCAAGTGAGGGCGAGAGAATGTAAGTGTGTGTATATTTGTCTGCGCACGTTAGTGTCAGTCCGAGTGTGTGTCTGCGTGTGTGTGTGTGGCCCTAGCCGACTGCAAATGGGCTTTTTGTGGACTTTTTTGGAGACTGCACTTAACAGCTCGCTCAAGGGAGAGGCACACCGGGCTGTGAGGGTTCACAGAAAAGGAGGGCGAGCGAGGCAGAGTGAGAGAGAGAATTAGGGCGAGAGAGAGAGAGAGAGCCAGAGAGATGGTTAGAGTGGTGGGAAGCGCTTTTTAAAGCCCCTGTCCTGCGTCTGTTTTGGGTTGTCTAGACAAGAGGCTGGAAACACACTTTGCGCAGAGCATCAGAAATGGACTCGTGGCTGCGGGCGATCCACTTCGCCCAATCTGCCTCACCACCGGCGGCAGCGGCGGTGGCGAAACACTCGTCGTCGTCGCTGTTGTCACTGCTTCTTCTGTCGTTTTTTTTTTCTCTGAGCAAGCAATGAACTCCGGCTTCTAGCGCTGTGAAGTGACCCGTCGCTCAAGTTGCACCCGGGCCATTTTCTCCCAACTGTCATGCGAGCCGATGCTGGTGACTTCATGTAGTTTGGAGTTGTGACTATCTGGTATAAACCTACAAAACACACAGACACACACACACACATACATTGATCATGTGCACACCAGCTGTAATGAATAATCCATGAAATGGTCAATATTTGACGGGGACACTTGATGCTAGGGTTTGAACGATATGGGCTTTTGAAGGTTGATGCTACAATACTGATATTTTTGGACTGAAGCTGCTGATAGACGATATTTTGTGTTAATATTCCACATTTTTAAATTTAACCATTTTCATGCCAAAAATGCCAAGAATCCAGTGTTTCCCCCCAGAATTGTGTTCTTGTCAGGGTGGAAAAGCCTCTGAAACTGCGTTTAGACCAGGGACACTAAAACTCCCAAGAATCCCAAGATAATAATTGTGCGCCTGGTTAGCAGATGACGATCTTCTATTTTTATGAGCTTCAAAGCATTAGCGACTGCACATCCATGGAGCTGGGAATACAACACATTAAGATCACCTGCTCTTTCCTTGAAGCACACTAACCAGGTGAATCCAGGTAAAACTATCCATTGGACCACGGTATAAAAAAGCATTCATACATACATTCATGTCACAATTCAACCAAAACATTAATGTGTTTCCCTGGCAGTGTGTCCTCATTTTGTCCTCGTTCTGTATTGCTGTTGATCATTTCTGCAAAAACTAGGTAATCAAAAAAACTGTATCATATCTATCATATCAGAGATGGACTACAGTCACTCACCGATACCTGATTTTGGATACAAGGTCAATATCGGCAAACTAATATATATCGGTCTAACCCTCGCTACCTCAGGCAACACATATAGTGGAGGTATATGGTCTTTGTATTCACACACCTGCAGCCATAAGCATTCACTCACACTTTTAAAAGCTGTGAATAGCAGTTTTTCACGAGTGCATACAGTGAAACGCACATGCATACGCACACATTCCACTCACACTCAGTCACATATATATATACACACTCACACACTCACACACACACAATCTCTCATAACACGCAGCTACATACGGGTGTGTGTATATCAATAAAATATGGCGGTATGAATAAGTGATAGGATACATAATGGAGAGGCAGCAGAGCCGAGCTGAGCTGAGCCGAGCCAGCCTGCCAGAACACTGCAACTTCCTGTTAACAGCCAGCCCAGTCCAGCCCAGGACATACCGTGTGTGTGTGTGTGTGTGTGTGTGTGTGTGTGTATCTACCAGTCCTCTTTCTAAGAACCGAGGTGGAGAGGGAATAAGAGGAGGAGATGGTGGAGAGGACCGGTCGATGGAGAAACTCTGAAAGGATAGAAGCAATTGATGGAAAACAGGTTGAGATTAGGGTTTGACCGATATGGGTTTTTGAAGGCCGATACCTATACCTGTTTCATTGATTCACTCTAAAACCCTGAACAATTCCGTTTCAATTTTTTCACGTGATGTAAATCGGTCGCGGAAGTGTTTTCGGAGCCAGCAGATTTCTACCAAGTTCTCGCGATTTCTTCAGAAGGTGAGCGAAGTGATTCTACAACATTAGCTTGTTTGATATATAGTTTTTAAAGTTAAAGTTAGTGTTTGCGAGGTACATATTCTTTGTTGGACTTGGTTTCTGGATGTAGGTTTTCATAATTCATAAGTTACATCTTTGTAAGTTAGGTTATTCTTTTGTTTAAGATTGAATGTAGCCGTAGTAGCTAGCTAAGTTAGCGGGCCTAGAGCTGTGATGAGTTGTAGATGAAATTGTAGTTGTAAGCTATTATTGCTGGTTTATTTTGCTTCATGGTGTGATGTTAGCATATGCTAATAAGTGAGCTTTCCGGTAAGATTGCTTATGGTTGTGATATAGTAGATGATGAATGTCAGTGAAGGAAGTCATGTGGTTGCAATCTACAGTTTGGATGTGGTCAGTTGTGGTGTGTTTACTGACATGACACTCGCTGCATATACAACCACATTGTGCTGAACTGGTTGATCAAACGCGATGTGCAATGTGCCTTCACTTTGTCTACGACTACACCCCCATTGCACTGAAGTGTTCCTCAGTTTAGCATTTTTTGTTAACTGCAACATGTTTTAATATAATTGTATGGATCTAACATATAGATATCAGTAACTTTGATGATAGACCATTTCCAATTTATAAAGTCTCAAGGCCCATGAATGATTGGTGAAAGTTACAATGAGACATAACTTCAGCTTGAAGAAGAAATCTTAATGATTCATGTTGGGCCGCCATGGTTGGCTTGTATGCAGAGGATAAATACCACATTTGTATCCAGCTCATGTAATTTCAGTTTGGAACATAACTAGGACATGTAATTGCGTGATCAGAGGGAGAGAATGACAATTACATACAAGTTATGCTGTCTGCTACAGTGTACAGATACTGTTGGCTGTCACAATCAATTTTTTTTTCTGTTTATTTCTATTTCATCTCTGTAATTCAATTTTGTTGGCCTACTAAATTTAACTTTGAAAGACTCCATCAAATTAAAGTTTCCTTTTGCTTGAATTAAAGCTCTCATATCTTTGATTTGCTTTAATCACAGCAACAAATTAAATAAAAACTAGTATATATAACATCAGCACAGCTAATGAAAAACAATATTGCATTATTCGCCCATACGCCCCCAATGTAGCAAGCTTGGAATTAGCACGCCGCTAGTTTTCACTTGTTAGATTTAAGATGTTGATAGTCAAAATGATCCAATTTGACCATTTTCATGCAAAAAAAAAAATCCAAAACAAGTATTCAGTGTTTTCCCAGATTTTTGTTTGTCAGGGTGCAAAAGCCTCTGAAACAGCATTTAGAGCATGAGACACTGAAGCTCTCTACTGAAACCCAGAATAGTTCATTTCTTGTATGTGTGCTAGCAGCTCTTCAACACTAGAAAGACCAGTGGGTTTTGGGAGTCTAAGAAAAGACCGACAAGACGTGAATTGAAGAGGGTAAATATAAGTATAACTACTATTTCCATGAGTGATGAAAATCTATTAAAATTGAAGTGGTTTATACCGACAGTAGGTCTAAAAAAGTCACAGAGGGACATTCTGCCAGCTGAGATACTGTGTTTTAATTCCAAAACTCAACACAGCTGTCAGCTGACTGTGGCTTGGCCTTTCTAGTGCTAAGGCGGGCTGAGGCAGGTTTCATTACAGGTTTCACTGCCATATCAGAGGTGGTCGACATTGACTGGCTGATATTACATTTTTGATAAAAGGCCAATACTGGCAAACTGATACATCAGTCTAATCCTAATTGGAGGGACTGAGGAGAGGTGAAAAACAGGCAATGAAGAAGCAAGAAGCCATGATGTCATGTTATAGACTTGTGTCATCATGAGGCTTACTGCTCATCGGAGATCTTACTATGCAGCCGCATGTCCAAGATGAAAGCTCAACCATGATTATGCCACATTAAAACAACTATAGATGCTTTTCATGTTGGTACTATGCAGATAATTGTATTTCTCTTTCCTTCTTCCTGTCACTCAAATGCAAACAATAGAATATGGGGCCATCAAGTCAATAATTAGGAAACGAGCCAAAATGGCTCCTAATGATGAGTAGAATAATTTTCTGGCGTAGGTTGATGATAATTTGCGAGAAAGATGCCCGGTGGTCCAATTACACACGAGATAGTAAGAGCTCCCTTACATTACTACATTTGTAGTTATTTCAAGCCCATGATTGGTTTGTTCTGTTTTCCTGTGAAGAGGTTAGAGGAAAATCTTTTGACCCGGACAAAGGCAGGCTGGATCACAGATAGCCATTTCGACAGAATACTCAAAGCACGGTCTGCATTTGGTCATAAAATTATGAATTCTGTTTGTAATGGTGAAGTGAGGTTTTGAAAATAAGGTATGCATCTACAGTTATGTGTTATGGAATGCTAGTGATTATGTCTATGTCTACATATAGTATTTTAAACCCTTGTGATTTGCCTCTGGTCTGATAATTTGCTGCTTTATTTTGATTATGTGCCTTTCTCGTGTGTTTTTTAAATATATAGCTTTTGCTTACTGTTTCTTGCAACTTGTTTGCCAGCTCTGTCATCAATGTAAACCTTTTTTTCATCCGCTCTCTTGACCCGTATCCAATGTGTTCAAAGTGCTAGTGCTTTACATAAAAGAGGATAAAGGGAATCATGCTTCTCAGAGGTCAAACCCCAGGTTAAAAGCGAACCTTTTCCTACCCAAGAACTTGGTCTTTATTTGACCTCAGCAGAACACAAATGGCCTACAAGAGTGCTAGAAAGACAGCTATTCTCCTGTATATAAAGGCAATCCATAGGTAATGGAGGCTTCTCTGTGTATCCAGCCTCTGGACCTAAAGCAGCCATTCAGTTGACTGCTTAAGTCCCTTTATAGAGACCAGCTGAACTTTTTCCCTTTTGACCTTTTGCTGACTGCTCCACTGGCTCTGTTTGTCTGTATGTGTGTGCGTGTGTGTGTGTGTGTGTGTGTATGTGTTAAGTCTCCCAGGGTTAACCTGTACACAAGTTCCCATAGTATGCCGGTGTTGCGCTTAATGGAGCGCCAGCCGAGCCTTGTTCTCCTCCTTACCAGCTCTGTAGTCCTACATGAGTTTGCTTTCATTTGCTGCTGCTCTGGTTTAGCACTTGTTCCGGGGAAAAGCGCCGAGTCCTGGAGAGCCCTGTGTGTGTGTGTGTGTATGCATACTTGGGTGTGTATTTGATCTCTGTGTATCACTACAGTTAGATGGATATATCAGTTTGCCGATATTGTCCTTTCATTAAAAATGGGATATCAGCCAGTCGGTGTCATCTGATATGATGGATATGCAGCAGTTTGTTTGAATACACATTTCAATACTACACTGGTTGTCTATGGTAAGCCCTTAACCTGAATTGACTCTAATGTGACATTTTGATCAGATTCCACACAAGTAGACATGATTATGTTTTTATTATTATTAATATTAGTATTTTCCAGGGTTTCAATTAGTTTAGTGCTCCAAAATGCTATTTCAGAGGCTTTCCACCCCAACAAGAATACATTTCCGGGGGAAACACTGAATACTACTGAATTTTTCTTTTAAATTTGGTGTGAAAATGGTCAAATTTTCACACAAAATATCGAAATATCTGCAGCTTCAATTCATAGACATCAGCATTGGCCTTCAGTAACCCCTATCAGTTTAACCCTAGTGGATGACATTTCATTTTGAGTCATTTCAGAGCTAGAAGTAAAGTACACAGTAGTTTTTAAGGAACGACACTTGGTAAGAGACACGTGCATTTGGGGTTTTATGTGGCAACGTTGACCGCACCTACACACACACACACACACACACACGGACGCACTGTGATCAGCAGCACCTCTATCTGGCCCTTACCTTGGCGTGGCGCCGGGGCAGGTGGGATACGTGATGTGATGACGAACGACAGCCTCCTGACGCTGTGCTGTCCGTCAGTCTCCTCCGCAGACACTAACACCAGCAGCCTCTTTCAGCTGAGCCCAGCCCTCCTGTCCAAAACCATAGGCCAGCCTCTCCCAGTGCTCAGCTTGTCACAGGACATCAAACCACATGTACGTGACTGTGTGTGTGTGTGTGTGTGTGTGTGTGTGTGTGTGTGTGTGTGTGTGTCGAGGTTAGGATATTTCAGAGGGCTACAGAGGATGGGGAGAGGAGGAGGAGGTGGGGGTCGGGGTGGAGAGCTTGTACAATTGCTCTGTTCCCTTCTCCCTCCCTGTTGTCCTACATAGGTAGTTGTTTTCTTTGCAAAGTGCTTACCCCTGTAGAACCAACCGAATGCGCTGCCTTGTGGTTTTTGGTGCGCCGTCGTCTTTCTGAAACGCCCGTATGGGCCTCAAGCATTTCTTGATATGTGTAGGATAGAGCATCTCTAATGCCTAGGCATCCATGGTGGCATCTGTGTAGAAATGTATCTGAACCCCGTGGGAATGGAGGTCATTAGGGAAAGTGAAATGTTTGGGTTTTTGAAAGCTGATACCAATATTTTTTGAGTTGAAGCTGCCAATAGCCGATATTTTGTGCCAAATTCCATGCCAAAAAAAAGAAAAATCTCAAAAACTATTCAGTGTTGTGTTTCCCCTAAACTTTTGTTCCTGAGAAAAAGCATCTGAGATCTTCTTAGAGCATCTTAGATCATGGGACACTGAGAGTGTCCATTAAAACCCAGGATAGCATTATTATTAATATATTCATGCGTAGTCAAAATAGAATCAATTCAGGCTAAGGTCTTCCCATAGACAACCAGTGTAGTGCTGATCGGTTCTATAATAAATGTAATCAATCAAACTGCATCATATCAAATGCCAACATTGGCTCAATATATAAGCAAAACTGTTCTAACTAATCTACAGTTGAATTACTTTTAGTTGTATCTATGTACAAGGAATCCCAACGATTTCAAACATAATCAATAGAACATTCTACACCATCTTTGCTGCTCATTTCATAGAGCAATCTGGTTCTATTGTTGTTCTATTGTGGCCCATATGTAAGAGCAGCAGTAGCAGTGGGCCTATAAAATCAGTTCCATAGGAGTGTCCAGTAGTGAGGCGGCTGTTGGTCTGCTCTGGGTTAGTAGCCAGTTAAGGCCTGGGTCACCACTAGGTTTTCATTAGAGGCCTAATTCAAAGCGGCCCACATAGAGTGTCAGGAGTATCCCAGCCCGTTGTTGGCACCCCTTATAACACAGTCTAATGAGCAGCCGCAGGGATAGTTGTGGTCAGGCTTGTATATGGGGCTAGTGTAGCCTACAATATGCAGTTGGGGATGAGGAGAAAGTCCCGGCTCAAGGGCCTGAATTAGCCCCATGAATCACTTATTTTCTCTTTCACTTGTTCCTTAATCACGCAACCGTTTGAAAATCATGATTCATGGGAATGGCCGTGGTTTCCCCTGTGGACTTCAAGCATGTATAGGCTGTCATGCGCTCCGATTGGACTCGCCAGTTCGTTTTAAAACGTGTTTAAAGCGTCTCCTCGCTACTGCGATTGGTCGGGAAAGATCTCGGCCGTGGGATGAAATCTCATCAGTGGAAGTGACGACGAATTCAGGACAGCAGCCTTAACGCCGGCTGCGCCAGTCCCGTGAATCCCAAAATTAAAATAGTCACATGGTTAAGCAGGGTTATGGAGAAAAAGATAAATGTGATTATTTGATTCCGCTTCACTAGAAGTCTATTTCTAAAACAGTTGGACTGTGTTGTAAACAAGGAATAGCGTCGTGCATCATTCTCTGCGTTGTTCCCCGGTCCTAACCGCACTCTTCTACCAAAGAATATGGGAAGCTACTTTGATGTAGCCAACAGCTCAGCGTCAGTAATGAAGCCATTGGTTTTGTTCTGATTAGAGCACCCCCTTTTCAAACCCAGCAATAATTGCATTCCTTTGATGTTTGGCTGCATCACTCCCTCTGATGAGCTGACTGGATAATAACTGCAACTGTTTGCATCCAAATTATTTACCAACCGAATCAGTGGGTTCCAGCTTTCAGCAGAATGTGATTGGGCAAAAACACTTGAGTTCAAATCTCACTTTGTTTGTTTGTTTGTTGTCTCGATTTATGCTAGGATTATTAGCACTTTATGGAATATTTTTTGGGACACATGGCGAGTCAAAAAACGTGTGAGTTTGCCGCTACAGTTATTTCAAAATGTTCACAATTAAATCAACATTCAATATGTGGCACTACTTGAACCATGCACAGGCCACCCTTCCCAACAATACTGTATGTGGTTTGTGTATGTGTGTGTGTCCACAGCCTCCTCTACCCTGGCGCTGCGATAGTATTAATGTGTGTTGTCCTTTACACAAGAGGGTGTGTTAAGCCTGGCTTTTCACAGTCCATCAGGATGATCTCCAGTAGATGTTAATGAGCTTTCCCACTAATGTGGGTTCAGTCGTTCAGCTGTACAGCTTTCTAAGAATCGTTTTTATCATCAGTTCTTGTAAAGGTGAAAGCAGATTGGCCGTCCTTTCCTCAGCACGCCTAATCTGACCTCTTACCATAAGACTAAGCTGAAAGAGGCAGCAGTAGGTCTTTGGTGGTGTGTATCTTATCTGGAGAAGGAAAAGCACGTTAATGCAAGGTGTAAATGCACACAGCATGCACTGTGATATGAATGCGATCAGATCTGGCTCACGTTAGAGTCAGCCAGGTGTAAGTCCGATCTGTACAGTGTGTGAGGAAGTATCTGCCCATGGGGTAGAGACATCATCACCGCAGGTCCAAGCGTCATTGGCGTGCGTAGAAACATCATCGCGGCAGGTAGAAAGGTCGTCACGCAATCATATCAACATCAAACATTATATCAACGTGGGTAGAAAGGTCATTACGCAGGTAAAAATGTCATCACCATTGGGTTGAAAGGTCATCACGCAGGTAGAAACGTCATTGTCGCGGGTACGAACGTACGAAAAGTCGTAGCAGAGGAACCCTTCCACAGCAAAGGAAAGGTTTTTGTTGCCACCTCCCCACCTACTGGCCCACTTTGCATAGTTTGCGCGAAAACTACTCCAAGTATCAAAGGTGTTCCATGGGAATGCGCGCCCATGTGGACTCCAGTTCTTCCAGCAGCTGTTTTCTGCATTCTCAAGTTGCTCATCATCCCGCAGTTAGTCAGTTGGATTGACTGGCAATGCCGCTGTAGTAAGCTGACTGGAACCATCAGTTGAGGGATCTGAGGTTTTACCTGGATTCACCTGGTTAGTCTATTTCAAGGAAAGAGCAAGTGATCTTATAGTTTTGTATCCCCAGGTCCATGAAGTCACGGTCACTAATGCTTTTGTACTCATAACAATAGAGCGTCATCATCCACAATGATCAACTTTCCAGTGTTCTTCACTGTTGTTTTTGATTAATCCATGTGCACTGATGCAAGTTTTAAACGCAACACATTGTAGGATGTTGATCTTATCTGGTTTTGAATTATCACTTTCCCTTTGAAAATTGGGTCTGTTATTGAATTGCCACAAAAAGGACACGTTTAGGTTTGTTTATTTATAGGCTACTTAATTTATTTAGGCCTATGTTATTATTTAAATAGGGAGAGAGAGAGAGATCTAGGTCCCATAGGCGTTCCTAATTATTGCCTGATCACAAGTCACCACAAGTCACACTTTGATATGAGAGAGTCTGTGAACAAAGGGAGAAAGTGAACAGTTGAAAAGATGAGGCTTCGGTGGCTGTTGGAGCACAATGTAAAAATGAAACATGAAAAAGGTCAAATTTGAAGATATTGAACATCAGCACAAAATATCGTCTATTGGTGGCTTCAATTCAAAAATATCGGTACCAGTCCTCAGAAACCCATATTGGTCGAACCCTACGTATATGCGTGTGTGTGCAGGCGTGCATGCATGTGTGGATAAGTGTGTGTGTAAGTGTGTGTGAGACTGTTGGGGGTTGGAATGTGACGTGAGAGCACTAATCAGAGCCAGCTGGGGCCAACGGTGAGATTAAAGTTAAAACACAAAAACAATCAGCCGGGATAAGTATAGTATCGCTATGGGTTACTGCCCCCATCCCAGCCTCTCAGAGGGAGAGAGACATAGATGGAGGGAGAAAGGGAGAGGGAGAGGACGGATGGACGGATGGATGGGACTCTACCCGGGCCTGGCTGGCACAGACCCTCTGATTAAGAGCTCCTTTGTTTTCTCTTTGATCCCTTCCTCTCTCTCCCCACCACTCTGAGTAAGTCTAGTCCCCACCACCACAACACACACACATGACACACACTGCCAATCAGGGCCACAGGGGAGGGAATGTGTGTATGTGGCTGAGTGTGTGTCCTTTACAGTGTGTGTGCTGTTTCTGGACTGATGAGGGCCAAATGTCCTCACAAGGATACAAAGATGAAGGCAATATTCTCACTTCTAGAAGGAGTTAGACTAGGACTTGGGTTTAGGGTTAAGGTTAGAATTAGGAAGAGGTTTAGGCATGTAGTGGTGAGGGTTAAGGTTAGGCATTCGGGAATGAATGTAGTCAATGGAAGGTCCTCACATGTATAGTAATGTAAACGGTGTGTGTGTGTGTGTGTTCTTTATTGCAGCGGTTTTTCAGTTTTTATTTTGACCATTGCAGCAGTTGCAGTGTTTCTGTACTTTGCATTTTGTGTGTGAGTGTGTGTGAGAGAGAGAGAGGGAGGGAGAGAGAGAGAGAGAGAGAGGGAGAGAGAGAGAGAGAGAGAGAGTAAGAGGATTAAGCCGTTCACAGCTGAGGGTGCAGACTGGACCATTTCTGACCATGCCCTCTGTACATTGGATTGGCTGATGAGGTATTAACTGGCCGCTGTGTTATTCTGTCTCTGTTTACTCTATTTCTGCCGGATTGTGCGATGGCACATTTGCCAAAAAAAAAGCTACATTTGCTACACACACACACACACACACACACACACACACACATACACCGGCCTGAAAACCAGCCCCCCTTATCTCCAGCTGTGGCGTCCAGTGCTTTTTTTTAGCGATAGCTCTGTATCTTGTGTTGACTTGCACTGTCTTTTGAAGTGCGGCCACCGGTGTCGTCCCAGAACCGAGCTCCGGTCCCAACGGCCTTACAGGCTGGAGTCAACACCATTTTATAAATTAATTCTTTATTTAAAGGCAGTAGTGTATCCCATGGTTCCTCTACCGTTGAATAGGTGTGGTGGGTCTCCTTGCCTTAAAGAGCTGCTAAACCTAAAAGAATGTCATTAGTCTGGAGAGTTTTAGTTTCCCATGATGGTCTAAATGCTGTGTCAGAGACTTTTCCACCCTGACATGAATGCATTTCTGGGACAAACACTGAATACATGGATTTTCTTCTTCTTCAGCACAAAAAAATCGGCCTTCCAAAACCCATATCGGTCAAACCCTTCGGTAGTTTCCATTGCTACATTGGCCTCCTTCCAAAAACAGTATTATCTACACATCACATTGGATAAAACCGCCTTGTAAATAACCATATTACTTTACCTAGTGACATCAGCCCCAGAGGAAAAGATCCCCAACATTCGAGCGCCGGGGGATTGTGTCGGGGGCGTGAGAGGTTAAGACTCGCTGAATGGCTGGTAGGCGTCGCACAATGAGGTGGATTAGGCAGCACTAGAAGGGCCTTTAGGGCTTTACTGGGGTGTTCAGCAGCTTACAAGCGCCTACAATAACACTGCAGCGCCGCAGCTCCAGCTGGGCTAGCGGTTGGCAAGAAAAGGCTAGCTGGGAGGCTAGGGGCTAGGGATTACGGTCGGAGTGTGGTAGGAAGCAACGAGGCCGCGATGAGTTTACAGTGAGACGGGGCGAGCAGAGAGGGAAGACTTGTACAAACTGAGAGGAGGTAAAGAGTTAGGAAGGAGGCTAATGAGTAGAGAGAAGCCTGGTCTGCAACATTGTTCAGTCATTTTCAATCATTTTCATATCTCACACCCCAAAATAGACAGACCCCCATTTGGTAAGTAGTGCCCAGGATCTCTATAAGAAGATTTGTTATTGATTTAGTATTGAATTGTAGAACTGTCTGCACTGTACATGGAGAGATACTAGAGTGAAACCTATTACAATAGTCACTCTTATACAGTATCTAATTGGGATCATTTCTTGTGAATGAAGTGATAGTGAAATAAAACTATTCCTCATGCTGCTGGGGACCCGCTGGAACCCCCGCCAAGACCCTTGGTTGCCACCGTAACCCACTGTGAGAACCGCTGGTATAGAGGTTCGGAGTTAACAGGCAGCCTAAGGAGCAGTAAAGGGCTGGAGAGGAGAAGAGAGGAGGAGAGGAGAGGCAAGGCTCAGTCTCAGTGTCTCCAGCACTTCTCTCTGCATGCCTGGAGCCCAGGCTGGAAAAATGATATCATTACAGATGACCGATATCCTTACGGATAAGCCCCAGCACTGTGGTGTGTGTGTGTGTGTGCGTGTCTAAATACATGTATGTGTGTGAACAGAGGCGAATATATCAGCAATAAACTGTGTGAGAGAAATTCCTGAGTTTCGATGGAGATTGGGTGGTCTAAATGTCGTTTCAGAGGCTTTTCCACCCTGACAAGAGTAAAATTCTGTTGAAACACTTCACTACTGAATTTTTTAAATGTTTTCTGGCATGGTCAAATTTAAAGATACCGGCGGAAAGTATTGACTATTGGCCATGACAAACCCATATCAGCAGAACCCTAATGCTGACCGGAGAGCAGTGGCTTGGGATTACTGCCGCGTTTCTGCCCCATGTAGTGTTGGAGAATTAAACGGGGGGGGGGGGGGGGGGGGTTGGGGGGGCAGGTGGCCGGCTGGGATAACACAGCAGAGTGGCACGTTGCATGTTAGCCAGAATAACAACAGCGCGGCCCGTATTAGGTTGCCCCGGCTAAAGTCCGAAGCTCTCGTTTCCCCACTGTATCCGGGACGGTATCGATACGAGCGTGTAAACATCTGCAGGAGGTATTAAAGGCACGTTGTGGTTTCCATGCGAGCGCGGTGTGAGTGAATTGGAAGAGACTGTTTTATGTGACGTGCGCTAATTAGCCCTGTCCTGTTCGTGCCAAGGTCATCGTCGTGTCCCAGCAAGCGCCGAACAGACGGCGATGTGCGGGAGGCGGCCGAGTTCAGCATCAACCCAAACAAACACATCATTGGACAGCTTTGGAAACTGTGAACTGACATCAGAAAGATATTTAGGTCCTGGCTTCACAAAAGGATGCAGGCAGCAGCTACAGACGTCTCAACTTTCATTGCGGTGCTTTATTTACAGTGGTTTTTAACGTTGGCGCAGGCCGGCGCATCAACACCTATTCAAAATGTTTGCTGGGATCCATTAGGAATTCACAGTGTTTTTGTCCTTCTTAATTCACTCGAAATGATCCCAATTAGAGAATGTATAAGAATGACTATTGTAATCCTAGGTTTCACTCTCACTGCTATTATCTCTCCACAGCTCTACAATTCAATATGAAATAAGCAACTAAAAATCATATAGGGGCCCCTAGTCTATTTGAGGGCCCTTGACACGAAAACAACGGTTTCTCCCCTGTGATACACAAACCTGCATGTGCACAGAAACCACGTTCGTTCAGACCAGCGTCGTCGGCCGTCCGTGTAAATGCATTATCAGATCCTGCTCTCAATTTGTCGATGACAGTCACGCTCCATCACGGACGCGCGCTGTTGTACAATTTGCGCGGGGTGGGGGGGGGGGGGGGGGGGGGGGGTCGTCGGCCACTGTCAGCGAGAGCAAGCCGGCCTGCTCCAGCAGATAAAATAGAGCCGCTGTATTAGGACAGCTATATGCCTGACGAACGTCAAAATACACCACATGCATCACGGCCTTAATACCGCGCTGCCGTCTTTACACGCATGCCATTCCGTGCGCATATCGACGGATATGGTTTACAGCATGTAATAATAGTAATAGGTTCCTTATGGCGAGTCCTCCCTCATCGGAGCGCCGGGGATGTTTCGGTTGAGGCGGCATGGCACGTCGGAGAAATGCTCTATGTTATCCATAGCATGTCGAGGGAGGGGGGAGGGTGCGGTGTCGGTGTCGGTTAATCCCGCAGATTCACGGTTCCGGCCCAATGTAGACTGAGTCACGGTCAACTTTACCTACGAAGTCCCCCCCCTTTACCTCGCATCTCTACTGTCTTTCCAGCCCAGTCGTGATGCCGCCGGAGCACAGGACCGCTTCCCATATTTATGTGCTTTTCCGCTACTATGAGCCTTATAAACAGAACAGACTACAAAGCACTTTGAAATTTGATTTTCTCCCTCTCCTCAATGATTTTAAAGCCACGATATCTCACATTTTCAAATTGCTTTTTATCGTATAAGTGCGCGTGTATCGCCGCGGCATGTGACCGAATAGTATTTTCTTTGTTATTTTTTATGAATGGTTTCTGTTTTTGTTCTCTCTCTTGAAAAGGAGATCTCAATCTCAACACGACCGCCTGATTAAATAAAGGATAAATGGTAAATGGAAACAAAATTGGCTTAAAAGTCTGGCAGGGGTACAAAGTTAACCCTCAAAGCTATTGTTACTCCCTTAATGTGGATATCTACTTTCTGCTCAGAAGCCCCGAAGACAAAAAAAGAGACAAAACGGATTTTGAAATTCACAGAAATGGGTTGAAAATACACCTAGGTTATCAAGAAAGAGAGCATGTTTCTGTTTGTTTCTGTGTGTTTTGAGTGGAAAATTCCTCCTAAAGCATATCTGGTCTCTCTCTCTGTGTCTGTGTCTGTGTCTGTCTGTCGTCCCTGCAGAGCTGCAGAGGGAGGGCAGCATCGAGACCCTCAGCAACAGCTCCGGCTCCACCAGCGGCAGCATCCCGCGCAACTTCGAGGGCTACCGCTCCCCGCTGCCCACCAACGAGAGCCAGCCGCTCAGCCTGTTCCCCTCCGCCTTCCCCTAGACGACCCCCCGACTTCCCCCCACCACCACCAGGGAGAACCACCGCCGTCCAGCCCAACCCACCTGCCTCTCCATCCATCCATCCATCCAGACAGAGCATTTAAAACACCACAACGTCACACCGACATACAAATGTGTTGAGCAGAAACCCAACAGTGCGTCTACGACTTGTACTTCTCGGTGCGGTGTGTGTGTGTGTGTGTGTGTCTGTGTGTGTGTGTTGTCGCCGTTGTTCCCGAATAGCCGAGCGAAGGTCAGAGATTGGAGACAGCTACAGTACATATTAGCATTTTGTCACCAGGGTTTGATCGACTTTGGTTTTGAAGGCCGATACTGATATTTTTTAGATTGATTTTTTGTGCCGATTTCCAATATCTTTAAATTTGACCATTTTCATGTCAAAAATCATTCCAAAAAATGACAAGTATTCATTGTTTCTCCACAGAATTGTATTCTTGTCCAGGTGGCAAAGCCTCTGAAGCAGCATTTAGACCATCATGGGACACTAAAACTCTCCACTGAAACCCAGACTAATGAAATTATTTTAGTGTTAGCAGCTCTTTAAGGCAGTTTAACACCCCACCTATTCAATAGTAGGGAAACTCTGAGATACATTAGGCCTTTAAATGAAGAATTCATTTCCAAAAACCATTCACTGAATAGATCAAATGTGCAAAGAAAATAAAATTTCGTCACAGGCTTTCCAGATTGTTTTTATGTAGCTGTGGTCAGGGAAGAGCCTCCATCCTATCAGAGGTGGCCGACACTAAAACTCTCCATTGAACCCCAGGATAACAAATTGATGCTTTCTTGTGTGAAATCCCATCAAAATGTCACATAAGAATCAATTCAGGTTAAGAGCTTCCAATGTATCCAACCAGTGTAGTATTGATCTATTCTACAATAAATGTGGAATCAATCAAACTGCATCATATCCATCATATCAGAGGTGGACCACACTGACTGGACCACATCTGATTTAGATTTTTCATAAAAGGCCAATATCAGCCTCATATATCGGTCTAACTGGTTGTTACCTTGTTGTTTCCCAAAGCAGTTGTCGAGTTGGGAATCACCTCTGTTCTGCTGGAAGCCATTTGACAAAGACATTGTGGGAAAGCGGCCGTCCTCTCTCCTCTGCGGCTGATGCCGGCTGTTTCCCCAGCCTGCCATCACTATGTGTGTGTGTGTGTGTGTGTGTGTTTGATGTTTTACGGTGTGCCTATTGTCTGAATGAGCCATAAGAAAGGGAGGGCAGACTGTGAAGAAGTGTTTATTCCAGTCAGCAATGTGTAGCAGCTCCCTTTTCCCCCTCCCGTGTGTGTTGGTGCTCTCATCACCTCTCGCTCGATGTTTTCCATTCATTTTGTTCCTTTCATGCCTTTGATTTCATTCATTTACATGTTACAGAGAGTCATGGGATGCCCACTGCTATGTTACTATTTTTGCCGAAGTAATTTCGAAGTCTCCAATGTCATTTAGTTTCTGAAATGATTTAGATATATTCCCTCCTCCGCTTTTCCAGATTTTAATTTTAATTGACTTGAGTAATAATAGCTCATGCAGCCGTCATGCTGTATTGTGTATAGTAGCAACTTTTGACCAAAATTCTCTTTCCATGTATAGTTATAGATCTCTCTAAAACTTTTAAAAAACAATTTATTTTCTTTAAATGTATGTATACTAGCATTGGCCATAGCAAACGCTCTTTCTCTCTTTTAAAAGTTTAGAAGAGTTTAGAAGAGTTCGATTATCAGAAAGCCAGAGGTTTGTGCTTTGAGGTTGAAGTCCATCCCTCTAATAAACACACTCACAATTTGCTAATTCGCTTTTCCAAGCTTGAATCTTTGCCTTGGTGAAAAATCAAATGCACTATTCGCAAAAAGAGTCGCCTTAGATTACCAAAAAACAACAACAAAAAAACAGGTTGAGAATATTTCCTCACTGAAGATCCAGTGTTAATCAAACAAAATAATATACAATCTTACATGAGCGGTAAACTTGCTGCATGTCTCTGAGCTTTGGCCTGACGCTGCTTGGTTACTGGACGATGGGACTGAAAAGGGCATGAATTTATTCCCCTTAATTCACAACACATGCTTGTTATTGACTGTAATATTTGTTTTGTAAAATACAGAGTTGTTCTTTGCCCTGCATTCATGCAAGTGAAATATAATAAAATTTGAGGAAATAAAACTGTCAAGTCTTTTTTTTTTTTTTTTTTTTGTACATCTGATTGTTTAGCAGTGTTCCTAACAAATTCCCCTTCAAATTATAACCAAGTTGGTGACCGTCAGTAGGCTACTTAGTACCACTTGTAATTAGTACCATATTCTTTTACCAGGCAGTAAAGCGTTGTTAAAGGGACTTTTTATGGGTGACTCTGGTTCTTTGGTCTGAGAAAGTGGAAAACTGGGAGAAACTAGAATGCGTGTTTGTTTCTCTGATAATCAGCAACCACTTCTAATGCTAAATGAATGAGGCACACAGACAACTATTGTAATTGTATTAGAATTCTTGATCCATTCAATTTACAAAACACTTTTTCTTGCTGTTACACTAAAAGTTTGACCAAATCGACTGCAGCACTGGAACGAGACAAAATACAACGGGTGATTATTGGTAGCATGCTTCACTGATTTTATCTCATCAGTTAATACAGTCTGAATTTCAACATAAGAAAGCAATGATAAGCTGCAAGTCATAAAGTTAATAAAGAGCTTTGTCCAATTAGAATGAAACGCACCCAACTTGAAGAAATGGCCACAATCATTTTGTACTTACAAAATAAAACAGGCAAAACAGCTTGAAATGCCTCAGTTAGGTCGACATATGTTTCCAGAAAAGTCATTAAAAAACAAAGCCTGTTAACATTGTTTTATCAAAAACAGTATCCCCATATTTCTCATTCCATATACTTGAAATTAATTTAACGACAAGCAGCTTCAGTTGTGTCTTTGGAGGGCAGATTGAATACATAAAAAACAAGAGATCTTGTTGTAAAAATGTGTTTAATTTGGCTTGTATGTATTCATAAAGTAGAAGTGACCTTTAGCGGGGAGGGTTCGCCTCCAGAGGAACGTTCAGGAAGCTGACATTATGCAACAGGAAGAAAAGGAATACTGCGTTTTTTCACTTAAAACTTTTTATTAGGTGTTTTCTTACATCATGTTATTGCATACAGTATGGGATGTATAATATCTGGAAACCACTCACAAACGAAAGTAACAGCAAATCATCTTCTCCCGGATCTTCAGGTCACTGCTGAAGCACCTAGGATATTCGTTTTTTCCTTAAAATGTAATAATTAACAATATAATTCATATTGAACACATGGCACACACTGAATAAACTGAACTGACACACATGAGACATACTTTAAAATAACTGAGCGTATTAAATAATTTGCATTCAATAAAAAAAGCAGGCAGGCATAGCCGACATTTGCCAGCTAATATCATTATGAAAAAAACTCGCCACAGTTATCAGAATCAGAATCAGAATCAGATTTATTGCCAGGTACATTTACACATACGAGGAATTTGATCTGGTGAGATTGCAGCGAAAGAAATAAAGATAGTAAATAAAATAATAAATTAGAGAACAAATCAGAACACAATGAAACTAAGTACAGAAGGAAATGAACAGTGGTAAGACAATAATGTCTCATGAAGTTGACTATGTTTAACTATTATAATAAATATGGCTGTTATACATATATACACTTATAAGAACTGTACATAAAGTGCCTGTGGTCTATGGTTTACCGATAAATATAGTATAGACATAGTATATAGTATAAAGTATAAAATATATATATAAAAATGTGAAGTATAGTATAAGATATGTAGCTTTGTATTTGCTTAATTTTTCAAAGAAATTCTATAATATGAACTGGAACTGGAAGGTCTCAAGTTCGATCCCAGCAACAGCCATGTATCCTGTCAACGTGCCTTTGAACAAGTAAACTTCAATTAAACTTTTAAATACATTTAAAACAGAAGTTGCTATACCACACTGGACTCCAACCATGTGTTAAAGATTAAAGGTTACAGTTGAAAGATTGTCCGGTCAACTTAGCTGTTAAGTGATGAGAACATAGACACCAAAATCATCCATGTGTCCCCAGTAGATCATTGGCGCTAGTGCTCCATGCTAACGCTTTAGCATACACTATGTTGAGTGACAGTAGGCTCCATGCTAACGCTTTAGCATACACTATGTTGAGTGACAGTAGGCTCCATGCTAACGCTTTAGCATACACTATGTTGAGTGACAGTAGGCTCCATGCTAACGCTTTAGCATAAACTATGTTGAGTGATAGTAGCTCCATGCTAACGCTTTAGCATACACTATGTTGAGTGATAGTAGCTCCATGCTAACGCTTTAGCATACACTATGTTGAGTGATAGTAGCTCCATGCTAACGCTTTAGCATACACTATGTTAAGTGATAGTAGCTCCATGCTAACGCTTTAGCATACACTATGTTGAGTGATAGTAGCTCCATGCTAACGCTTTAGCATACACTATGTTGAGGGACCACTAGCATTATCCAAATTAAGAATACTGGCCTTTTAGTAGAAAAACATTGTCAGTGTTTTTTATCATATGGCCTATAGATTCATGCATTTTAAAAATGAAATATCATTCAGTCAATATAGCAGATGTAGCCAGGTTTAGCCAGCTGTACACAGTCTCCATCGTTCACCACTGTTGCCAACTTGGGGACTTTGTCACTACATTTAGTGATTTTGTCAGACCCTCTTGGCCACTTTATTTCTCAAAAGCCACACACAAAAAATCTAGCTAACTTTTCAGACCATGAGGAACAAAGTGAATGCGTTGACTCCCACAGCATTTATCAGTATGGCTGCTTTTGCTCTACTTACTTGTCCAATCCAAAGAGATTGATCGCAGCACTTCCCATACACACTGCAGCCCCTCCCTCTGCTACCGAATATATTCATATGCAGATTCGCATATGACAAAATCTGCCAACTTCTAGCAACGTTTTAAGCAATAGCTATACTTTCCTTGGATGAGAGTTGGCAACACTACCACCACCTTCACTATGTAAACAGTGAAAGTAGTCATTGATCGTTAAACAGTATGTTACTTTTGTCTTGTATTTCATATAAATTTGACCAATCTCCTACTCAAAACTAACAGACTTGGCCGCATAACATTTAAAATGACTTACCATTTCACTTAAGACCTGCTTCAAGTTCTTATTTTCTCACTTTTGTGATTTTGTGACTAACCCTAGTGGCTGCTATCACTCAGCATAGTGTATTCTACAGTGTTAGTATGGAACACTGGTGCCAATGATCTACTGGGGACACATGGATGATTTTGGTGTCTATGTTCTCCTCACTTGACAGCTAAGTTGATCAACGGGACAATCTAGCAGAAACTCTGTGTATTCCTTCAAGCTGCTTGTTTCCCTCCGGCCCAACACGGCCTCTCTGTGCGGGACTTACCTTGGACAGTTCAAACCGGCCAGACCGAGGCCATCTGAACGAGAGCTGCGGCGGCAGGCTATGGGGCCCCCTCGGGCCCCTCAGTACACCCCACAGTAGGCTGTCCCAGTGCCTGACCGGCATGCCAACGTCTCCCACAGTGAAGGGGGGGTGGGATGGGGTATGGGGGGGTGCAGTGCCCAGTCAGGGAGGCACTGCCAACACATCTCACTGTCTTCACTGAGTCCTAAATCTCCATCCAGTGTGTCCTGTGAATGGAGAGACTGCTTAGAAAAGAAACATTTTGTCACATCACACACCCCCTAATACACACACATTACATCAGGAGCCCTCATATAGGAGGATTGGAGTTGTTGTTGATTTAGTATTGAATTGTAGATGGAGAGATAATAGAGGTGAGACTAACCTAGGATAGAATTGTCATTCTTATAGTTTATTTAACGGGGATTATTACTAATGAATGAAATAATACTGTAATTAAACTAGTCTATTTTGCTGGAAGTCCCTCAAAGACCCCCCGCGACACCCTCAAGGTCCCCGGACCCCACTTTGAGAACCACTGGCACCGAGACAGCTCCAGCTCGCTTTTTAAATCACATCATCAGTCTGTGGGAATGGATGGACTGTATACAGCGTAACATCTGTGCCGGACAGAGCTGCAGATCTGCTCAGAAGCACAACACACACACACACAAACACACACACACACACACACACACACACACACACACACACACACACTGATCGCAGCTCAGTGTGCTCAAGCCTGTCAGGTTGGATGGAGATTAGATGTGAATCAAGAGCATGACCAGGGCTTTTTTTTCTGGATCAGCTTCAATTTCATCTGCCATATTTAGTCCACATGAAGCACATTTATCAGTGTCAATTTTTAAAAAAATGATGCAAAGCCCTTCCTCTGTTTGGGTTTATGTGAAGTTGTAAATGTGAGTTTGCCCTCCTTTTTTAGGCTGACATCAGTCTTTATGATACAAAATTCATGGTACACATCATAGTAAGTAGTATCAATTTGATGTAAGCTATATAAAGAGAGGGTCTTTTAAGGGGGAAAAAGCATAAATGAAGACTTTTCTGAAAATATCATTGATTTTTCTTTATATTGGTGGTTGTTCGCCTTGAGTGGAATATAGTGATCGTTTCCCAGGCTTTTTATTTAGGCCTACACTCCATTCCATTGACAAAATATGGCATTATGTGACATTATGACATTATTCACTGCATATAAATGATATTTTTTTCAAGAATCTTACATTAAAGTTTAGAGCAGTGGTTCCTTGAATGGGTTCCAGGGGGTCCCCAGCAAATTGATGAATTATTAAACTTAATTATTTCATTTACAAGAAGTGAACACAATTGGAGAATGTAGAAGAATGACTGTTTTGATCATAGTTTCTCTGTTATCCCTCTACCTACAATACAGATAGTCATGGAATTGTGGACAAAATCATATCTAACAATAAATATATTCTCAGATTTGGGTCCGAGAGGCAAAATCTCATCAAATGGGGGCCTGTGGCCCTAATGTGGACTAAATTGGGGATCCTCGATATGAATAAGGTTGAGAATGACTGGTTTAGAGCATCCTGGATGGTGTTTACAAATGGAATAACAAGGAAATGTTCATCTCCGAGCTTTTAAGCAACGAGAAATTATTTCCATATCAACCCATTTCAGGTCTCGCCGTTTTAAAATAAAAATCAGCGTTCTCAGAATCTCAGTTCAAGTTGACATTTTAAAGCAGTCGGCCGCAGCCTTTCCCCTTTATGGAAAGTTGGGAGTGTGTTGTGTATTGAACTGCTATAATGCGGTTATGGTGAGCGGGGTTATGTGTTTGTGTGTGGCCCTTCTTTCTAGCGCGGTGGCAGCGTCATGTGAGTGAAGCCACAGCAACCCCCCACCCCACCCCACCCCACCCCCACCCCTCATTGAATTAAAGCAGAGAAATAAAAAGCATTTCCCCTCCGGCCTTCAGGTAGTCGCTGCTCCTCCGCCGCAGCCTGTAATATGATTCAATGTTCCCGTCGCAGCAGCTGCAAATTGAATTTCTCGCCGCTGTCAACAGATCTGGAAAATAAAGATGTTGGGCTGGTGAAAAAGCAGGAGGCCGAAAGTGTCAAAACTAACATGGCTGTGTCATCATGAGTCTATTGTCACGTGAAGAGTTTTTAAAAGCCTTGTTCTAAGCCTTTTTCCTGGTAAAACATTAGTTTAGAGAGGCAGAAGCTGTTCTGACCTACTGACACGGGAGGAATTCATGTACAATGTCTTTTTTTTATTATTTCCTTGGCATCATTAAAAACTGACATTTTTTAGGCCAGGGACGCCGCGCGCAGGCGACCACAAAAACGCTATAAAAAGATAATATTAAAAAATAATTGTTTGCTCGAATTTCCGCAGCAGGCGATTGTTTTTTTTATCTTGTTACAAAAGGCAGCAAGCCGAGAGAAAGAAATATAAAGTGCTGTGTAACAATAACGAAATAAATAAATAGATAGGCTACAATAAAATTTGAATTAATAAATTAATTAATAGTGTAAATAAATACATGAATGAAGTCTTTCCAAATGATATCTCTCCTATTGTATTCATATTTGCTCACAAAAGGGCCTGTAAGTGGCAAAATGAATTTCCAAGAATCTGCCAAAGCAACAAAACAAACTTCATCATCACTTTTTCACCAGAAACACAAAGCAGCCACAAGCTGAAGGTGCGAGCAAAAAACAAAACTGTTTCCAGACCAGTTAATATTAATGATACACCATTCATGTGTTTAATAAACGCCTGATGTAGGCCTATAGCTTTGATCAAAATACTGATCCGCCTATTGACAGTCCTTCAATCCGTTCTCATATCTTTAAAACAAATTCTCCTGTGGGATTACAATTTTGACTCACAGCATCTTTGAATATCATTTCCATAAAAATGAACCAATCAATTTCCAATTGCAAAATGCAATGTATCTAAACGCCGGTTTGGTCTAGAAAGGATAGATAGATTTTATTAAGACGATTTAATGGGAGGAATGCTTTTTCTTTTACTTAAAACATGACGCAAACGAAAAATGATTCCCGTAATATCTCCAGTTTTTGTTTTTGTTTTGTTTTTTTTACAGTCAGGTCATTTGTTTTAGAGCAGAGGGCCTATAGGGGACCAGTAGGGGCCAGTGGATACAGGACAGAGACGGCGCTGGAAAGCACCGGACTGATTCCAGTTCAGCCCTCTGCTCAAAGGCACAGCGGCAGACGGAGGAGAAGGGGAGGGAACGTCACCTCCGACCGGTCCAGCGAGGGGAAATGTTTTATTAATGCGAGCCGTGAAGATGACGTCAGGGGAAGCGGTTAAGACAGTAATGGCACCTTTTAACGTTATTACGGGAAATTTGGATGCACTGATCATGGTAAATGAACATGTCAGTAGAAGGGTTTGTCATACCTATTATCACTGGAGACACACACACACGCACACACACACACACACACACACAATACTTATATTCCCCTTATTCCAATTAGAGAATGTATAAGAATGACTATTGTAATCCTATGTTCCACTCTGACTACTATTATCTCTCCATGTACAGTGCAGACAGTTCTATAATTCAATACTAAATTAACAACAACTAAAATCCTCCCATAAGGGTCCTGGGACTAAATCTAATCAAAAGAGGGTCTATTGGGTCTAATGTGTTTCTATTGGAGTGTGTATATAGCCTGAAAGCGTTAGAGAAGCCCTGCTCTAATGCATGTGGATGTGACCGGTGTGACACTCCGCTCTGGTTCCCCAGGGCCTCTATAGCGCCCCCACCTGGCCGCCTACCTGCCGCTCCGACGCACCTATGCAGGCAGCAGCACAGGCAGCCTCCACAGTGTGTTTAACGGGTGATCATAGAAGAAGAGCGGCTGTTTACCAGTAAGACAGACTGCAGGCTAGAAATGTCAATACCTAATTACTGCCTAATTACCCCCCCCCCCCCCCCCCCCCCCCCACACACACACACACACACACACACACACTTACCAAAGTAAATTCAGTTTATGATTCAATTTGGCTGTCATAAAATCATGCATCATTGTACATATTTTATGACAAATGTCTTTTTTTTTTTTTTTTTTTTTTTACAAATATTTGTTTTATACGTGCGTTTTGATGCATCAGGCATCTGTGTTTGTGTTTGTGTGTGTGTGTGTGTGTGTGTGTGTGTGTGTGTGTGTGTGTGTGTGTGTGTGTGTGTGTGTGTGTGCCCGTGTGCGTGTGTGTGTGTGTCGGGGGGAAGTAAAGCTGAGGTGCCATTTTGCCTTTCCTACAACTAGTGAGAGCTGATATGTTTCATTTAGCAGAGTGGACAGTGGAGGAGGAGGAGGAGGAGAGAAGAAGAGGAGAAGAGGGGGAGGAGGGGGAGGAGAAGGGCTGGTGGAGGAGAGGAGAAGGAGGAGAGGGGTAAGGGAGGAGGAGGAGGAGGAGAGGAGAAAGGGAGGAGGAGAGGAGAAGGAAAGGAGAGGAGAAAGGGAAGGAGGAGGAGGAGAGGGCCGCTGGTCGCTGGGTTTCCATGTGACAAGGGGAAATATGAGGGACTTTGACAGGTCTTAAACGGTCTGGCGCCAAGGCCTCAGTCTAGCCGCTAAATATAGCTGGAGAGATGATGCAGAGAGATGGGAGGAGAAGATGGAGAGATGAAAGGAGGAAAGGAACAATGTCGGGGGAGGAAGAAAAGAACAATACTCGATTATAGACGAATATGGCGCAAACTGTCCGGTTCTGTTGTAATTAGAGCGTCTTTGGCCCGGATCGCTGACACAGAGGGCCAAATGACCCGGATGGAAGACTCTTTTTACGCGCATTTTCACATCCGCAGTTACGCGTGTTGTATTGAGCGGACGCACCAAGGACACACGGGCTTTAGTCAACTTCCCTCTGCAGCAGCTGAGCGCCACGCACGCCTGCTAGCAGCTACACTTTATTAACTCTGAATACAACATAAGCTTACAGGGTGACGGCAGGGGCGACGGTTCAAAAACCCTCCGCCAAGCCGCACTGCATCCATCTAACATCTAATATCTGCCCGCTTAGAGGCTGCTGACTACATTTCTGAAGACAACATATGATTATTTGTACAAAGTGATAAATTATTAGACGTGGAGACTGCCAAGATATTATTATTTGGTGAATATAATAAATTATTAAGCCCAGGTCACCAAACTATCAGCTATAGAGGGAACTTTGGCCCTGATGCTCTCCTGATTATTTTTTAGATATGACATCCAAATAGATTTCTGATCATTTTTGCTAGATCTTTACTCTGCATTGCAATGAAAAAACTACAGGATCACATTGCTAAGGTGTGGTAAGTGCCACACCTCGCCAAACCCAATTGACACCCGTGTATTGCCGGACACTGGCGTTCCCAAACGAGGGCAAGGCGCATATTTAATGTCTGATATCATTAATCCCCCCCACGCACACACACACAGCATATTTAATCCATGTTAATCTATCAGCACAATACCCATTCTGTGTAGATTTACCAGCAGCACTGAACAGTCTCCCGACTTAATGACTTTTAAATCGTGCGTAATGGAGATTTCTCCTCTGGTTAGATGTGTAACGGTGACGGCACAGAACAAATAAATGGTGACTAATTTGCACAAGCGTTGTTGATACAATTATCCAGTTGAGTATTCCGGGAGAAAACCGTTATCCTCCTCCATATGTTGCTAATCTTTTTCTCCTCAGAAAAGCTCCAGATCCAAGGCTGGGATATCCTCGAGGAGGCTCGACCCGCGGCTCCCACGGCGCTCAGCTCTCTTGTCATTTCATAAATCTAAGGTGCAGCATTCCAAACAAGTCAGCTGTCCGGGCAAATTATAGGAGAGGTTTGCAAATATTACACCGCAATATAACCCTAAACCTTTGTGAAGTCTGTGTACAAAAACGCGTGATGATTTGACAGTTGCCAAATAAGTGTAATGCGCATTTGATACACTGGGAAACAGTTGGGTTTTTTTTAAAGTGTTTTCAATCTATCACAACAGCAGGATGATCAGAAATAGACTTTTTCACATTGCCATTAAACTCTAGACTCTACCTGTTTGTAACTGGCGTTAATGCGCACTGGCCGCCATTGTGTAAAGACAGATAACAGTCCAAAGGCTCATAGCTTATCTAATGTGTTTCCTTAGTTTGGCTTCACAAAATTGGACTATTTTCTAGGTGCTGTTGGCCTGCTGACTCTGCCGCATGGCCACTGCGCACTGTATCAATCTGCTGGAAGCCAAGCAACAAGTGTGTAATACACTAGAGATGTGCAAACATTTCATGCTCTTAAATCAGATATAGTTTCCACATCATGTTGCCAACACATGAAGGCAGGCTACTGTAACTTGAGGAATTGCATTTTTTTAAATGGCATTTTAGGCTTTGAATTAATTTTGTCTGTTTTTGACTAATTAGGGAATATAACTTCATGTTTGATTGGTTGTGTTTTATCACGCCAAAGTGGTCTGTTTTTACTAGGAAACGCACTAGTCGATTTATATATATATTAGTCCTAGTGATGTTTTTTTTTATATTAGGACAGAGGTTTTAAAGATTAGTAAGGAGGTTTGCACGCTTGTCAGCGGAAGCCACAGAGACGCGGCGGAGTTCCAGGGGTTAATAGGAAATGCGCAGTTGTCTCTGACAGTCTCATTCAGAGGGATTATCACTTTTTGTTTCAGTTTTCTGTCGAAGTGACGCCTTGTGGCCCACATCTCGCTCCGTCCTGCCGGATAAAGCGGCTTGTTTATCCACATTCACATCTGACACCAAGTCCTGACCGAGGCAGAAAAGTGGAGCTGAGCCGCAGCTTTGGCTGCCGAGGGGACTGGAGGGACTGGAGGGGCTACCAGAGGACTTCAGGGTAAATATAAAGAGACAAGAGATTGTTTTTATTGTGGTGCATCAGCCGACTGACGCCGAGCGGCTCTTTAACAAACTGAGTCCAAGTTAATCAAGGGCCCTAGCAATGGATTTTCTAAAGGAGCCCAGCAGACCGGAGTCTAGATAGTGGGGCCCCCCGTGGCTCCCAGAGTCCCGCACTGTCCGTGCTTTGACAAAATACAACCTGTCGGAGATTACACTACCACGGCCTGCCCTCAGCTCCACGACTGTGCACTAAATCATCTCATCGCACTGCCAGTATGAAGTGAAAATACAAGCGTAAAAATAAGAAGTGAACATATAGTACGAGGGGCATCAAACAGCGCAGCGGATTGGCAAATAATACAACCGAACTAACAATTATGTTATTTGGCCTAATTAAAAAAAAACCAAATTAAAACATAATACAGTGTCTGCAAGAAATGCAGCTTTTTGTCTGTTAGTGTAAAAGCAGCTTGGTTGTTCCAGCGCACAGCTAAACAAGGAAGGCTTTGCATTTTAAGATGCATCGAAGTGAGCACTCACCGCTTTCTTTCTCCCTGATTTTTCTCTCAAATTTCATTCATCTGGTTTCTTTTCCTCTTTTTTCCTCCACGCCAGCATCTGGGTTTGTCTTTTCCAGCCATGTCGCTTTATTACGCTGCTGCCTTCCCGTGAGGTCGATCAGGAAAAACGCACAGATAAATGGCTTTAGCCGGGGGTATATATGAGGTTTAATTCACAGCACACAGCCAACACAGCCTGCTCTAACATGAGGCAAATCCGGGCTAAGCGTCAAAACAGCCGATAACATGAAATAATGACAAGTCTGTTATTATAGAAGACGACCGAGAGAGCAGAAACTCTTAAATAAATCTCTCCAAAATGTGGAGCGCAAGCTGCGAGTCTTGTATTTACTGTTGTGAGTTGCCCTAGTCATAAAAAAGGAAGTGGTAAACGTGGATAACTAGTGCTATTCCTCTTTATAAAGGTGAGCATTCAGACAGTGAGTCTGTGGACAGGTTGGTTTCTCCGGAGGCGACATTGTAAAAACGCAAGCCGAGAGAGGTGATGTCTCCACCGGCCAAGAACTGAGGGCTGACCCGGTGTTTGGCTTGGAAATGGGGGTGGGATTTCCCGATCTTTCCTGTCATTGGTTAATATTTTATTCTGTTGACATGTTTTCTTACTGCTAATGCTTCCGACACCTTCTTGTCCCCCCCTCCTCTCCTAGAGTCTGGCCGGAGCTGTCAGAACCACGCCTATAGGGGCCCACAATTGGTCCAGAAAGCGTAAAATCAGCAATCAAAGGGGCTTGGTTCATTAGTGTTGGGATGGAGGCAGGAAGGACATGTGAGATAGTCACAGATCTGCAGTGAACGGGGCCACATCTCTCCAGTCAGTGTGGGATGACTGAAGCAGCCTGCCCAGGGAAACAGCTTATTTCTCTGAGCGCCACACAGCGCAGCCCGGCTCTGTCCGCACAGCGCCGCTTCTACTGAAGGACTTGGTGGAGGAACCACAGGAAGATCGCATTAACAGCAACTCTTGGCTATTTTCTTCACCCTGGTAACGCGTTTCGCGTTTTGGCACCGCTTTGTTAAAAATTCTGTACTTCTTTACAGAAATTTATTGCTCGCGAAGCGCGGACCTACACTGGCTCTAGGTGGGGGGAAATACCACTGAACATCCATTATTTCACTTCGGTTTTTGTGGATGCACCGATGAGAGATCCAGTTTTTACAGGGACTGCCATGGCTTATCACCCTTTCCACGCTCACCGGCCGACCGACTTCCCCATGTCCGCCTTCCTGGCGGCCGCTCAGCCCTCCTTCTTCCCGGCGCTCAGCCTCCCTCCCGGGGCGCTCACCAAGCCCATCCCGGACCACGGCCTGGCCGGGGCGGCGGAGGCTGCGCTGCACCCGGCCCTCAGCCACCATCAGGCGGCTCATCTCCGCAGCCTGAAGAGCCTGGAGCCGGAGGAAGAAGTGGACGACGACCCGAAAGTCACACTGGAAGCCAAGGATCTTTGGGACCAGTTTCATAAACTAGGGACGGAGATGGTTATTACCAAGTCCGGAAGGTAAGAATTACGCGTAACTTTAATTCGCATTATGGATACCGCGAATAGTGTGTGTGTGCATGCGAAAATGTCCAACCATAGTTATATGTATATCCAGCGAATGAGCTGCAGCTGATAAGTTTCGTGCGGCTAAAAAGCCAAGTATTCGCATTATTAAATGGCAGCCTGTGCGTAAGGCCTAGTCTGCTCGGTGCTTATATTTTTTCCACTATCTGACTTAGAATGAATAAAAATAGAGACGTCAACTAGATGAGGCTATGGGCAGAAAAATATTATGATTAACCTACATTGTGAACTAATTATTCCTTCGTATTGTTCCTGCAAAAAGTGAGTTTCAGTCTCATAACTGAAGTAAAAATGTCGGGGGTCAAACTGGCTTCATTTCCCAAGATCAGTAAATCAATAAAAAATCGAGGTTATTTGGAAATATTTGACATGTACTTTTAGCCTGGCCGAGTATTTATTGGAGATATTTTGGAGAAAATGTGGCCTTAGGTTTTATCATGAAGTTATATCCTCCAAACTGCTTTCTATTAAGGCAGCAGAGCTTCTGGATTTTGTAAACACGCTGTCACTTCAAAAAGCTGGACGTGAAGTGATATGGTCATAAATATATTGCTCAGGCTGTATACTGTATGCTTGGACAACACACACACACACACACACACGCACACATACACACACACAGCCAGGGAGAGAGAGAGAGAGAGAGAGAGAGAGAGAGAGAGAGAGAGAGAGAGAGAGACGCCAAAGACACACACACTAGTTTTGCTGTAGTATTTGCTGCATAATATTCTTTTCGCCTAACTGCATGCAACATATTCTCCTTGCTGGAGAATAATATCTGACGATTACAATATTTCCACTTGTCAGAGTGTGTGTTTTCTGCCCGGGCGTCCGTGTCGCGTTGAGTGACCCTTTGTCAGATTTGCTCCAAGTCCTGCATGATAACCTAATGTCATGTTTTGATGAATCACGGCGCGCTAATTCCCTGCGTGTTTCCATCTCTCGCAGGCGAATGTTCCCTCCGTTCAAAGTGCGAATAAACGGCCTCGATAAAAAAGCCAAATACATCCTGCTGATGGACATCGTGGCCGCAGACGACTGCCGCTACAAGTTCCACAACTCCCGCTGGATGGTGGCGGGGAAGGCCGACCCGGAGATGCCCAAGAGGATGTACATCCACCCGGACAGCCCGGCCACCGGGGAGCAGTGGATGGCCAAGCCTGTTGCTTTCCATAAACTCAAGCTGACCAACAACATCTCGGACAAGCACGGATTTGTAAGTACAGCGCTATAAAGCTAGACGTGCTTTCTCTGACTTAATGTGTTACGGCCTCTCTCCGTTGTGTGTGTGTCTTTTTTTTTACGCATGAGAGCCGAGGCCTTGCCATATTTACAAGCTGAGGGTGTTTGGTAAGACGCGTTGTAACCGACGGGAGAGGAGTATTTTATGTAGTTGTCAAGTTTTTAAGATCAGATGAAACTTTAATCGTCCCTGTGGAGAAATCGGGTGGTTGCAGCATTCAAAATAGCAATGGGACACAACCAAGAAAAACAGAATATAAATAAGAATAGAGCATGTAAGCACACACAGTTTCATCACTAAAACATGTCAAGTAGAATGTAAATTGCAGAATTATGAGGGTGTGCAAAAATAACAACAGAGCTTCCCGAGACAAAGAAATTAATTTAGAGTGCGTGCGTGATGAAAATCCACTCAAAATCCGGAATATATGGAGTGTGAGATCAGTAAATAATTATGCACATGATCCCATTATTTTCTCGCTGAGATGTCTGCGCGGCCAAAGCTGTTGACACTTTGTCGCCACTTGACTTCCCACTGCTGCTGACATACATGGAGCTTCCTCAGGTCGACTTATGTTTCCAAGCAGAATATTATCAGGCTTTAACCTCCAGGCTCCAGCAGCATTTTTTACTATACTTCTGCATCCAGATATCCAAATCCGAGGCCTCTGTCTCTGCAGCTGTGGGCCTGTAGACTATACTGTTCTGTTCCTCCGGCCTTTTTGTGTGTGTGTGTGTGTGTGTGTGTGTGTGTGTGTGTGTGTGTGTTTATAGCATGGTAGTATTAGGAATAAAAACAAACATCATATTTGAGCTGAGTGTTTGCAAGGCTTTGGGATTAAGTGGAGTATCATCAAATCGGGTCAGAGAGAAATGACGTGGAAATGGGCTTGGATGGCCGAGCCATCTCTGATGTCCCTATCCAGCCTGCTGTCTTATAGTATAGTATAGTATAGTATAGTATAGTATAGTACCTATAGTATAATATAGTATAGTATAGTAGTATATTATTGTGTATAGTATAGTCTATAGTAGTTTATAGTATGGCCTGTACGCTGCAGGACCTGTGCGTGCTTTACTGGCAATATTTCCCCCATATTTACCATATATTTTTACATTATATTACCAGTGCAATAATAAGTATGCATGGCTGTAAATGTAATCGGCGCAGGAGTCAAAATGATAAATGGCTCAGAAAGTCCACATGACTGGCAGAGTGCGTCCACTTCTCAACAAACCGGCTGGAAACAAATTCAAGTCAGACTAAATAATTTGCAAGTATATTTGTTTTTTTTATTCTTTCTCAATGCACGCCTCATCAACACAGGGCCGTCCTGCTTATTTTTTTTATTTTTAAGTTGTGAGTTTGTGAGAATTATTAAGTTCTTATTAAAATGGATCTTATTAAAATCCACATATTCATGATCTTTGAGCGTTCCCTTATGCTCGTGTGGTGTTATTTAAATACTTTTTTTTTTTAAATATTTGGGATTAAATATACAAAAACAGAAAGTAACCTACATGACACTTTTTATCAGCTGGGATGTCAAAATCTTTGAGGTTGAATATCTCACAACTGCACTCCAGATAGAACCTTATGAATCCACGCTCGTGAGTTGTAAAGTTATTAATTTCTGCTGAATTCAGATGAATTTGCGTTACAGCCGTGCTCAGGCATTAACATTAGAGGACAGACGCAGTTTTCGCCCTGATAGAAAGTGGATAAAAAAACATAAAAGCTGACGCTGAGAGTTCATATCAGTCCTCATGACAACATGTGTGGGCCCGTCAGGTTTTCTCCTTGCCCCGCGGTAATTACAGACGAGTCTGGGTTACACAGTAATTATAACAGCATCAATAACAATGCGCTGGATGCGTGCGCCTTAAGATAGACTGTCGTGTTTTGGTGATGAAAAACATCCAGGAAGGCATGATATTTATTCCAAAACGGTGCGTGTGTGTGTGTGTGTTTTCTCCCGCAGACCATCCTGAACTCCATGCACAAGTACCAGCCCAGGTTCCACATAGTGCGGGCCAACGACATCCTGAAGCTGCCCTACAGCACCTTCAGGACCTACGTGTTCCCGGAGACGGACTTCGTGGCCGTGACGGCGTATCAGAACGACAAGGTGAGTCACTGTCCGCGCGCCGCACGGCCTTTCTAATATGGCTGCTATCGTTTGCATAATAAATGCCCAACATGCCCCCCTCCCTGTTAAGACTTAATCTGATTTTGTAGGTCGCCTAATTTCCCTACAGAGAACACCCATGTTCCACTGTATGATTTATTTATTTTTTTGATCTTTTGCCTGATCTTTGCTGGATGGATTAGAAGAACCTGCTGGCGTTGCTGGTTGTGAATTTGAATTGTCACAGCCACACCGGCTTCAATGCGAGGTCTATGTGTGATTCCGGCACCGTACACAGTAGATGGCCTATTACCTCTCGCTGCCGCTGAATAGAGATGAATAAATTAGACATAGAAAGGCTGCAGGCTGGGTTGTGTTTTGTTGTGGTCCGGCAGCAGGCGGCCAGTGGCGGGCATGTCTGGTTTTTGGGTACAAATTAGACTGGCAGCCTCCGTCTTGGGGAATAAGGGAATATTATTGAAAAATTCCCCGCTATGTGAGTGTAGACAGCAGTTTGATACATTTGATGGCATTATTACCCCCCTACTCCTCCTTCTCTAACATGGAGGTAGGCTAATTGGTGTGTGTGTGTGTGTGTGTGTGTGGGAGGGGGTCTAGTTGTAAAGTTTATGGCAAAGAGTCACCATCGATTAGAAGGCATTTAAAGGGCCGGTCAGCCCTGCAGCCAGAGGAGCTGGCAGATGCTGCAAGGCACGCCGGGAGCCGAGCTCCACTCTCTCTAGTCAGTTGGTAAATTCCTGAAGAGCCCCGTGTTGCAAGGTGAGAAGGGCCAGCAGGGGCCTCTAGGAGGCTACAAGCCACCGGCAGTAGCCACGGGCCCGGCCGGCTCCGGTGCCTCACTGCGACGGGGATCAGCGCGGGCTGCATCCACAACAGGACACTCGCATGAAGCAGCAGTGATCCAAACCGCATTATTAATTATTGATATGATAGTCATCTGTTCAAGTAGAGCTCCCTCTGCCTTTTTTTTCGGGGTAAAGAAGGCTTGTGTGGCCCCGTGGAGGAATATTTCGTGGCAGAATTTCTCTCCAGGGGCCTATGAGAATAACGCCCGTCATTACGCCTCTATTAATAATGCAAATCCAAAGGCCTACCGTGGCTTCAGTCCAGCACGCTGTGTTTTTTTCGATGTGCGTGTGTGTGTGTGTGTGTGTGTGTGTGTGTGTGTGTGTGTGTGTGTGTGTGTGTGTGTGTTTAACGAAAACACAATGTAAGGTTCCCAGAATCACCGGGCTCCAATGTGGGTCAGGTCAAGTGGAGTGGGCGCGACCGCGAGAATCCAAATAACATTAGACTCGGTTGTCTGTGTTTTTCTAGCGTCCTCAAATCCGCCTGTTTTATTCCCCGCAGATAACGCAGCTGAAGATTGACAACAACCCGTTTGCCAAAGGATTCAGAGACACCGGGAATGGAAGGAGGGAGAAAAGGTATCAAACTACTGTCTAACACCTAGAAAAAACTGTGTGTCCACTGTCCTGGATCTATTTAGTCTGTAAGGTCACGCTGCCACAGCCTGGTGACCCCCCAAAACACCACTATCAAAATTATTATTATCATCACCATTATTATTATTGTTATTATTATTATTGTATATATTTTTTTGTAATATATATATATTTTTTTTTGTTGCAGGAAGCAGCTGACCCTGCCGTCGCTGCGGATGTACGAGGACCAGTGCAAGGCGGACCGGGAGGGCGCGGACTCTGACGCCTCGTCCAGTGAGGCGCCGGCCGGCAGAGACGCCGTCCACTCCCCGCTGGGAGCCGGGAGCAGCCCGCTGAGGTTCAGCAGAGCCAGTCGAGGTGACAAACACGTTTTATTGTTGTTGTTTTCTTTTTTTGTTTGTTGTTGATGTTTTGTTTTGTTTTTGGCCTATAGGCACGCGCCGACGTGAATGGTGTATTTTAAATAGGTTTGGAATAATTGGACATGCCTGCCTTGGTTCTAATTATAATATTTTATGTCAGTGATAGGTGGTAGAAAACAGGTAAATTATATTTGATGATCGTCAAAAGGCAAACAACCACCAATGTGAAGAAAAATCAATTATATTTTCAGAAATATCATTAATTTATGCCTTTTCCCTCTTTAAATAGGTGCATTGTCATACAATTTTATCAGTTTTATACTGCTTGCTATGTTGTATATTACTAATTTACACCAGAAATATTTAGATGAACTTAAAAGAGTCTAGGCGGGTTTATCCTGCTACATCCCTGACTACTGATTTTAGGTTTATTTTTAAAGGGTTTATTATAATAGTCTATAGCCTGTGTTGGATATAAGGACTTAAAATGCTTAAGAGTAGCCTGATTTCATTATTTGTGGATATGGATATATATAGCCTACTACACCTGACATCCAACCCAGTCGGAGTATAGCGCCACCTGTGGAACTTAAAACCGCCCCACTCCCAGCTTTATTTCAGTCGATTTCCCTCAGAATGAATTAATTTTCTCTTCCATTCTCAAATGGATTGATGAGAGCTGACAGTATCTGGCAGCTCCACGCAGCTGGCAGCATCTGCAGATGTAGGCCTAACAGTTGTGTATGTAAACAGTAAAAGCATCCTGCATTTTGAGTAAGGTGGGGTATCAAATATTAAAAGGAAATTGTTTTCCATTTCAGAATCTATGCTTATATGCCCCTAATTAATTTGGATTTTTGAACATTTAAGTCCCATTCATTTCTAAAGGGAGATTACTGTTTTCTTGCATTTTACCTGCTTTTTTGTGAATCTCATCATTTCCCATAAATCATTATTGTTCTTCCCCCTTCATATCAAACAAGTCCCAAAATAGCTTACCTTTGATTTTTGTTCTAGACCTCATTATTATTTCATACTCCTGTTCTTTGTTGATTATTCTAATGTTTGCGTGCCCAAATGCTTTATACAATTTGACAAATAATATATACACTCACTTATGTTGCTCATAAAAAATTAAAAGCTTCAAATCAAATGCAGGTCAAATGTTAATTTTCTGATAAAGAAACATATGGTGAGACTCTAAATGTGCAGGGGTGGATTTGGAGTGTTTGAGGCTAACACAATGCTTTTGTTGCCATTCTCTGTAGGTTCTGGGTGTGTATTCTCTGTGAAAGGCATAGTTAGGGATAAGGTAGCAGGGACACTTTGCTTACCCTTTGTTTCTCTGTTCATCCTGTCTGCCTAGATGAGAAAACCTGCACTGACAGCGAGCAGGAGCTGGAGCAGCACGACGAGCGCTGCACCGCCTCCAACAGCCCCGGACCCGAGCCCCTGTCCCCCTACAGCTCCAGGTGCGAGGAGCGAGTGCGGGACAGGCCGAGTGCGGAAAAGAAGGACGACTCCGTATTCAGTATAAGGAACCTTGAGAAGGACAAAGCGGAGAGCAGGCACAGGAAGGACGTCACGGAGCCGTCGAAAAAGGACTCGGAGGCCGGGGGCATCAGCGCCAGCAAGGACGCCTTCTCCCCTCTCATGGTCCAGACCGAGAGCCCCTCTCACTTCAGCCCGGGCCACTTACAAAGCCTGGCTCTGTCTGGCCTGCACAGTCAGCAGTTCTTTAACCCTCTGAGCACCGGATCGCCGCTGTTGTTTCACCCCGGGCAGTTTGCCATGGCCCCCGGAGCTTTTTCTGCTATGGGCATGGGGCATCTATTGGCCTCTGTATCCGGAGCAAGTGGTTTGGAAAATGGCAGCCTCACCGCCCAGGGCACAGGAGGAACCCCCAGCCCCTTCCCCTTCCATCTGTCCCAGCACATGCTCGCCTCTCAGGTAAGAAAGACTATCCACCCAGAAAATGATTTGGTTTGGCCGGGGCGGACACCTGTAGCACTGACCGGACATCAGTGCTGCAGGAACGTCTGAGCTTTGGATTGAGCAGCTAGAAATGATTAGGTGACAATTTTACCTGTGAATGCTAGCTTAGAAACTGTAATTGCTGCTTACACCTCAGCTTGCTCACAGTGCAACACCAGCAACAGTTATCAGGCGTCTGCAAAAAAGCATGATCTGCAAAAGGAAAAGTTAGTTTGCTTATATTTTCTACAGACAGATGTATAGGATTACTGTGAAAAGTGTGAGTTTTTAATAGTAAATACATAGCCATCAAGCAAATAATTTTTTCAAACATTTATTCTGTTGTCTGTGGAATAAACTACTTGTTTTACACTTAAAAAATAAGAAAATATTTGTTGTTTTCATATCAGATGTCTAGCCCTAGCCCTTTTAAAACAAAAAGAAAATAATTTCAAAATGTGTTGTAAATAATTTAAAGCAATTTAAATATTTAGTTCTTGAGGATGTGTTGATTCATTTGATTATTTCACATTTACCATTCTTAAAGGTGACTGAAATCAGTGATGTGTATGAATGCATGTCAGTAAGCCTGATGAGCAGGGTGAGGGTAAAGGTCAAGATTCTGCCCTGCTAACTCCCAGTCTTTCCTCCTCCATATTCCAGGGCATCCCGATGCCTACGTTCGGAGGCCTTTTCCCGTACCCCTACACCTACATGGCGGCGGCTGCGGCGGCAGCCTCGGCCTCGGCCCTCCCGGCCACCAGCACCGCCAGCCCGCTGTCCAGGAACCCCTTCCTGGGCTCGTCCCGGCCCCGGCTCCGCTTCAACCCCTACCAGCTCCCGGTGTCGCTGCCCCAGAGCACCAGCCTGCTCGCCGCCGGCCTGTCCGGCTGCCTCAACCCCGGCTCGGAATCCTCCAAACCGGGCAGCAGGGAGACCAGCCCGGCCCCGGAGCACCACAGCAACCACAAGACGGGCTCGAGCGGGAGGGCCGCTTCTCCCAAAGCCTCCCTGAAGGACTCGGTGAACGAGTTGCAGAGCATCCAGAGACTGGTGAGCGGCCTGGAGGGCCAGAGGGAGCCCTCCCCGTCCACAGACTCTCCCAAGTGATGAACACTCTCCACCGGGACGAAGGCTTGGCTTCAGTACCAGTGGACGTACAGTATGATGCATTTGTCTTGTACAGCACATTACAGAGACTGGGACTAGGGTGAGACCGATATGGGTCGCTGAAGGCCGATATTGATATTTTTTTGGAGTGAAGCTGCCGATAGTCAATATTTTGTGCCGATATTCAATATGTTTAAATTTGATCATTTTAAATATTCAGTGTTTTCCCCCAGAATTGTATTCTTGTCAGGGTGGAAAAGCCTCTGAAGCAGCATTTAGACCATCATGGGACACTAAAACTCTCCACTGAAACCCAGGATAATGAAACTCTTTTAGGGTTAACAGCTCTGTAAGAGAGGGTGACTCCATCCGTTCAGTGGAAACTCTGGGATACATTACTGCCTTTAAATGAAAAATTTATTCACAAAAAAACAATTAAATGAATATTTAAAATGTGCAAAGATTTTAAAAAGTTCATTGAAACATGATTTAGACAATGGGATGCTAAAATAATAATAAATATAATAATAAAAAACATGCATACTTGTGTGGAATCCCATCAAAATGTGTCATTAGAATCTTCCCATAGACAACCAGTGTAGTTTGGATCAATTCTACAATAAATATGAAATCAAACTGCATCATATTCATCATATCAGATGTGGACCACACTGACCGGCTGAGCTGTAATCCAAGGCCAATATCGGCTCTATATATCGGTCTGACCCTACCGGGAGCCCGCAGCTCCATCAGACTGACTGGCGCTTTGAAAAGTGGAAACCAAAAGTGTGTTTGAGTTTGGTAACTTGAAGCATTCTGTCTGGTTGAAAGAACACGTTGACCGTCCGCTTCATGAAGTAGTCCCTCAACATGAGCCTCATCACACCGTCTGGCGGGTTGAAAAACGGTCGAAAGCTACATCCAAAAAACTTTGAATAGCCTATATTTCAAAAGGGATGGAAGGTGAACGTTCCGTCTGCGATATCATGGAGAAGAACCGCTTATCATTTCTTGCCAGAAAAAATTGTTTCTGAACTATTTATGTAATTAAAAAAAATAAAATTCTGTAAATAAAGCTAGGATCCAAGAATATGCAATTGGTATTAATTTATTCAAGGCTGTATATTAGCGTGTATATATTTCGAATTTAACTCGTTGCTTTTTTTTTTTTTTTTTTTTTTTTTCATTTTACATGAACGTATACTGTAAATGAAAGCTATTTAGCGCTTGTTGGTTTGAAAAACAGAAACTGTGTATGAAGCATCGCTGATTTAGGAGACGTGTGTGCCATGTTTAGTCTGCATCCACCGACATCTACAGAGGAACAGAGAGCTCCACGTGGAAAAACACCTCAGGTTATTTCACTCCAGCCAGGAGACATTCAAAGCAATTCCTCCTCCAATGGACGCATCATTCATATCTATTCATAAATATATTTAAAAATGAAAGTATCTTGTTTATGCTGGTTGTCCGGGTATTTTTTTTTTTGATTGTCTCACAATTTCAATAAAAAAATCGTTGTGTTGAAAGGTTGTAGGCTTATTATTATTATTATTATTATTGTTGTTGTTGTTGTTGTTGTTGTTATTGTTATTGTTATTGTTATTGTTATTATTGTTATTATCGCACTGTTCCATAGACCAAAACAGGTCTAGCTACAAATTTATTGAGCCAAGGCAAATTCTCTATAAAGTCAACTATAGGCCTAACATGCACTTTATAGGCTACACACACACACACACACACACACACACACGTGGGGCAGCGGCGCCCTCTGTCGGCAAAATATTGAGGAAGAAACCTGTTCCTCCGACGCTGCCTGTGCTTTGTTTGAGTTTGACAACAAAGTGTTCTTGGGTTTTATTGCCATATTATTAAAATACAAATTACAAAAACATTGAAATCTGTTGGTGAAAATGATGGAGGAGCTATATGAGAGTACAGCTTCCTAGTGCTGGTGCAAACTACTAACATTTACCTTTAGACATGCTGTGATGACTGGTGCCTTTTATTTTTATTTAGAATATAGACGACAGACGTTCATTTTCATTATTATTATTATTATTATTATTATTATTAGTAGTAGTAGTAGTAGTAGTAGTAGTAGTAGTAGTTGTATCAGCAGCAGTAATAGTAGTGGCCTAGTAATAATTGCAGTAGTAGTAATAGTAGTAATAGAAACAGTAACAGTAATAGTAGTAGTATTAATATTTATTTGTGTCCCATCTGTTAAAAATGGGACTGTCTCCTACATAGAAGGCCATCCAGGTCTATTTTGAGCTGGTCTTCACTCACCGTCTATCAGTATTTCCTCTAGTATTGTGTGCCTGGCTGTATTTTTAGAAACAGTCTAGTAATGTAAGTATTTATAGGAAGAGTTTTCTCCCCCTTTCTCTGCTGCATTGACACACATCCTCTGCAGCCTGAGCACACTTTAACTATTCACAGTTAACTGTTCTGGGGAGAGCTTGTGACAACTTCAACTGTAGGAGTAGCATGTAATGTAACATTTATTGGGGGGAGATTCTGACAAATTCAATTTTGCCTTAAATTCAGGGATGTAGCGGAGTTTTCCCTCCCCACATCAAATCTGTTTACCCACCTTTTTAGCTGTGGAATAGAGTTTGCCTTCCTTTTTAGGCTGACATGAATCTTCATGACATGAATTTAAGAGTATAAAAAAACAGAAATGCTGAAAATATAGTTGATTTCTACTCGTTTTGGTGCTTGTTTGCCTTATGGTGGCTGGAGGTCACAGTGTGCCCACCTTTTTATTTACCATATCACTTTGTCTATTCATTTTTAGTGGTTTCATATAATGTGTAATGGCTCCTATATCCTTCATGGTACCTTCCAGTGAAAACGGGGGAAGTAATCCTGTTTGGGTGTTGGGGCCCGGGCTGTGTGAGAGCATGATGCAGCAGCAGCACTGTGTGTATCTCAGTTTAAAGGGTTAAGCGGGGGGGAGTTTAGGGCAGCAGACAGCCTTTTGTCCAGGACCCGGCGCCTGTCGCCTGCCTGCCGGCCACAGCCTCCGCACCGCCCCGCTTCCTAATTAGAGAGCCACCCCCCCACCCGCCTCCCTCCCCTTCTTCTTCATTTTCTTTTCTTTCTGTAGCGATAATCACAAAACTCTCATTCTATTACGGGGGCCATTGTTGCCACTCTGTTATCTTCAATTAACAGAGAGAGCGACTCGACCTCGCACTCTGGGAGAAAAAGTATTTGTCTAAATCAATCAGTCAATGAGTGATCAATAGGCTCCTGTGGAGGCCCTGTGGATCATGACTAATGACTGGTGACGGCGTGGGGTAAAAAGGCCAAGATTATTCACAACTTTGTTAAATGATCAGTGTATGCCGTTATTTATCTATTGTAGGCCAACAGAAAGGCTACGGAGGGACTTACACAAGGCCTGCCGGAAAAATAAAAACAAGCTTGTGCTCAAGAGTCACTTTAAAGTGTGTAGGATGTGTCATTTTCCACACACACTGACTCAAGATAAGTTGTTATGAACATATCCTGTCTTATAAATGAACACACACTGCGTTGTCGTCCCACACCGGACACCTTAACATGTTGAAAATGATACATTTTTATAATTTAGGTGTAGGTATTCAAAGGTTATGAATCTTTTTTGTACATCACAGTAACAAAGCAGTTTTCTTGATTTTAAACTAGCAGGGAATTGGGCTTCAAACTGCATGGTGGCTGACCTGACCCTCTGTTCAGGTTTCTATCTTCTATCCTTATCTATAGGAGTGTGTGGGGTGTTTCAGACCTTGGTGGGGCGGCTCGGTCAACACGCCCCAGGTTACAGATATGGAAATATTCTACTGCCTCTGGAAAACTTTACATATGTAACTGCGCGTGGTGAAATTTGGATGTTTCACTATGAATAAACCATTAACCTGTAAGCGCAGTTTTATCTTTGCACACCATGTCTTTTCTACAATTATGCATCTGATAAAAAAAATCTGGTTGCTGGTTATAGATTAGATTATCAAATTTAATGACAGCAAATGGCACAAATATCCTTTTATGCACTGAGTTAAACAACTTATCTTGTAAGTTCTAACCTAAAAAATATTTGTCTGACTTGTACTGTATATGAATGCATACTGGGCCAATAATGTATGAGATTATAAGTTTTTGGACTCTCTAAATGTGAGAAATTGTGTGTTTTGTGACAAACAAACTTTTCCAACATGAGGCTACAGTCTAACATTTGAGATGAGATGCATTCAAGTGTTTACTAGAAAAAGACAGAAAGTAAGTGATTCTGAGTTGCTTGTGTTATTAGAATGAGCCTAGCCTATATTTCCTCAACGTAACAAGGTCAGTGTGCAGTATTTATCAAAGGAGTTGCTTATTACTGAATGACACGTAAACCTGTTGATCTTCGACTTGCGCGCTGCCTTGTGAGATTCTAATGAAGTGATATGATGTTGAGGCTGTACCAGGCTCTGCCCTGCCAGTGCTGCAGACCCTCGGAAACCTGGGTCTGATCTAGGGCTCGACTGATAAGGAGTTTTGAAGGCCAGGAATTATATATTTTTTGGGATTGAGGCTGCCGATAGCTGATATTTTACACCGATATTCAAGACCTTTAAATTTGACCAGTGTTTTCCCGTTTTTTATTCTCATCAGGATGGAAAAGACCATGGGACACTAAAACTCTCCACTGAAACCCCAGATACTGCTACTATCACAGCTGCCACTTCTACTAATAAAACATATTCATGTGTAACTGTGTGGAATTTGATCAAAATGTCTCTAGTATAGATCAGTTCTGTGATAAATATCTAATCAATCAACTGCATCATATCCATCATATCAGAGGTGGACCACACTGACTGGACCAGATCTGATTTTGAATCAAAGGCCAGTATCAGCCCAGTATATCGGTCTAACCCTACTGGGAGCCACCTCAGGAACCCGTATTGTCTCTACAGTGTGTGCATTGTTGTACTGAGAGGCTCTGGGAGCTGCTGCAGCTCTGCAGGCAGCTCCCTCCAGTACTGACAGCTCCAACAGCCTATTGGCTGCTCAGCTCAGGTGCAACGATCCCATTGGTCCAAAATCGAGCAGCAGCGATCCAATCGCAGGGCCCCGTTCTCCTTAAAGAAGAAGGGAGTACATTACAGAGGGAGGAGTGAGGAAGCTTACCGCTTTTACCTCACTGCAACACTTTCGCAAACCAATACCTTGGTTTTGGTGTAACACAAGTATAAAAAAATGAATAAAACACAATTAGGAATGAATTGAGTTTGAATATTACAAATTGAATCTGGGCTTGTTGTACTGGCTGGACATGCAAATCAAAATATCCAATGAAGACCAGATGCAAAGGGAGCTCATACTCTGAATGGAAGAAATCAACTTCTGAATCCAAGATGCTGAAATGCAAAGTTTTCCATTTTTATTTTACATCTCACCAGTAAAGTGACATGCGAGTTATCCCATCATCAGTGCAAAAGATCCATTAAAAACATCCTATCAATACACCTACAATAGAGTACAGAGGGATGGACCATAAGAGCTGTAGAAAATCATCATACATGTAGGGAATGGAAAACAGGGGCATGGATGAAAAAAAGTCTGAAATTATAGAAATGATTTCAGATTGCTATGGTTGTGATTTCAAAGCAGGCAGAATAAGGCATGACTCTGTGTGTGTGTGTGTGTGTGTGTGTGTGTGTGTCCTACTTGTTGGCGTGTTTGGAGAGGTGAGGTCGATCCCCCAGCATGCAGGCCCGTCGCCCCCTCCTGGACGCTGAAAAAGAAATAGGAAACTCTGCTTTACTCTCGCTGTCTTTTTCCTCAGTGCTTGACCACAGTGAAGTACAGTGTTGCCAACCAATACATTTATTTCCATTATAGGCCTATCAGCTATCACTCGAAACTCTATAGTCTACTCTATAGGCCTGCTCATCTGAAAGGGTCAGCAAATGAAATCATTCAAGTTTATTTCCATCCCAACAGTTATTCTAGTCCTCTAAAGGACCAATACCTTATATACCACACTGCCACTAAGCAAGCCATGTTCAGGGTCACCAGGGGGGCTGGAGCCGATCCCAGCATGCATTGGGGTGGACGGCAAGGAAACACTGCCCTAATGACTGGTTACCAGTCAGTTAGGGCGTTATCTTTTTTGCTTTTCTCTCGCTTTTGAAATCCATAATTTTCTCATATATTATTTTCATACATCCTATATATAAGATGTATTTATATATGAGATACATGGCCTATTTTCAATTATTAAATTACAGTGGTTGTCCTGATTATGCATGCATGTCCCTCTGAACTGACGAATACAGACCTAACCTAACCTAGTTCAGCACTTCTGATACTAGCAGATGAAGCAGGCACCCAATGCTGCCTCCAACCCCATTCAACCACTAGGGGGCACACTTACTCACTTTACCACACTGCCTTATCAAGTGTGATGTTTTGCTTGACCATGTGTAAAAAAACACAAGGAAAACTTTGGCAAACATATTTAAGAATCATTACACATATCTAAGTCTAATTATTGGTAATATTCATGCTTAAACTTTGATATTGGATGAGTGAATCAATATTTATATTTACACAGAATTCTGAGCGTTTAGAAAACATGCAGCTTGATGCTTTGATAGAAAGTTATCAACTGGGAATGTTTGCATCAGCTGAAATTTGCAAAATTCAGGAATGGATATGTCTAAATGTGAGATGAATATACTGAGGCAATTTAGACTGGACATCCATAAAAAAAATAATAATAATAAAAAAAAAAAGACCATAAACAATTAATTATATGTAATGGCCAAATATTTTGATTAAACCTGTGTTAAAGGGTAAATATGATGTCAATTAGATTAAAAAAAACATGATTTGGCACACAAGCTCAATCATCTGGAAAGCTTTGTGTGTGTGTGTGTGTCTGTGTGTGTGCACGCATGTACAAATCCCTATATGTGTGCATATGGGTGAATGTTCTCCAGCATATGTTACAGTATGATTTGGAGTAAATATAGCGTGTAAAGACACAATGTAAAGACTCTGTTTCACGGCACATCCTCCACCGGCCTGCTATCCTCGAGACGAATTACAAACGGAGAGATCTCGAACGGAAAAGCCGTAAATCAGAGCAAAGCCAAACAATGCGGGGCAGCTAATGAAGTGGCTGGAGACAGCCATGTTGGGGGACCTCCAGCATGTCATTCATTACAGCTGAAGGAAACAGCGGAGGGGTTGCGTGGAAATAAACGCCTTTCACTGTCCTACATCAAACAGCAAACCTGCTGTACATCCAACCTGATGTGCAGGCCTTCGCGAAAGTGGGGCTTTTGATCTATGCTAGACTCCTTGAGGACGCGTCTAAGAGGACCGCAAGAGGAACAGTGTGGGACCTCTACGTTTAACCCCCGGAGAAATCATTTGCTCCGATGGCACTAAGAGCCCTGGCCTCCGCGCACTCTGCTGACACGGAGATGAACACAGGAGATTAGCAAAGACTAACAGTCCCTGTCATGATGAACGGAGGCCTGGGCCCGGTCAGGACGCTGAGACTAAACCCGCCGGCTCTTCTAAAAACATACAATCCCCCCACACACTTGTCCATGTTCAGCCTGGGCGCCTCAGAGCCACGTAAAAATACACCCCATCCTAAAGGCCCGGTTAGATAAACTCTGAGTCAGTCCACAGACATCTAATATCAAGGATTCAGACTGGAGCTCCACCAATATGGGGTTTAACAAGGACAGTATGCAGTAGGCTATTTATCAAAGGTGCTGCTTATTATTGAATGACATGTAAACCTGTTGTATGTTGATCATAGATTTGGGAGTTGCCTTGAGAGGTTTCAATAAAATGATATGATGTTAGGTAGAGAAAAGGCTGTACCAAGCTCTTACTCTGGCTTACCAGTGCTGATCTTGGGTTCGACCGATACAGGTTTTTGAAGGCCGATACCAAAAGTTTTGGACCGAAGCTGCTGATAGCCGATGTTCAACAACTTTAAATATGGCAATTTTAATAACCAAAAAGATGCAAGCATTCAGACAATAAAAGTATTCAGTGTTTCCCCCAGAATTTTAGCCTCCAAAAAGTATCTGAAACACAGTTTAGACCATCATGGGACACTAAAACTCTCCATTGAAACACATAATAATTAAATTATTTTAGGGTTAACATCTCTTTTAGGCAGGGTGACCCACCTCACCTATTCAATGGTAGGGGAAACTCTCATTTACATTACTATGGAAAGAGAGTTCAATAAATGAATTCAAAAATTAATTTGGGAAGGCGCAATTGAAATTGAATGCAATGGCTTGAAACTGAATATGATTACTATTAAATTGAACTTTTAACTATAATTTCAAATTCATTTTTAACAATTCCGAGACCTCACCACCATGCAAAAGGGACTTTTGTTACCTGAATGCCGACTGGAAGGTCACAGCTTCCTCCAAGGCTGCCAACAGTGGCCCCGCCCCACTCTTCACTTAGCCAACCTTAGCCATGTGGCACTGTGCCTTCTCATCTCCTCAGCCAGTGATGGAGTCTTACTCTCCCTGCTTGGTGAAAGAGTTGCAAATCTTGTCATTTTTTATATTAGGGAATGAATTGTGTCGAGAATATCATATCAATTTGGTAAATCGAACATGTGGCCTAGTTAGCTGGGAGCTGTTGGCTAGGTAGTGGCTAATGGCTGATAATTTACTTGATTTCTTCCAAAAACATATCTGTTGTATAACTCACTGTACTGATTATGCATGTAGACTTCAGTGATATTCTACACTACCACTGCTAAATATCCAAATATGACAATGCTTCAAACAACTAGGCCTGTCAGGCTGCAATACATTGCTTTTATAAAGAGCTTTATAAACTGATGTGTTGAGCCTTCTAAGCCTAGTGGCTCAAGGCTCAGTATATCAGTTTGCTACCTTACAGGTTGCTAGCATTTTTAAAAGCAGTGTATTGCAGCCTGACAGGCCTATAATTGTTTTCAGCATCGACGTATTTTCATGTTTAGCAGTTTACAATATCTCTGAAGTATGTTAAGATGTAAAACCACTACAGTGAGGGGATAAAACCCAGAGCCACCACCTAGCCAGCTGCTCACAGCTAACTAGGTCACATGTTCACATTTTTTTTTAACAACAATAAACTTTAGGCAGTAAACTCTCTCTTGCACCTATAATAAAGCATCTGTAATTTATCCGACTGCCCAGACTCTTCTTTGGGTCACCTCCTAGTGAAGGTGTCCAGGGATTTTGAATTACTTGATTGTCCTATTCGGTGAGCACCGGGCTCCCAGTACAGATGGGCCGAAGCACATGAGATCCTCACCCACTTAACAGTAAACTTTAGCTTGATCAATCAAGTTGATGTGATGTTCACAACACAAAAGATTTGCAACTCTTTCACCAAGTGAGGAGAGTAAGATTCAGTCACTGGAAGAAGAGATGAGAAGGCACAGTGCCACATGGCTCGTGGCTGGCTAAGTGAAGAGTGGGGCGGGGCCACTGTTGGCAGCCTTGGAGGAAGCAGCTGCCTTCCAGTCAACACTCAGGGAACAAGAGTCCCTTGTGCAAAGCTATGTGTTTTAGGAACCTGAATGAAAAAAACTGCAATACAGTTTGGGAAGCAAATTTGAAATTATAGTTACAAATTGAATTCAATAATAATCACATTCAATTTCAAGCCCTTGCTTTCAGTTTCAAAGTGTGCCTTAAAAATGATCTCATTTAAAAAAATTTGAATATATTTAACATATTCATTTTTAAAATTTAGTGGTTGAATATGATCAAATTTATGCAATTCAAATACAATATCTGCTGGCACTAATCTCATTCCATACATTACTGCCTTCAAATGAAAAATTAATCTATACAAAATCATTATTAGTAAATAAAAAGTGCAAACGCTATCAAATCTAATTGAATCAGTATTTAGACCATTAAATAATAATAAATATAATCCTTATAAATAATAATAAAACATTGGAATCTGACCAAAATGGTCATATTCTGCTTAAGGTCTTCCCATAGACGAACAGTGTAGTATTGATCAGTTCTACAATAAATATGGAATCAATCAAACTGCATCATATCCATCATATCAGAGCTGGATGACACTGAATTGACCAGATCTGATTTTTAACAAAAGCTCAATATCAGCCTCATATATTGGGAAACTGTTGGGAAATTTACTGCAATTCCAATGCAAATGAGAATGTAAATGAATATACACATTCTCATTTGTGAGAATGTGCTTGCATTCAGTCCTGTGGATATGAATGCAAGCACATACACAAAGAAACACACACACTGACGTCATCAGTGTGGGAATCCTGCTCTTTTTTTATCCAGGACTCACAAGGTTTCCCCTCTCCTCTAGAACAAAGGCTAAGCATCTTTTGAAATGCATTTTAGATGACTGCTGACAAGTCACTCGCACCCAATAAAAACGGAGATATAGTGAAGTGCGGCATGACAAATGGCTTTCCTGCTTTTACCATGAGCGGTGCAACAAACCTGGCAACCGCAGCCATTGGGGACAAAAACTACACCCTCAAACGCCCCAGTCCCATCCACCTTCACTGACCTCACCAAACAATGAAAAGGGAATTCAGATGAGCTTCCTCCGCTTCACAAATTTCTATTTTACAGCTTCATCACTGGCAAAGAAACGTTGCTGTTTTGTATTTAGCACATGCAGGAACTTGGTGCGGACTGTTACAGTGACAACGGTCCAACGACAGGGGGAGTTTTAGGGACGCCAGAGTTTGGGGAACCTCTGAAAGCTGGGTGAAGAAACCAGAAACACTAACAACGTGTGTGAAATTTTATCACTGTTTGACAGAGTGTCAAAGAAAAGACGACAATGCATTAGTCGCATCAGCTCAAGATTACTATTGTATTATATTCACATCATGGCAGTGTATCAGTATTGACTAACAGTTTTGATTCTCTCAGGTTTATAAATTCAGTGCCCATCCTATTGGTTCCAGTACCTCCTCACTCAGGTCTCTGGTTTAACAAGTGAGAGCCCAATTGGAGCCAACCACCTCTGATCTACATCTGCTATTAGAAAACCACATGAAAGCTTTCAAGGAAAATCCCAACGTATCCCCTTGCACATTCATTGCACATGAATATGGCAAAGCCAAATTTAAACGGAAGAAAAAAAAAACCTTATGAGGTCTGGTGTATTAACAGATAATAAGGAAGACGTGAGCGTAGGAAGATGGCAACACAGGGAATGGAAAATAAAGTCCAGAGGGATTTCGCAGATTCCAACATGGGAGGTCTCCGCAACAACTTCCACAACGTTTGGATCAGGCCTGTGATGTCGGCAGGATAACCGAGTCCCATGTCTGCCCTGTCACATGGTAGGGGATCAGAGTCTGGCAAACTGAAGGAGGTGGTGTGTGTATTTGAGTGTAAGCAAGACTATGAGGTTTGACCAGATCTTGAACCGAGCAGCACATGATGCCTACATACCGCCGGCAAGGCAGCTTCTAAAGTTGACTAAAATCAGCAATTGACCCTGACACTAATATCATCAAGCTGTGCTACGAATTAAATGGTCACAGTGCAAACATGGCGCCCACTTCAAAGAGTTCAGGGGTTTACCTCTGAAAAACAAAGGGCATGACACTGTTTAAATACGAGTACTGAGACGCCAGAGCTAATGTGGCACAGAGAGGAAGGCCAGATAAACAGGAGTGGTTTTAGAGAGTAGTGCTGTAAAGAAAAGACTAGTAATCCATAGTATCCCCCTTTTATAGAAGTTAGTGTAGGCTAAAAGACCATGCCCTGCTGCTCTAGTTTGATTTCACCTTTAATTATCCAGAGATGGATTTAACCATTCAGCTGTACCCATGATATATATAAAAAATTCTTAAACTGAGTATTGTTTGGTGCAGGATACAGAAATCGTAAACTGTAAAGTACCAGATCAGTCACATAGTCTTCACAAATAAATAAATAAATAAATAAATAACTTTCTTATATGGATATGCTGTAATCACAAAATGTGTGTCAGTGACAGAACACTAAAATAAAGAAAATACAAACAGTTACATACTATACCACTGCATGCTGAATAATTCACTTTTCCCATCAGGTCTCAAAAGTCTGGAGGATAAATTGGGAATTTTAACTTGGGAATCTTTTGACTACAATGGCTACAAACCAGTCAAGACACAGACAGGTAGAGGAAAGAAAGGGCCCATTTTCAATATAACATGTTGGTGATTACTGTATTTGCTCATCACATCAAAGTGAAATTGAATTTTGACAACAAATCTTAACAGAATGTATGCTTTATTTCCAATGTTTCAGACATTTGTTGAAGGCTAAGCTATCACATGCTATCACATGAGTTATGAATTAATTGCATAGGATGTGTGGAGACAAAATATGCCATATATACTGTATAATCATAAGGACTGACTTTAGCGCCTGGGACACCATATATATATATATATATATATATATATATATATATATATACATATATATCCTACTATAGAATGAGGAACACTCTGTCCGTCCCTCCGTCTGTCCGCATCCATTTTGCTCCTCAACTGGTTGGCCAATCAATCTCAGACTGCACATGAGCATTGAGCATTGGCATAGGCAGGGACTGACGGAGCTGATTTTTCCATTTTCCAAAATTTACGCTGTTTATGCGCCTTTTTGGCAAGTCTGCGCGGAGTTGTGGCACGCGCATCCCTGGGCATGGACTAGTATATACTAGTCCATGCCCACATGTATATATATATATATATATATATATATATATATATATATATATATATGTGATTAATGCTTTGACTAGTCATACTTGTAGATATCTAGGAATAACATTTTGACAACCCCTAATATCAAGGATTATGATTTTGACTAGTCGCAATTGTAGGATATCTAGGATTACCAGTTTGACTAGTCATAATTGTAGATTCTAGGAATGACATTTTGTCTAGTCATAATTGTAGATGATTAACATTTTGTCTAGTCATAATTGTCGATGATTAACATTTTGTCTAGTCATAATTGTCGATGATTAACATCTTGTCTAGTCATAATTGTAGATGATTAACATTTTGTCTAGTCATAATTGAAGATGATTAACATTTTGACTAGTCATAATTGTAGATGGTTAACATTTTGACTAGTCTTAATTGTAGATAAATAGGATTTACATTTTGTCTAGTCATAATTGTAGATATCTAGGATTAAAATTTTGACTAGTCATAATTGTCCATATCTAGGATTAAAATTTTGATTTATAATTGTAGATCCTGAGAATTAACATTTTGACTAGTTGTAATTGTAGATATATGATTAACATTTTGACTAGTCATAATTACAGATAAAGGATTATCATTTTGAATAGTCATAATTCCATATTTCTATGATTAACATTTTGACTAGTCATAATTGAACTGTAGATAAACTATAGATATCTAGTAGTAGCATTGTGAATAATAAATGAACCCTGCATGTCTCTGCAGTTTAAGACCTGTACCATGAACTCAGTAGCTTCCTCCATCAGTTCACACCAGATGCTGATTGTGTTTGTGAAACCCAGATTGAGTGTGTAAACTGTCTGTAGGTCCTGATGGAAAGCTGGAGGACGTCGACTCAGTTTGAATTAGTTTTCCCTCGTGTGATGGAGCATGGTGAGTCTGGACCCTCACTGTTTTCTCAGAGCTCTGGGTTAATTGCTCTTCGGTGGATACTTGTACTCATTTGTATTGCGTGTGTAAGCAGGGCTAATCTGTAGCATTCTTTTAAAAAAGGTTTGATTTCTAGCTTACAATTTTCAAAACATTCCACAAATTTCACTACATTTAATGGTCTTTTTCAAGACTTGCATTAGTCTTTAGAAAGAAAGTGTAGTGTCTTTATATATGTTTATTGAAGTGTCGTTAAACTATAAAGTTATTTGCTTTTAGGGGAAGCAATAGTAGTCAATATGATTAAGTGAATGAGGATCCCTGACTAGAAACAACACTGTCATTCATGCATAGCTGCCACTTGAGGCATAGCTGGTTAAATTTAGGGAATTGCCAAAATGTTAGGAGGAAAGACCCAGCCAACTTCTGAACGTGTCAAACCAGTGTTTTTGACTCAATTAAAATGCCTTTGCTGAAACAGCAAACCGCCGGTCTTCCATTAATTGACCACAGAGGATTTAGGGTTAGATCTAATCTGACCGCACAGCTTTATCCTTCCATATTAAGGAGACTTACTCTGTGACATAATTCAAAACAACATTACAACAACACATCACTTAAAGCTGAAATAAAAAAAAAGATCAAAACAACTAAAAAAGTAGCAACCATCCCTTATAGGGCTGTTGTTTCCTAGGAGACAAGGCCATTTCCAGTTGAACTGAATTGCCTAATAGCTCCTACAACTTCTCACTCTGAATTCCTGGGCTGCGAATAGAGTAGCAGAACAGAGTTACCTATAAACTTTCAATACTAAAATCGTCAACCCACCAAATCAAATTCTGGCACTCTGTGAATGCAAGATGTTGCTCAATGAGCCATTGAAATCGAAATCAAGCATTCAACAATGTATTCCAGGGGTCCAACTCATGTGAACAATACCAAAATGATCTATTCAGTCCAATAAGCTCAGTTAAAAAATGACAGAGTGCATTTCATCTCATGAGAGAAAAGGAGTCATTGGGTTATACACACAGGGAAAATGATTCCAAGGTGTTTGAAACAGTGGTGTGCTTCAGATTTACAAAGCAACATCTCTACATTAACCTGGAAAGGACTGGTATGATAATTCCAAAGACAGCTCAAAGTACATAAATTAATACCAAATATTCAGTCACTGCAACGATGGAACTTGCAAGGCATCCATTAACACGTGATGTCCAGAGCAAGTCCATCCTAACGTGTTCCTGCTTGTGCAATGTGTTGGAGGTTGGCCATTCACCATAATACTGTGGGGGCCTGAGGAGGGGAGTCGAGACAAGAAATCTCCACCTCGTCTGTGACGCACCGCGGCCAATTAAGGCCCGGCATTGGCCAGAAGGGGAGAACATGACCAATCAGTGATTAGAAATGAAGCGGCGGGGAGAACAGCGAGCACAAGGCTGACACTGTATCCAGCTAACAAGAAAGCAGCATCAGTCTCCACCACGTTCCGCCATTTTGACTGTACAGAAACGAGGAGGCCTGGAGCGACAGAGCCTAGAACAGAGAGGGAAAGAAGTGTGTGTGTGTGTGTATGTGTGTGTCTGTGTGTGTGTGTGTGTGAGAGGAGGGGGATGGTGTTTATTAGCCAGGCCCCCCTCTTGCCCATAGCCAATTACACAAGAAAATGTTTTGCCAGGGAAAGAAAACCCTAGACTCCCGCCACTGTAAATCAGACTGTGCCCTGACACTCTGCTCAGTCCTTCAGCCGCAACACTGACAGCAACACACACTTCAAATGAGAGTGAAATAGAACCAGAAGGTGTCAGAACCTCATAAAGTACATGTGTACAAAAAGGTGAAAAGGAAAATGCATATATAGACTAGACAACTATATACAACATTTGCACTACATAAGAGCAGTGAATTGGGAGGAAAATGTGACGGGCAGCAAAACAGTCACAAGTCGATGTATGAATTTACATTCATTCAGATGTGGGAGAAATGGTTTGCACAATCCCAAAATAAACTGTCTCATCCTGATGCCCTAAAGCCAGATAATGACCTGAATTTCAACTCTCAGGCTTTCTGGATGATCTAATAACAACACAGAGTACACAGCAGGATTACATGATGAAGTAAAGTCATTCAATGTAAAGTTGTGCTGTGAATGGGATTTTTCCAGATTAAATAATTGGATTGAAATACCCACTCTACCGCATCTGTACAGCAAACATAAAGCGTGTTCTGCACTATCCTTCAAAAAACAAAAACAAAAAAAAACCCAACTAAAAATAAAAAAACTACTATCTTCACTTATTTCTATAACTGTTAACATAAGGCTGAAATGAAATATTTCTTTTTCAAATGATTTATTCAACTTTGCACCAAGAGGAAAATAAGGAGGAGTCACTGATTTTGTTGCATATGCACATTTTTGGCCATAAATAAAATATGTTCATCAAAAGAGTAATCATCAGTTTTAGAGCACCTATATTCATTTTTATTTGCATTAATAGAGTTTACCATCTTTTTGGGCTGACTGAAAACTTAAGATGTAATTTCATAGAGTAAGAAGTTTCAAACTGATGGAAGAGAGGGCCATTTCAAGGAAAAACAAAGCAGAAAATAGTGTTTTTATGAAAACACTATTGATTTCTCTTTATACTGGTGGTTGTTTGCCTTATATGATGATCACCGGCTGGAGGTCCTAGTTTCCCCCCCACCTTTATATTTCCCAGCAGACATTACTAGTGTTAGACTGACTGCAACCTCCTCCTGCTGGAACCACGTGATGGTGGGAGTGTGTGGAGGTTCAATTCCCTTCCAGAAAACTCAGCTCAATTCTGCTGCTATAAAAAAATCAAACATTTTATTGCGGCATATAGCGGTGCTGGTCTGGCACGGTAAGGACCGACATTCCCCCGATGGAACGGAGACTTTAAAGGAGCAGAGGTCAAGCTGATCAGGGAGGCTGGGCAGAGCAAACCAGGAGGTAAGAACGAGCAGAGATCAGAAAAACTACTTCAGAAACTAGTCCGCATTTTAATCACTGGACGTTTTACTCCTTCTACGAGTTTGTGGTGATTTGATTTAAAAAAAAAAATATTTAAAAAAAAATGGTTTGTCTGTGCTATGAGGCGTAGGCTAGTGCATTCAAGTCAAAACCTATCAAAAACTAAAAATAAGTTTATCTGATTAAAATCGATGATATAACTGATTTTTCAGATTTACTTACTGTGTAAAAAACGGCTTGGTTCGGATATGGAAATGGTCAGATCCCTGTGTTTTCCACCTCCACTTCTCAGGCTGTGGCCTTTGTCGTCTGCGGCCATCTGGCGCCAAATCCATATAAAATAGCCTATCATTTAATGGCATGTTCAATCTGAATTAAAACGACACTTACCACGTCAATTCATTCTTGTTTGCCTGAAACATTAACCGACATCATTTTAGTTCAATATTAGCAAGGCCCATATTAATCCGTGATTTACAAAATGCTGTTAAACTGACTTGACTATATAGGCCTATGTCTTAGTTTGGGCTTTAATAATTGGAACCAGACAAGCACAATTGCGCCAATTGGACTAATTGCCTATTATTCCACACTGGTCGAATAAGATCATTAAATCTATGCACCCACATATTAATGAAGGTTTTTGCTGAGTTTCTATATTGTGGATATGGGAGCCTAATTCACCCGTTAGACGCACTCACCTAAACACTCTCCAAACATTATGTTACATTTGTAAGATACCTACTTCAATAAACTACCAAATTATATGCTAAAAAAAAATATGAAAACAATAAAAAATGAATTTCCGATTTGTGATTTATTGATGGGACCAAATGAATCAAATTAGACCTATTTGATATGTTTAGCGGCCGATAGAGTGTAATTGAGGCGATATAAAAATCTGTCAGCCCTATAGGCTGTGTTTAATAGTTTGAGGTTTGGAGCATACTGTAGAGCAGCAGCTGCAAGCTCCAGTTTTCAACAGTTGGAGAAAATCGCTGTCGTTGAATAACATGATGTCTTTCAGCAGCGCTATCAGGCTGCTTAAAAACCTATTGGAGCAGAGCTGGAAACACAAAGTGAAATGACAAACGGTGGCCGTTCATTCGGTCATGTCACCAACAGATATAAGTCATACTGGCACCTGATTTATATGTCCTCCAGCCTTATGCTTCATTTACTCCAAAACCACAACCATATTTCACCTGGAAATGCACCACGGCTTTCATGCCATTCATCCACCACTGAGGCTGTCTACAAAATGATGACTTGAGGGAGATTATTATTGCTGGAGGTACACTCTTCATAAAAAAGGGGTTTTATGGCACCAGAAAATGGTTCTTTAGGCTTGGTGCCATAGCAGAACCCACTTTGGTGCCAGGAAGACCCCTTTCAGAAAGGGGTTCTACAGCACCATGCTCAAACGGTTCCTCATAGACCCTTTATTGTGCCTTAGAGATCAATTTAGGAACGCATGAAATGACCCAAATCAGCAGTATTACGAGAATGTTTTAACAACCCTCTGATTTACCAGGTTTTTAATTTTAATTTTAACTTTAAGTCATTACGGTTCTATATAGAACAATATAGTGTACATAACCAAAAAAATAAATAAATAAATAAATCTTGAACCCTCCTTTACCAGTGTGTAGACTGGGCTCTTGCTTGAGGTATACCTTGTGGTTCATTGGTTAGAGTAGCCTACTGGTTCTACATGCAACCAGAAGAGCCTTATGATTTATTAAAATCAAAAAGGTAAATCAGAATAAATAACCTAGCATCGTTCTTAAAAGGTTCTTTAATACTGCTGGTTTAATACGGCAACTCTCAGTTGGTTCTTTACAGCACCCTAAAGGGTCTACACAGAACCAATTGAGCATGGTGCTATAAGAACTTTTCTAAAAGGGTTCTTTATAGCACCAAATGAGGTCCTGAAAGAACCATTTCCTGGTACTAAATAGAACCTTTTTTGCTAAGAGTGTAGATTATTACTGGAGGTAGATTATTCATGGGGTAAATAATTTATTGCAGTAGATTATTGTTTAGGTATATTTTTCATGAGGCAGATTAATGTTGAGGTACAATATTTATTGAGGTAGTTAATTTTTTTTAGTTAGATTATTTACTGAGGCATATTATCCTTGAGGTAGATTATTGCTGGAGGTAGAATATTGAGGTATGTAGATAATTCTTGAGATAGATCATTGCTGCAGGTAGACTATTTATTGAGGCATATTATTCTTGAGGTAGATTATTGATGAGGTAGACTACTGTATTTATTGAGGCATATTATTCTTGAGGTATGTTATTGCTGCAGGTAGACTATTTATTGAGGCATATTATTCTTGAGGTAGATTATTGATGAGGTAGACTACTGTATTTATTGAGGCATATTATTCTTGAGGTAGATTATTGATTGAGGTAGAATGTTTATTGAGGTAGATTATTTATTTAGCAAGATTGTTCTTGAGATAGATTGCTGGAGGTAGATTATTTTTTAATTTGATTATTCTTGAGGTAGATTGCTGGAGGTAGAGATATTGAGGTAAATTATTCTTGATGTAGCCACTGTTCAGCCACCCCAGGCTACAGGCTGAACAGTGACCAGTGTGTCAGCAGCCAGCAGCAGTTCAGGTGAATGAAATGCTCTCTGAGGTCTAGTCTGGCCTACTGACCTGAAACACTGATCTGGAGACGGGTCAGCTCACAGCGACTGTCTTGGCGCGCCACCGCGACTGATCCATGCAGGCAAATTACAATACATGTACCAAATATTATAACACTGACTTCTAAAGGTATGCTAGAATTAAAAAAACCCTGTTGCACAAGTGCATGTTGAGGGCTGTATGGTAGAGGCTGGTCCTATCACACCTAGTCTGAGTCAGTCAGATGGAACAAATAGCCCGTATGAGGAGTGGGGGGCGGCGGGGGGTGTTATTAATTTCCAGTAACTGTATGGTGTGGAGGAGACACCGAGGCTCAGGAGGAGCTGAGTCCGGCTGGGAGGCGCTTCTCGTCTGCAGCAGCGTCAGGACCACGCCGGTGAGAGGAGGAGGGGGACAAATCTTTCACCCTGCTGTTTTAACACATCTAGGGGGTTGAGCAACTGTGTGTGTGTGTGTGTGTGTGTGTGTGTGTGTGTGTGTGTGTGTGTGTGTGTGTGTGCGCGCGCGCACGCGTGTGATTCTAAGAAAACATCCCACTGAGTTTCCCCCCAGAGCTCAGAGCGCACTGCACAGGCGCAGAGCGCAGCTCCGGTGGTGGAGGGCTGAAAGGCACTAAGGCAGCCGACCGACACTTTCATACCGGAGAACCGCCGCTGTTACAGTATATCGGTTAAACATCCAGCCAGGCTTTTAGCACCTGCAACCACTCTAGGAGGAAAAACCCCGCTGTTTAAACGGTGAAGACAGAGACCAGCGGTGGGAAGAGATGGATTTAAGCAGATGATAGCTGACTGCATGAGGTACAGTAGTCCCATGTCTCCACTGCTGATTAGCTGCATTGTAAATTGATTATCTGCTGATTATCTGCTTGCTTGTAAACAATGCTGTCTATTTGAAGCGAGTGTATTAATAGGATTAGTCCTACCAGCAGTGGTGAGGGATGCTTTGGCTGCAGCCCGGTGATAACGGTGTCAGTGCAGGAACTACAGCAGCCAGGAGGACTTTAAAATACACTGTGTGCGTCATCCAAGAGGAAACTCAACAAGACAAATAAGAGAACTATTTCAATGGAAATATAAGGTTTTAGTCTGACATATGGGCAAATAGAATCCACTGTAGACACAGAAATGTATAGGCTAAGTAGACTAAGTATTAAATTAACCAATGGTCTGATAAATAGGTTACAATAAGACGAACGACATAGGCAGTATAGGCTATTTCTGTATTTCATGTATCAAAATTGATCATTTGAAATTGAAAATGTCTTTTTTCGATTTAAATGTTATAATAGCATAATTTATAGTCTAATTAAATAATTTAATAAATACTTGGTTGGTCTATTATTATTATTATCATTAGATTTTTTTAAATTAAAAAAATACTAATACGAATAATAATAATAATAATAATAATAGTAATAATATAATATATAGCAATAATATATATAATAATTAAACCCATATTATTAACATTATTGTGTAAATAGTGTAAATATAACGTCTTTATTATATCAGCACTGGAAGCAGTTACCAACCGGCACGTAATGGAACCTATTTTTCACAATGTTTTTGGGGTTTTTTTGTTTGTTTTTTTTTATATTGAAGATGGTGTTTTAAGGCTCTTTCATATATTCTTTTCTTAAATTTTCTGAAATAGCCCTCGGCAAAACACTAATAATGATAGGCCTACTGATGATCCACTAATTAATACTGAAGTCACCTTGAGAGCTTAGCCTATACTATTTCACTATTGTGGAAAAAAAATTGCTATGTTGTTAGATGAAGTTCCAGCCGTCGCTTTATATCTATTTAAGAAATTAACAAGATTATTTCCCAGTGATTCTGAGGTCAGGTTCTCGCGTGGTGTGGCAACTTCTGCACAATCCCAGTGGGTTTGTGCCAGTAGCGGATTTGCACTGAATGACAGTTAAATGGTTTCAAACTATACTGTTGTTTTTGGGGGATGTTGCAACAGACTTTTTTCTAATACTGGTTGTTATTTAGACAGAAAAGCTCCATTGCTGATGCTGACAGCTCAGAGGGACCCAGGCCTTCATGCATCAGACCTGCAGACACAAAATGGCGGCCAGATTGAAATTTACTGCAGCTGTCTCAATAACATGCTTCATATCTTCCACAGCAGACAGCGAGACAACACACACACACACACACACACACACACACGCACAGACAACATAGGCCTAGATGTTTTTTTTTAACCTATCATTCCTACACATTTGTCATTTCAAAATTCCACAGCCTAGTTTTTTCAGGCCTTCATTTGCTGGCTGGATATGAATAATGTGGTCACTCAGTATATGATGTATACTGATAGGGGCTGAGCCATCTGACTGTCAACTATCACTGTATAGCTGAAGATGTGCCTTCACAAGCAGAAATATCACAACATGGGAAATAACAGTAGGGTCTTCAATATTAAATGTGTCCTGATTTTTTGTCCAATTCCCAAACTTTTCATGAATGAAATGGAAATGATCAAATTCATTTTCCAGACTTTTCCAGACTTTCCAGACTTGCACCTACACTTTTAACCTTCATCACCATACTGCACAGGCATTAATTTTTCTTTAAGTGCATCGTGATGCGTTACACAAAGCTTATAAGTCCATTAGAAGCATAGATACATTTTTCTTACAACACAATTCATCAGAAAATGACATTCAATTTAATATCATGTCATTAACTATACAGTTGCTCCATAAATTATTCAATCCCCTGAAGATTTTGCACATAGTGTTTACTATATCATGCTCTGATTACAATAATTATCATACACTCGCAATGTAATGCGCTTATGATGCCTTGTGAACAGCACCTCAATTTTTATTTACTATATTATTTTTGTTTTGTTTTACTATTTGGACCGGCATGGGTGTAGGAATATCCTCCATGAATAGTTTAGCGGATTGGATGTCTGGGGTGACAGAGATAGAAGCAGAGTGCTGGCTTACTGTGCCGAGTTAAACAGGGCAAGTGAAAGGCCTGGATTCACACTGTAAAAAAGCACTGTGGCTGTTTCCCTGTCAGCCCTTATCTTTATTAGCTTTCGCAAACGTCTCAGTCGGTTTACACTGGGTGCCGCCTCTCCTCTTTCATGGCTGAGAGCGGCCACTCTCTCTGTTTACAGGCCCACATCCAGTGTGTAGCCCTCAGGAATGAACAGCGGCAGGATTTTTTGGGGGGCTGGCAGAAGGCAGCAACAGGTTTTCTTGCGGGGAGATCCCGGCGAGGTTGTAGGTCTATAGGGGGGGCAGACTCTGGATCAAACCCTAAGCACACTGACACACTGTGGGTACAGTGGCAGGCTAAATACATGTTTCCCTCACTTCATCAGCAAGTCTGAAACAAGAGCTACAAATTTACACGAGGAAAGTATGAAGTCGTAAGTGAGGAGAGTTACTGTGTGAATGTGAAATTGCATCGAAAAGACATTGCTCAACTTCACTGAACCTCTGATCTGAAGGGAAATATGAATCAAAATAAGAAATGTATCAGTCTAATTTGCTGTGAAAATGCTTTTAAATTCACAGATTAAAGGGAAAGTCAAGCAGAAGGGCGCAATTTTTCAAAGTGGAAGGAGTCCCAATCACAAAATGTGCTTCGGTGAATCGTAACTCTGCTGCTAAATACGGAGAGCGAGTTCAAATCCAGCGTGTGTGTTGGAGGCGGAATTAATTGGGGAGGGACAATTCATCCTTCTCCTAATATTTGAGAGGAACACGTTCTCCCCGTCTCCCCCCCAGATCCACGCCTGTGGTTCCCAGCCATGTGAGCAGAGTTGTAGAAACTGAGAATAAGCTCTGGAGCTCGATCGGACCCTCAAAGGCCTCAAGGCAGACAGAAAGCCAGGGAGCAGGAACAGCAGATTTCAGTCTCTTCATGTCTTCAGTTTAATTAAGTACGCGACAGTCTGCAGTTGTTTTCCATAGGTGTAGATGTGGAGAAAAACAGAAGAAACACGTCCCGTTCAATATTAGGGGCGGGAAGAATTGTCCCATGTAATTACACGAGTTTTACGCGCGCGCGCTGCAGATTTTAGAAGCACGGTTGAGTTTTACTGAGGGATATTTTGCGGTTGGCTTCGGTCACAAGAGCAAACACGTACTTCCCCTTTAATTTAAACGGAGCCTTTCCTCTAAGCTGTTTGAAACTCCTTTTATTGCATGAATTTAAAGGCATTTTGAAAACAAATTCGACTGCCGTTCAATTTAACAATGCCTTACTGTGTTTCACGTTGACCAATACAGTCTCTCTCATGCCGGGTTGCATCCTCAATATCCTTGCATAGTCAGTTGCATTGAGGCTACAGCTGCGCCCGTAGTATGTCAGTGTGATTTGCTGCTCGGGGTTTGATCTAGAGAACCACAAAGTTGAAATGAATTCACGCCTTTGAGTGGTCTGGCTTAATGCTGACTATCTAAAACATGACACCTATAGACATAAACAGTACTAAGTATAGCCTGTTGCTCATTAAATCAAGAGCTGATTGGCTCGTCTGCCGACGCAAGAGATGGTATTCTCCAACAAGATCATTTATGACACAGAAAAGTGAAAATAGCTGATGTTGATGACTAAGGTTTTGCGAGGGACACAAACGAATGGAAAAACGCAGAATTTTTAATCCCTTTAGAGTGCAGGTTGTGGGTCCGTGTGATCTTTGCCTCGGTGCATGATGGGAAGCCACGTGGAGGGGGCGATTGGCTGACCTCATGGAAGAGACGCTGTTTAACCTTGTTACTTAAACTGGGCCGCCGTGATGCCAGGAGAGTAAATATTTAATCAAACTATCCCGAAGCACAAATAGATGCAGACCCCGGAATTTAAAGTTGAGGTCTGCAAATGTCAGAATGAATAATTACGTGATACTGCTTCTCATTATTTATATGCTAATATATTAAGAATAAATTCCGTCCATGCTATTGAATCTCATCTGAATGATACGCTGCTGTCTATCAGAGCGATATGAGCGGGGCAGAAATATAAATAAAATGGAATGTGAAATCAGATCAATTGTCCCTCACATTCAAAATGAACATTTTATTCACTTCATCACATATTAATGAGGGAATCTCAATATTTGGGTCAAGCTAACACAGATTTCCCCAACATGTGTAAGAACATGGAGATCCACCTTTAAATGCCTGACTTTCTTATAGCAACAACAGCAACTGGTGGCTCGGCGCCCAATCCAGTCAAAACAAGTGAGAGAGAAGAAACCTCCTTTCTCCTCACAGATATTGCACGCATATAGTGATGTGGCTGGAATTTTATATCAAATAGTTTTTGTTTTTTTTATCATGATTCCCATTAGCTGACACCTCAGCAACCGCTAGTCTTCCTGGAGTCCACATTTCACATTCAGAATAAATTAGCTGGCCCATTAATGACGGTCGCGCTCAAGAGTCTTTGTAGTTAAAATTTATGGTGCTTGCAGCAGAAAATGGCGCATTTCTGGAGCACACATTTCCCGAGAAAGTCAGTTTTTAATCTTAATCAATCCAGTGGAGATATCAGAAGAGGAATTATATACACTAGAATTATATATTTGATATTTCTGTTCATTTTTACATTCAAAAGCCGATTGAGAAGGTGTGAGGTGATGGCTAGCATCAACATTTTACATTTGCAGTACCTGCATTTACTTTAAACACAGGATGTGATGTAACTATCTGTTGGAAGCGCCCGGCTGGGAAAGTACAGTGCTGTTAGCGATGTTATAGGAATTCACTGCTTTCCAGATTTATTATTATCATTAAGGAGGAGGCAAATGTGTTTAGTGGCGTGGTAAAATTAGTTGGTAATTTGTATTTGAAACTGTTGTAATTAACCTGTTATAGACAGTAATTTTTAACCATTTAAATGCCCATCACTTCAGCGTTATGACCGGTCATATCAGATCAAGAGTGTATTGGAGTGTTTATCAAAATTTCTGCATGCTAGTCAACATCATAATCCTTCATTTCAACATGAACACGACACAATGCTTCTCAGGCAATGATTAAGTTTTTCATATACACATATATTTTCATAATTTAGACAATTAAAAGAGGGGGGAATGTGGTTTATGCTTGCTATAGGGACAAAACAAAATGTAGTGCAAATGTAGTGCTAGTTTTTGTTTTTTTTGAACAAGCACTTATATCCATTTCCTAAATTCCAAAATATCTGTACACACCAGGAGCACAACCTATTATTTTTGGTAGCTTTAATGGATAATCCATTAGTCATGGGTCATTTTCTGTGAAAATCAGAATCAGAATCAGTTGAATTGCTGGGTAAAATAAATCAAGCGGAATTTGTCTCGGCGAAATTGGTATGAAGACATGTTGCCAACTTTTTCACAGTTCATACTAACACTCATTATACAAGGCTAACCCTCATATACAGTGGAAAGGGACAGTGCAAGGACATTAGTATTATGAGTCTACATATAAAGACTCCATTCACCTGTAGATGTGTGCATGCAAGCAGATTATGGTATACAGCAGTAACCAACAGTTTACTATGAGGAAGTTATACTGAACAGAATGAGACACATACAATTTATTATTAGCGTTGGAGAGCTTACATTCCTGTGGCTGAAAAGTGTCATATGCCAAGTCTGACGTACACCAGGTTAAATTGGGGTTAAGATTAGGCAAGAACTGCTTGTGTAATAATAAAATAAGCAGGGAGTAGTGTTTTTTTGTTGTTGTTGTTTTTACATCTATTAATTGATAGGTCTGAAATCTGGGTATTCTTCTAATCCCACAGAGATGCTGCAGGAGAAGGCTTCAGCTGTGACGGATGACGGGATGACCCGGGTCCAGCCTGGAGGGGAGGCCGAGCTCGTTCCAGACCCATCGCGACTGGGCCAGTCCACAGCTTCCAGCATTCCCAGCGGCAACGAGCCCGACCAGGTAGCAACAGAGAGCCCCGAACCTAAATTCCACCCAGCGAACATAGCTGCATAGCTGTTGCTTGCTTCATAATGTCTACTATGCTTGACACTGTGTTGCTGAAGTTTATCAGTTTGTTGCATCATGGATGAATATTTCCTAGGAAGTTAGAACTTTTAGTCGTGTTGGTTGGGATATTTTTCTTTTTGTAAATTAATAAATAAAAAAAAATAGCAGAAATAGCAGCAACTAAACTGCAGAGACTACATTCCCCTCAACACAATATTTTTAATTGGCTAACTCTGAATTCAACGTAATCTTACCTTAAAATGTTATCAAAAAACCTAACTTGGTCAAAGAGAATAAGCAGAGTATATATTGATATATCTATGCTACACATTGCTGAATCACAATTATTACCAATAGAATTCAATCATTTCACTAGAGCGCGTTTTTAAATTGAAATGTCTGTGACACTTGATATTTTGTAAGTTATTACTGTAGTGTGTTGATATGCCAGTGTTTTTGATTTAATGACTTCAATTATTTATTTATTGTCAGTTTTCATCATCTGGCTATGGGGATGAAGGGGTTTGGTTTGTGTGAAGTGTAACAGCAGTTTCCTCTCATTTCTCAGAACATTGAGAACATTAAGGTTGTTCTTCATGAGAGGGAGCTATGGAAGAAGTTCCATGAAGCCGGCACAGAGATGATCATTACTAAAGCAGGCAGGTTAGTACACCAGCAAACACACCACACTATCAATGGCACTACTAGTCTAGACCCAGAGTTGGGAGAATTTTCAGAATTATAAAGAGGAAAACGTTTGCCCTAATGCTCAATTTAATGATTGGATGATTTTAATTATGTGTCAAACCCACCATTTAACAATCTGGGTGATATTTGTATATTCATGGGAAAGCAATAATATCAGTCCTGAGGTTTTTTTTAAGGAGTTTCAATGATACATATCTCACCTATTTCTTCACCTATTTGTTCAAAGTTGCAACAAAAACATAATGCCCATACCTCTTCCCCTTACAATACTACTGGGCTTTTTCCTGAAATAGCCACACAATAGCTAAATAAATAAGGCTTTCCACTGGGAGAAGTATTTCTTTGCATTTTGTCCAAGTCAAAAGAAATGTTGAAAATGTTACATATCTTGTTGGTCATATGTTATGCTAAAGGCTTCTCATCTTCTACAGCGGAAAAAGTAAACTTTGCAGGAAAATTACAGGGAAAGTGGTATTAAAGTGATGGATTCAACACGCAACATGAACATCATGCCTTTCTGCAACCATCTGTTTGGACAGCTAATAGTAACATATAGCAGTTATAACTTTGCCTCTCAGGAAGAGACAAAAAGTTCCTGCGCCAGTGAATACATAATTGAAAACACAAATGACTGCTCCGCTCGTTGGATTTAATGCGACCCGAGGATTAGATAGCGGGGCCTTTGGACATTAACCAGAGAATGAGTAGACTCTCAAATCGACCTCCGCCTCTCATTCCTCATGGGGCATTTTTTTTCCCTCCAGTAAAAAAATGTAAAAGGTCACCACATTTTTTCTTTAATGCCGCATAACCATAAGAGATGGGCTTTCCCTTGTCCAGCTGATAAAGTGGGCTCTGAAGCCTTAAAGCCCTTTGAAGGGCTGAGCACTGGTTTAGCTATGCAGCTGTGCTGGAAAACCTGTCTGGGCTTACCTACAGTCAGTCTGCAGCAAGACACTGTTTAGGTTTGCTAGGTCACAGAGAAACTGTCTCCATCACTCTTTACCAACAAGTCTAAAAATGAACGCTCACAAAATGATATCAAGACAAGAATGTATTATTCAGGGGAGGTATGAATAGTGCATGGAGCAGCTCCTCGCCATGTTATCACAGCAGAAGACATTTGGCCATGTTGCACTCCGTTGTAGGAAGAAGCATGCTGTGTTAGATCAGTAACGTACAGTGTAACATTGCATGGAATTTGACTGTAATGAATACAATTTAGCTGAGTAATTTATCATTTCATGACCATGACTATTTGAATTATTCATAATGTTGGAATAAAACAAAGGGAGGTTAATACATTTCTAGTCATACTCAAAAGTATAACAATTAATGTTTTAAAGATTAATCGTAGGGCAGACAAGCAAGTGGACAAATCGGGATAATCTGGATTGGTCTCAGTCTTTTGAATCTCAGTGAAGTGCTCATTCATACTTCAGACACTTAAAACCTAATCTGCGCAAGGTGCTTGATCCTGTCAAACCTGGCCAAGTCTGAACAGTGGCATTTTTGTATAGTAATCAGAGTCAGATTATAAAACAGGAAACAGATGCTAATTATTTAAAGATCCAGAATTTTTTTATTTAGTCACATCGAGAACCAATGCAGGTTAGAAAAAAATGTGTGTCATATAGGAGATAATACAAATAATAATAATAATTTGTATCTATGTAGTATCTTTCAAAACAAAGTTCTAAAATATTTTACAAATAACATAACAATAAGGCAATAATCTAAACTTGCTTAAAATCAAATCCAAAGCTAATAGGAAACCATGCCATAGCTTGTTGCCTGGGACAAGAGAACAGAACAGTCACAATGTTGTTAAAAGACACAACCAATACACAACAACCTTAGAATTGTCTATATTTATTTGAAGGGAATTTTGGGACATCCAACCCTTGTCATGAGCTGGACAGTCATGTAATACTTTACCTGAGAGATACAGTGGAGTATCTTCGGCATAGGAGTAAAAGGTGGTATGTCAACACATTCCAGTAGACGGAAAAGGCATAAAGAAAGGCCCAAGAACTGAGCCTTGAAGCACACATCAAATCAATGTAGGAGAAAAAACAGGTCCATGACACCAAACCAGCTTCTTAATATTTTAATTTAGTGTGGCAAGATCAATCCCATTTTTTATGTTTTGACATTCATCATTAAATTTACATTTTAGTCATTAAGCTGAAAATGAATTTTTGAAAGTTTGAAGGACTTCATTACCCGGAAATCATGTAACGTGGCGTCAGTGAACTACACACCGTTGTTGGTGAGTCCAGCTTTCTCTCAACGGAGCGCCTGCTCACTGCTGTTTGGGAGACAGTTTTTTCTTTTATTTCCCAGACACCAGAAATTAATTTGGGCAAATAGGGTGAATCCATAGCATCTAAATTTGTGGGTGATGGGACACCCTTCTCTGTTGCAGCCTCAAGTTGTGATTTTGGTTGATAAAATGAGTGTATTTTTACAGAAACACCTTGTCTAGAGCAGCTGTAAGGTCCTAGATAACCAGAATTGCAACAGTAAGGGCTGCAGTGAGTGACCACTTAATGATAATGTAAGAAAGATGTACTAGAAAAAGAGATTTAACAAAACACCTAAGGAGAGAGATAGAGGAGATTTTTGAGGAGTAATCCGAGTGAAACCTAGATCATACTAGGCTTCACTCGGATGATTTTAATGGTGATTCTAAACCCAATTGGACCATCCATACAGTTGGTGCAGATTATCCTGTAGTGTGAACGGACTCAAAACTGCTGACTGGACATTTAATAAAAACTCTACTTGCTCAACTCTTGATAAGTTGATATACAATTTTATTTGGAGGAATAAATCCCATATAAAATAACAACACCCCTGGATCAATCCACATAAATATGCAATTACAAAAGTATAAATCCTCTACATATTGTTTATTTACTTACACTTATATATCACTTGTTCCACCACTGTGGGCCATGCACAGGAAAAGACAAACAATCACAATGCATTCTGGGCAAGACACGCTCGTGAAGTCTACATCGTCAGCCCTTGAAGAGTTGATCTCAGAAAGTTCACTTGAGTTATCAGAGTAATGGAACGCCACTTGAGATGGATTCCCCCGAGGGGAGGTGCCGAGGGGAAGTCGACGAGGGAAAGTTAAAACAACTAACCGCAGGGCATGTGGAGAGATGACTAGGCTGAGCAGGGAAGGTGTGTAGAGCTGGACCATGGTCTGGAGGTATGGGGGGTGTAGGACTGGACCATGATCTGGAGGTATGGAGGTGTAGGACTGGACCATGGGCTGGAGGTATGGAGGTGTAGGACTGGACCATGGTCTGGAGGTATGGAGGTGTAGGACTGGACCATGGGCTGGAGGTATGGAGGTGTAGGACTGGACCATGGTCTGGAGGTATGGAGGTGTAGGACTGGACCATGGGCTGGAGGTATGGAGGTGTAGGACTGACCATGGTCTGGAGGTATGGAGGTGTAGGACTGGACCATGGGCTGGAGGTATGGAGGTGTAGGACTGGACCATGGTCTGGAGGTATGGAGGTGTAGGACTGGACCATGGGCTGGAGGTATGGAGGTGTAGGACTGGACCATGGGCTGGAGGTATGGAGGTGTAGGACTGGACCATGGGCTGGAGGTATGGAGGTGTAGAAGTGAACCATAGTCTGGAGGTAATGGGGTGCGGATCCCTTGTACGCCAGCACCAGGGTTTTGAATTCGATGCGAGCAGCCACAGACAGCCAATGCTGACAGCGTAACAGGGGAGTGACATGAAGGACCTCATTCATTTTGAATATCAAATCATTTCAAAATGTTTATCACTTTGAACATCAAATGATAAATTGACTGTGAGGTTACTGCACAGACAGTCAGCGTTAGTTTTAGTTTTAAAAATATTTTCAGCCATGTCTGAAAGCAGCTAAAAATCTGCTGAACTTTGTGTACGTGGGTTCCCTAATTGAGGGCTCCAAAAGTATTTGGACAGAAAGATTAATCAAAAGTCCTAACATTCAGACTTCTAACAGACTGTAACCCATAAGCACCAACAAATTCTTGATAATTAATGAGGTGCTCTTCCTGCTTAATATACAACCTGTATCCCTATAAGAACTCAGCCATGAACAATATAAGTTTCCCATAGTTTTAGCAGACTGTCCCACGGTAGATTATAATAATAAGAGAAACAATATTTTCCACAGTTGAATTCTTCTAGACCAATTGAAATGCAGATATTGTAGCATTGCCAGAAATAGCACTTGAAAATAAGATATCAAGTGTCTGATTGTGTTTGTGTTTATTTAATATAACCCTAATATAAAATGTGTAAACTTTGTACAAAAAGTATTTTTTGTCCTGATTATTTGATGTAGCTAAAAAATACCCAAATCTAATTTGTTGTCATGTTATGATTCTACATCAAAACGTCCATACTTCACGGGGTGCTGTCACATACTTCTGGAAACCACTGTATGTCTCGGCATTACATTGATCTTTATTGTAGATGCACACAAAATTCAGTGGAGAATGCTCATAAGAAAATGCACCCCTATGAAGCACAATCTCCCAGGATGGTAACAATCTATAAGCTTCGAAGGGATGAAGTTGATTGCCCTTGAGAGGGGAGAATGGATGATCATGGACTCCTAAGCTCTATACCCTATAGGAAGGTCTGCGCAGAAGAGAGGGGAGGCTTGAGGTATAGATCCCGAGCAAGCAACCGGTCATCGCCCATGGGATCCCACATTCGCCCGGCACTCCAAGACGCAGCTTGATCAGTCAACTCCCATGGAGCACCTAGCTGAGCCTGGAAGACTTGTTATTGCGAGTGTCATCGTCCAGGCCGTAATCCTCCCTCTTCAAAGCACCCAGCGCTGCTCTTCCCTCACTCTCCCTCTTTGTACACAGCCCGTCAGGGGAGCAGCGGCGGGGTGATAAGAGGAGTCCGGCGCCCACAATAGGCAGTGTCTAGTGGGTTGTAGCGCTTCATCATCCCCCCCCCAACACTCCTTTTGATCTCCCCGCGGTACTGGAGATTCCCAGAGAGGGAATGGATCACTGGAGGGCCTAAGCATGTGGGACTGTTAAGAGAAACAGCTGGCTGGGCACAGAAACACACACACACCCTGACACTGATATCATACACACACTCCCCGACTACCATTTCTCATGCTCCCCTTAAACTCACACACTTAGTCACATCACTGTATGTATGCCTACTTGTCTGCCTTTGAAAATCGGTTTTCCAGAGTTTTAGAATACCAATTCCTTTATATAGATATAGTTGGTATAAATAGATATATAGTCCATTGTTTCATCAATTTGCTTCTATTGTTGCTCTATTTGTAAGGTTTACTTTAGCAGAAAGGACAATCACTGTATCAAAAGATCATAGGCAGTAGCACTATGACAGGACTGCTATGAAAGCCACATTATCTCTCAACAACTACACCCAGGACTCCCATTGCAGGTTTTCAATTAGGACTTTATACTGCGCTGGTTACACAAGGACAAGGAACAGCATCCAATTACAATTCAGTGAATAAGGGATGCAAGACATTTCCTATTTGAATCTGCCCCATTTATTCTTATCACTCAAAATGCTTTGTGAAACACTTGGTCATCCAGTCCTGGCAGCAACAAAAAAAAAACTGCTCTCTTAAACTGTAGCTTAGAATAAGAATCATAGCTCAGGTCTTCACAGTGAGATATCTGAATGATTCATTCATTGAGTCAGGTGGACTGCTATTTTCAAAGCATATGGGATTCTGGGACCCAGCTAAGTAAATATTTCTACAGAACTAAAACCAATTTTGACTCATCAATTTCCATTTGTGCTTAACATCACTGCACATCTGTGTTAGCTGGCTGGGCGAATAGAATCATGGTTCCATGGTTATAATAAAAAGCCAGCAGCAATAGAGCACTGCACTAGGTAGTTATGGCCATATTATATAAACGTGAGGGCCACATGTGTTGACACAGGCCTCCATCTGGTCAGGCTGGATGGTGTGATTGGAGCCAGGGATGAGCAGAGGTCTGTTTTGAATGTTCCTCCAAGATTAACCCGTCTTTCAGTGAGGATGATACCGGGACTGATCTCTCCTACTGATTGGATTTGAAGCCTGGGAGAGAGATTTAAATTACCTGCCCTCAATCCCCCTCCTCTCTCTCTCTTACGTGAGGGAGTATTTACAGTAACATGATCAGATGGTGTCAGGCACTATGAGCCTTTGAAGAAGGGTGTTTGCACCAATCAGAACAGCAAGTTTGAGCCAAGGGGGTTCGATGCTACGCCATCCTTCCACGGAGCATGCAAAGCTGTCACGAGTGTGTGTGTGTCCTCCACTGTTTGAATGTGTTGCCACGGGCAGCATCCACAGATAAACTGCAGTCCTTTTTGACCAGAGTCTCTGGAGCAATGACGAGTCAGCTGTCTAAACTGTTGTCCGATCTGGGGTGCCATTAAAAAGCACTTAGGGCTTTATAAGGGGTGCAGAGCCCTCTGCAACTTTTGCTTTGGCACAGATGGGATGAAAAAGTTTTTGGTTTCCCAGAAGAGGTCATGAAAGGTAGCTCCATTCATATGTTTTATGGCCTTGTCTGCTATATTAGCATATTCTGTCTTTCATTCCTGAGACACTTTTATAGATAAAAGATACAGTGTGTTCCCACACTTTTTATGGCGACTCAGACTCAAAACTATCAGAAGATTTCAGCCCTCCCCCAAATATAGGCCTGTGACAGTAAGGACAACATTGAGAGAATGATGGTGCAAGGTTTGGCAGGTGGCTCTTATTCTGCCATGTGTGCAAAAGTAGGTCTCATCCTCTTAATGTTTAGGTAAAGGTCATTGCAAATAAACCCCAGGTTTCTAAGAATGCCTCTTCTCACCCTCCTTGTCTCAGCCTCTTGATCTCTACAGGACCTTGCTCATCCCAATCCCTTAAGGACATCATTGAGCTGCTGTCAGTGCCCTAATCGGATCTTCGTCTGCACTATCCGTGATGATACTACACTTATCCTGGCCAGAACTCTTCTCAATGGCCCAGTAGATTATTTCTTTCTTAACAAGATGCTACGTGCACAGAGCACAAACTTCAGACCTTAAAAAGCAGATTTTTATTAGTCTTTGAAACATTTGGCATAGGAAATGGCAAATCCTTTTTGTGGAAATTGCTGATCAAATTCTCTCATTTAGAAGTGTAAAACATGGCCAACGTCATTCTCAAAGCTTCTTAATCACATTGATTTCAATTTGATAGAAAGCCAAAAGATCTCAAGGTGTAAGCGATGCACATAAGGTGGACCGCTGAACTTATGTTTACAGGATGTAAGGTGCTTAGGCTAATTAATCTAAAAGACTCAACAAGGAACAGGCGACATTCCATTAAAGCCAATCAAGATGAACTGATTTGTGTCATTAAGGTCAGTTCTGTTAGGAACATGTCATGTGCTTAAAGCATAAAAGCCAAGTAAGAGCATGTCTAACACTAAAACCTTTCTCTTCACATTCTTCAACAGGAGGATGTTTCCTAGCTACAAGGTCAAAGTGACAGGAATGAACCCCAAAACCAAGTACATCCTGCTTACAGACATCGTCCCAGCTGATGACCACCGCTACAAGTTCTGCGATAACAAGTGGTAAGTTGGTAAAGGCATGGCTGAGTGGTGCTTTTGGAATCGTTGCTCACTATATAGGTCTGTTCCTATGATCTTTCAGAAGTAATTCTACTCCTGAGAAATCTAGTCAAGAGTCTGGAGGCACAGAGATTTAAGGGAAGGGGTGGACAAGGTCTAGACAAGGGTGGATGAGCTTAATGAGAAGTGAAAGTCATTATTCATACCTCTATCATCTTCCTTCCTCAACATGAGACGATAATTATTACACCATAGGCAGTAATCACTATTTTTTCATTTAAATCCTTTTTAAGGCTGCTTTTCTACATTTTTACATTGAGAGTAAGAGGAAATATGTAAGGGAGAGAAAGGAAATGACATGCTAGATACCAGCCCACACTGTGAATACATGCCATGCACCTTAGTTTGTTAAACCACAGGTCCCTCATTGGTATGTATTTTCTGAACACATCAGTTATTGCACTCCAAGATGGAGTGTCGTTCTATGCACTTGCTGCTTCAATCATGCCTAGATTGTGTGAATAATGTGCTAAAAGGTAGAAAATAATTGGCTCCTGCTATTTTCATCATCGTTCTTATAAACAAATAAGTAATCTACCCACTAAAGATATTCTGAGTATTATGAGTTCATAAAATCATAGCAGAAAAATGCATATTTCAAATATTCTAGAAGAGCAGATCAGGTCATGGTCCGATGGCTAATTGTTGCTGCAGATTGTCATTAGCATGCAGTTCCTTACTGCAGGGCCCTGGCAAGACGCCTGTCAAAATAAAAAAAATCTCCTGGGTTGTACTCAATGTCCTCCGGTTGACCCTGTATCTAGGGGCGATGACACTGCAGTCCTCCACCCACTAATACGACATCAATGCTGGCACTGCCTGTATCCATGGGTAGACAAGAAAAGCAAAATGTTTTGCCAGGAAAAGTTCAAAAGAACACATACTCTCCAGGACGAAGTAGTCATTTTATAGCCATTTGTTTCTGATCTTGTGGGATGGCCTGGAATTTCAACCCTTGCCAGTGTGGGTTCTGGTGTTCTTCAGCGACACCTTGGAGAAGCATAATTAGTAATGATGTTACAGCAGAGGCAACCGCTTTCCAGTCTAAGGGAATTGTTACCATGAGGGCTGAGACCAGTAGTGCTCTACGCCATTATACGACTAAATTATGGAAAGAGAGACTTAGCTAATGTGGTGACAGGAATGGACAATAGTGTTAGTGGGCCATATTAGATGAACCAAGCCATATTCCTTGAGAAATGGATGCCACTGGCTCAAGAAAGCAGCTGCTGATAAACCGTGCTCCTTCACAACTGTCTCAATCTGTTTTTAGGATGGTGGCAGGCAAGGCAGAGCCGGCAATGCCAGGCAGGCTCTATGTGCACCCTGACTCCCCCGCTACAGGAGCTCACTGGATGAGGCAGCTGGTATCGTTTCAAAAGCTCAAGCTTACAAACAACCACTTGGACCCTTTTGGGCATGTGAGTACCTTCCTGTAGTCAAGACCTTCTTAGTCAAATCCAAGTCAAACAAACCAAAGAGATAGAAAATAAACCAAACATCAATAAAATTATCCATTTTCTAAAATGTGGTTTTCAAAAAAGTGGTCTCGAGACTGGACTTTGAGTATTACAGTGTTCCTATGCACAGGTCTACATGTACAATGTATGCATAACTGTGGGTACAGCAACAAATGGACCATATATAGGCTACCTCTGGATAGTAAACACATATTAATATTTTGCATATTAATATATTTTTTACTATTACTATATATTGTTATTGTTGTTAAATAAAAATAAACACAACATTAAATATAATTAATTATATAATGACATATTCCCCATCCTAAAATTATCAAATGACTGTGTGGAAACACACATGATTTGCGACCATCTAACTATCTGATATGCTTGAACACCATCAACAAACAAGTAAATAACCACAGGTGAAAACAAGTAAATAACCACGGGTGTACACAAGTGGAATATCAGTTGGTGATCTTTACAAGTTCCTCATCACTGGACCTGCCATGTCATCAATGGCAGGTCAAGCGATTAAAACCTTGATGATGCTAATGATGTCTACTTCAGCTTATGGATCATTTAACTGAAAGTCGGTGGATGAGTGGAGGTGAAGTTAAACTATGTGCAAAGTAGGTCAAAATAGACCTTACCGGCACTGGGTGCAATAAGAGTTGTTCCACAATGGAGTAAGTAGAACTCATTTTATGCAGCCATGAAACCCAGTACTGCACATTGGTAATTGATGGAGTGCAATGCCTCCTTACCATGTCAAGTGCTTTTATCATTTGGAAACAGGATTCTCATCATGGCCCTGATATAAAATTCCATGGCTTTCCCAACTTGGAGTGCTTCCATGAACAAAAAATGTTATTCCTTCTTGGTTTCCTAATGTTGTTTCTCTAATGGGGTGAACAGTCTTGTTTTCATTACAGTTGGGCTGAAAACCACCATCTAATGCAATGAATGTGTGAAATAAATGACCCATTTGTAAGATTCCCTGACATTCCCCCGAGAATTTATCGAATTTCCTGACTTTCCCTGTCTGGAATAGACCTCTCAAAACTCCATGATATTCCAGAAATTCCATGACTAGTGAGAACCCTGTGAAAAAAATGGTATTCACAGGGAAGCCATTGTCACACACGTAGCAGTGAGAATAAATTGACTGTGAAGCATACAGTGGATGTGAAATATTTGTGCGAAAGACGTGTGAACAACAAAATCATGAAGCTGCTTTTTGTCGGCAGAGTTCTGAAAGAAAGGTGAAAGAAAGTGAGGAAGGGTGAGAGACAGAGGAAGGAAAGAAGGGGAAGTCCACAGAGAGAGGAAATGGAGAAAGAGAGAGAGAGAGGGAAAGAGAGAGAGAGAGGAGGCAAGCTGCAGAGGGAGGTGAAGAGTGTAACTGTGGCAGCGCTCCCCAGGGGAACTCTGGGATAGCTTGTCTGAAGCCATCCCGTCAATGGGCAGGCTCATTAGGTTCATAACCTCTCAGATCAGTGGCGGGGCCCGCTGTCAGATTGAGTCGAGTGCCTGGCCAGTGATAAGGGCGAGTAATGAGGACAGAACGAGTTAGAGGCCACGCTAAGCGCAGATGACGCCCACACCAGTAGGCGTGTAGAGCAGCGGTTCTCAAAGTGGGGTCCGGAGACTCCCAGGGGTACTTGAGGGGGTTCCAGGGGATCCCCGGCAAAATGAGGAATAGTTTAATTTCATTGTAACTTAATTCACCAGACTGAATTGAATAGATCTTGATTCCCCTGAGACAAAACTCATCAAATGCAGGTCCGTGGCCTAATGTGTGTTTGGGATTTTATATGTGTAAATATATATATATATATATATATATATATATATATATTTGTATTTGGGAGTCATGAAAATGTTGGAAAACCCCTGGTGTAGGGAACGCTATTCCCCCTGTAGAGCACTGGATTCTCCAGCAGCTTAATTGCACCACTCGGTGTCACACAAGGAGAGTATATAAATACCAGAAATCATTGGCGAGATAAAACTGCCTGTTAATGCAGTAATGATGTCGCTAACACTTTCATAGACTAATTCATGCATGCAGACATGGTTCCAAGTGCACAATTCTCCAGGGTCGCGTACACGGAAGAGTCAGAATCTGCATGCGAGGAATCAGTGTTCTTCAGTCTATAGAAGATGACTGTAAGCTTGTTTCAGTCAAGGCCCTTCAAATCCACGACAATCATTCTTCTCCATATTACCCAACCCCCCCACACCCACCAACCCCCTCTCTTGACAACCGACCTGGTCAGCATCAGCAGTAAAAACAGACTGTCAGTGATCTGGGCCCCTTTTGCTACTGTTGGCTAGCTAAGATATGTGCGTGGGAATCTTAACTTGAATAAAACTAGTTTGTTTCACACACAGGTGATGGGGAGTTTTTGTTCCAAAGCAGAGTACGGGCCAGAGTCAATAACTTTAACAAATCCATGCATATATATTATGGTCATTCTGTGCTATGGGACAGTAAAAATCTTACTTACTGCCCCGTTTAACAACTCAATTCAAGCACATATTACACTAAGCAAGCAATCATATCTAAATGTTTTTATACTGAATGTAAGGACAGGGCAGATGAAAGCAAGAGCTTTCTTTGGTTGTTAATTGATCTAAGGCAGGCTTCCCTGATCAGCGCCATTAGACAGCCACCGAGGCAATCTGCAGTATCACCCCCAGACACCGACCAGACAGCAAAGCAGACAAAGGTCAAAAGAGAGCCTCCGGTGAACCAGCCAATAGCTTATCTTTGTCTCTAGCCTGCCTCGGCAACAGGAGCATGTGAGTGCTGGGCCATTCAGTGTTCAACCTGAGCCTAGCCCCCTGTGCCCCATTCAGCCTTCACCTCTCTTTGGGAGCCCCCTGGAGGAGTAGGCTCTTCAGGGGTCGCTGGAAGCCTTGCTGAGTGTGTCTGGGAGGTGAAGAGGGGAGGTGAGGTGGAGAGCTTGACGCTTATCTCCCTTGACAGAGCTGGACTAGTGATGACCCAGCCCTACTGCTGCTAACGCTTCAATGAGCACACCACAAGGCTGCAGCGAGCAGACTGGTGCCAGTGAGCCGACCTGCCTCCACCCAAACAACCTAAACACTGAGCGCACTCAACACATGCTGACTGCTACACTGATGCACAACACTCAGATTCCAATTCAAGTGTGATGGAGATGGAGGGTGCAAAGAAACTGTTCACTGAAATAATTGATGTCAACAACTCTGCATTTACAAGCTAGGTTTCTGTGTGGGATGTAGCACAGTAAGTATTTCAGATTGTGGATGCTGAAAAGAATCCAGAGGATGTCAATCAATTTAACTCACAAATCCCACCAGTGGAATTTAAGCTTTCGTTTTAAAGGATAGTTTGTTTTTTTGGGCACTTTTGCCTTTATTTGATAGTCCACAGTAGAGAAAGACAAGAAAGATTCGGAAAGAAGGGGGGATGACATGCGACAAAGGTCCCAGACCGGATTCAAACCCAGGACATCGCAGGTACTTATGCACCTTAGCTAGCTGAGCCACCAACCAACCAAACCAGCCAATTTCAACTTTTAATTAATTTATTGCTAGAGCAGCATGCTATAGCTCAAATAAAAGCTACAACTCCACAGACGTCATTCCATTGATATAAAGGGTGGAAATTAGCTGCAAAAACATGGACTTTAGATTAGAAAACAGTATTCATTAAGAATCAGTTTCGAGCTCTGGAAAAAAAGTCACATAGTTTTTCCTTTAATTTAATTTCAGCAAAAGTCAGTTAAAAACTGTGGGAGTGGCAAGTTTGAGGGGCTACAGAATAGAAGACCTTATCATTCTAACATTTTATTTTTGAGACAAAATAAAAACAAATCCATTCTCTATCTACACAACCTGCCATTTCAGAAAGAAAGAAGCCTTGATTATGTTAAGGTACAATTAGCATACCAACTATTAGCAAACTAAGGAAAAAAAAACAAGCGATGGAAAACCTCAGCTATTCAAACAGCCCATTTGGCATCTAGACACTATAAACTAACCATAGCAAAAGAAAGTACCCCTTATGTACCAGGCTACAGTAGTTGTTCATAAACCGTTGCTACTGACAAGTTTGGAGTGAAATGTGTTGTCTTTTTTGCCCTCCTTAGATCATCCTTAACTCTATGCACAAGTACCAGCCCAGGCTACACATAGTCAAGGCAGACGAAAACAACGCCTTTGGATCCAAGAACACGGCCTACTGCACTCACGTCTTTCACGAGACAGCCTTCATCTCCGTAACATCTTATCAGAACCATAAGGTAACTAGCAACAATGTCCTACAGACTACAGTTAAAATCAAACATATGTGAAAGCCCTGCTTTTACTAATCCAAAACGATTTATGACACTTGACAGTTTTTATGGGTGAAATGGGATAAAGTTGACTTGACACCTCAATCTTTTGTCTGAGGTTGAGTGAAGTTGAACAATGTTGAGTGATTTCTCAATAGCTGAGTTTGATCAGTATTGTGTTTTCTAAATGTTAATTGATGAAATGGAATTATAAAAGTGTGCAGAACAATATCAGCCCATCACATCCTCAGCAGCCAATAAAGCCTATTGACTCTATCTAGTTATCATGAACACACAAACATATCTGATAGGTAATAACTAAAGATTAAGACATTAAGACAGTAGATAACTTTTTTGAGAGCAGAATGAGGAATGTAAGACAACAAGTTTCAAAGCATAACTCCTGCAAAGCTAATTTCTTAGAGTATCACAACATATATGGCATGCTGAAGTAGTAGCTACACACCGCAGTACATTGCATAGTCTGCTGTATCACTGTAGTAGAAAATGAGAAGAAGAGTTTCAGTGGTGGACAGACCATGCATCAAATTCAAGTGAGACGATCTTAATTACTATTAACTATGGTTTGGTTGACATCAAACAACACGAGAGCTTGATCATTTTCCTAGATCACTCAGCTGAAGATAGAAAACAATCCATTTGCCAAAGGATTCCGAGGTAGTGAAGAAGGAGATCTGCGCGTTTCAAGACTACAGGGGTATGTTTACAAAAACAAGGTACCAAGCAAGTAAAATTAATCATTATTTGACTGTGGAACTTTTTGGCACATTGATTGTTCTTGGGAAACATGTCATACGTCAATTAGTTTTTTTTGTTGTTGTTGTATACAGCTGTGGATACAAAAATCTAGTCTACCTCCTTGAGGGTTCTGTCACAAGAGTAAAAGTGTAGGTATGGCAAGCTAATTCTGGCTTTCTCTCTTGTTGCTGCTATTGATGCGCAGGAAAGAGTATCCTGTGATTTCGAAGAACATGGTTCGCCAGAGGCTCATCTCCTCACATAGTCACCTCGCAGGGAAGTTGGGAGCTGGAGTTCTGACGGGTCACCCTCAAGTCCTTTCCTCTTATCAGTATGAGACTGGGGGCCATTTGTCCAACTCAGACCCCCAAGATCCTCTCTCAAACCACTTCCCCCAGACCAGAGATCCTGGTCTTCTTTATCACTGTTTCAAACACAGAGGTTTGTTTCAAGTCTATTCAATAATGTTTCAGCATGCTAACTTTTGCAGAGAAACAGACACGTCCATCAAGTGCTCTTTGGTTTTCAAAACCATGTGATTAATTGTATTTCTTTGCAGATAACGCCCGACACCTGGAGCTGGGATGTAAGCGGCCATATTTGGAGACATCGGCTGCAGTCTCAGAAGATCATTACTTTCGTTCACCTCCTTCTTATGAGTCTCCGCTACTGTCTCATCCGTATTGCACCGAGGCAATAACCTCCAGAGAGGCTTGCATGTACGGTAGTATGGAGACAGAGTCTGGATCTGGGGACACAGATGAGCCGAACCCCCCTTCACTAAATTGCAACATGTGGGCTACAATGCAGCCTTATCCCCGCTATAGTGTGCAGACAGTGGAGGGTGTCCCGTACCAGCCCTTCACTGCTCACTTCACCAACACTGCCACCGTCACCTCTGTGGTACCACACCCCTCCCCATCCATGACATCGCGGCCACAGGCTGACTTAGGGGTCTACAACTCAGCTACAGCCCAGCGCGGTCTGCCTGTCATACCTCCATCCTCCTCCTCTTCGTCTTCCTCTCAACCTGTTCCAGGATCCAGAGATAGGTCAACCCACCCGCCTCTGTACCACAGGAAGCCGGGGTCACCACTCCGGCCTCACCGAGATTTCTCAGCCTATCCTGCACAAAGCACTATGTCCATCCGGGACCCTTCCTATCAGTACCAGATGGGGCTGAGCAGTGCAGGGACCCACTGGACTGATAGTTAATGTGGACCACTGGAGAAAGCTACTTTGTCCAATCTGCAAGTCTGAAATTAATCGGTCCCACAAACGCCCTTTTGAGCTGCCTATGCTAAGCAATGGTAATGAGATTACTTTGAAATACAGCCATGATGATTTGCCAAGTTGCACTCAAAAGCCATATTAGATTAGAATGAGATGGCACAGAGCAGTCAGTATAATCACCTGAATACTCTGCAGCTTCAAATCCATCAATTCTCACTTGAGTGCCATAGAGCAGTGTATGTGGTGATGGCCACAATTTAAGAGGTTGACTTCCTCTTTAGTTACGAAGATTTGTGGCATTTGTATAAGGCCGTGATCAGGTAGGACGCTTTTTTCTCATGCTCAAATGCAGCTGTGAGTGTCGCTAGTAACAGAGGGAGCATGAGCTCAAAGGCGCAGAGCATCACATCATTCTCGTTGCTATGCAACACAAAGTTTGACAACTTGCCAACTATCTAATCAGCATTAGCAAGCTAACCTGAAGTAACAAAGGGGATAACACTGTTGAAAATAAAAATGGACGAGAAAGTTAGCGACTGCTCTGCTTGCTCTTGAAGAAGAGGATTAGGAGCCCATTCTGAAATGGAAGATGTGGATACATGATGTCCTCCTAGGGAGAACAGAGCACCGACAGTTTTATCATCTTGTCCAAAAGCTCTGCCTAGATAGAGCCCGTTTGAAGGGCTATTTTTGCATTGATGTTACACATGGTGTGGCTAAAGTTGAGACAGGTTCAACTTGAAGAGCCCAGGGCAGCACCCTAAAACGCACCGCGTCTAAAAAAGGTGCCTCAACCAAACCATTGAAAGTAACTGAAAATAAAGAAATAAATGTGCAGGCACGTTCAAAAAAGCATCCTATGATCACGGCCTACTCCTTTTTCAATCCAAAATATTATTCAAGTGTGCCAAAATGCTGCTCCACCATGATGTAGGGTTCAAAGTGTATTTTGTAAGCAAACAGAGATTGATCATATCAGCTTATCAGGGAGAGAAATTTGAGTTGTGGGTGTGTATACTATGAGTTTTATGTGCAAAGGCAATTAAGTTGCTAGCCAAAAATGATAGCTAAGATGATATGGTTGGGCACCACAGTCAAATCTTCTTCAAAGGTGTACATACAGAAACATTAAATCAAGTGAAAAGCGCACTACAAGACCACCCATTATGTTCATGACAATCAACAGTGTGCAGGACTCCAAATATTTCCTGCAGTTCTCTGCTAGTCATCCAGTCATCTAAGAAGGCCACGGTGTTAGCCTAAGACTGAGCCACAGCAGTGTGGTTAGTGCTCAGAGCTTGGCTCCACCACTCCAAACAATATTCTTAGTCAAGGCGGACAGCAAAGAGCTCTCAGGCAAACCAGATGGGAGCTTAAAGAACTGTTGTTAAGCCAGCACAAGCACAGGAAAAGAGAGCTGCACACAAATCCCAGTCCCAAATGACTGACTTGGAAAAATCCTTACAAGACTGCAAATACAAAACAGCCTGAGTGGGAAGGGAAGCTGAAGGAAAGGCTCTCAGTAGCATTACACAGCATTTGAACTTGTATTGACAAGGAGGGATGGTTTCTAGGAAGAGGTGATCTATCATGCAGATGTGCATTATCCCTTTATTTCATTTTATTGAATTCAATATAACATTTTTGAATATATCAACATTTTTGCACACCTGATTAATAAACATTTTCATGCCTCCAGTTGTTTGTTATATTTAATCCAAAAGATTGCCAGTGGTCTGACAGTGTGCATGTAAGTAGGTTAAGCATTACATTCATTTTCAAACATGAAGAAAATTATTTTGAAAAATTAAAGAGCTCAGACATTTTTTTTGAAGCTTTGCATATTGTAGTAATTTATGATCATATCCACTTCGGAGATTCTGTTGTAGTTTCCGTGAAATTAGCACAAGCCTCCTGTCAGCATAAATACTACTGCAAGTTATATGGGCATTTTAAGAGTTCTCTCCAAGTCGCGTGCAAGCTATTCAACAGACTTCCATTGCTGTATTAAAAGTAACAAGTAAAGACGTCACATCAAACTGCATGCCAAAATTTGGAGGTTTAATGTTTCCTTGCTCACATGCAAACATACATTAGAACATAGAACATGACTTAAGACTTTGCTATATATGAATACACCAGGCAGCACTTATTTCAATAAAATGTAATTTTTTAATACTAGATCCCCAGTTATTCTTTTGTCCTCTAAACACCAAAGATCACCCTGCTCACTACCACCTCCAGTTTTAAAGATGAATTGTATTAAAATAAGTGCTGCATGGTGGGTTGGATGTAAGCCGAAATAAGAGTCAGACACCAACAAATTGGAAAAAGCCTTGTGTTAGGATCTGTGAGGTATACTGTATGTTTTCATGTGATCAAGGAAACGGTAAACTGCCAAGGTTGAGCATATATTTAAATGTGACATTCTCTTCTACATTAAGAGCGAAAGGCACAAATCGGGGCTAGACGTGTAATAAAAATGCTAAAAAGGGCTTTATTTATGCTCACATACATGAAGGTTTCCATTTGAGAGTCTTCAAACACATACCTCATTAATGGTTTTCAGATCCCATGGACCAGAAGTCCTCAGCAACTTTCCCAATACTTAATTGGTTTCACTGCACAAGATGCATTACAAAACAAATCTTTCAAAGGTGGTATTATACTCAACAAAATCCAAAACGTGCTTACAGTAGAGTACTCACCTGTGTAACAATCAGTCAATACTGAAATGCAATCAAACCATAAGGTAATGCAAATTTGCTGGAAGGAATTTAGACAGGAGCGCGAGTGCATCAGAACACGGGGCACTGCTTTCTCTCACACACAGTACTCATTAGATCATGAGTTATGGTGATGGGTAGGTCCTGGTTCATGTCAGCACCTCTTTCTCTCCATCTCTCTCTTGGCTGTTGATGCACTTCACAGGAAGGGAGGCTCTTAACAGAGAGCTACCACTCAAATCAACAGCCACGTATCTTGAAATGTGTAGTTACGTTGCAGATAGTGAGTACTATCTGCAGTTAACTTGCCTGATGATGGTGATCAGACATTCATTTAGCTGTCATAAGTATATTTTCAATCAACAATGTCACTCTCTGACCTGATTTGCTTTAATTATAAGTCCTCTTTATTGAGTAAACTAGTATTATTTACTTAAGTATAATTAAGTAAACTTCAAGAGACAATGCCTGAAATTTGGAATAATTCTGTATGCAAAACCTCAAAATAACTTAAAAGATTACAGAACATTTTTTCCAAGGATATAGTTTATTTTAGGAACATTAATAAGCACTGTAAGTACACAACATAGCACACAGTACAAACATTCAGATAAGGGACCTTATTCTTTTAAAGCATATGGATTTTGCATGGTATAAAAAGGTGATCCTCATAGAGTTAACAAATCACTGCACCATAGAATAACAATTCATAGGCGATATACAGCCCAGGAATTCTGCTGCTGTTAGTAGTCCTGAGTCTATACAGGTTCTGGTCTCAAGGATCAGCTACGAATATGGATGAGAGAACAGAAGCGAACTGCTGCTGGGACCAACCATATCTGAGAACAAAAAAAAAGAACAAAGTTTCATACTTTCCTTGACAACAAATATATTAATGATCTAGGGATCAAAAAACACATCAGATAATTCCTTTTTATTATTAATAAAGCAGTTACTGGTAATTGCGCAATAGTGGACATACATTATAAACAATGTACCAATAACAAAAAATTACATTGTGTTTTTTGTAATTTTTTGGGGCATTTTTTGCCTTTATTAGTGGAGAGAGACAGTAAAGACTGGGAGAAAGAGGGGGCTGATATGCGGCAAAGGTCCTGGGCCAGATTCAAACCCAGGACATTGCCGTTACATGGTATGCGCCTTAGACCACCGAGCCACCAGGATGTCCCCGCAAAAACAAAAGAGACATATAAAAAATGACACTCGTGAACAAAATACACAAATAAATACTATTGACTCTTTTTTCACGTACAGCTAGCTTTAATAGTGCATAAAAGGACAGGGCGCAGGCATATTGAAATTTATGCTATCTAACTTTCCACATAAAACTCCAGTCAACCTCGTTACAAAGAAGCCAAGGTTAAGCCCCTCATGGAGCACAACCTAACCATACTAGTATCTATGTGTGAGAACCTGGGGCCGCAGTCCATCTGGAACTCATTGAAGGGAGATCTGGCCATACCCCTCTCCCCTGCGTCGCGCTGCCCTTCCCGCTGTCGTCCCATAATCCCATCTAAGAGCCGCCCAGACTTGGCTTGCCCATTCCAACACACTCTGACGGGCTTAACTTGGCCGTCTTGTAAAAAGGCAAGGCCCTCTCTTTCGCCAAGGCACTCAGAAAACACACTTTAAATATCTGAGGGGGGATTTAATATCAAGTCCATTAGGGCTTTTCTCGAGCCCTGTAAATAGTCAATTAGTGGATGATTCTGATTTGATCCACATGCAGCAAGATCCGTTATGGGGGGGGGGGGAGGGAGGGCAGAGTTGGGGGGTTTGGCGGGATGTTATGATTGGGGTTTTCTCATTTGGTTCTCCCTCAGATGAACACCCCTGTGTCACCAGTGTAGGGTGACATTGTGGATCAATAGAAGTGGAGGATAATAAATGCGGTGCCTGCTTTTTACACCTTCATAAAAAATGATGGTACCATGGGATCGATCCTGTACTAGGGGCCAGAAGAACACAAAATATCGAGAAGGATTCCCAACAGTGGGCAGGGTTTTGAGGAAAACACTGTGTGGGGGGCTGAGGACTCGGCCAAAAGGGCGGGCTGTGGGCTCAAAACTCTGGTGGTGGGACGTTTAACTGTGGTAGTGTCCCTTGATCAAAGGTACAGCTGGTTGGCAACAGTAAAAACAAGGCTAAATCTGCTGTATAAAAAAGGATTCCTGTATTACATAGTGGCTTTGGATAAAAGCATCTGTAAAAATTAATAATCATTACAAGAACTTCCTGGATTAGACCATTTGGAAGGAAAAAGGGATGGATTATATATTTTATTCATCTTATTTTATTCATTTATTCAAACATGCGCAAAACGTGGAGAATTAAAAACCCTTCTCCAGTCTTGTCTGTAGGTCGTCTTTCAGGCAATTGGAGCACATTTAATGTGAAGAAAAAATCAAAAAACAAACCTCTAATCCAAATTCATCCCACAGTGAGATATGCACATATTTTGGGGGAACACAGGAAATCATTACAGATTGTTGTGGTGGAACTGCAGATTACTGCAGATGCCCATGTCCCCATCTTTGCATTTCACCAGCACCTCTGATTAAAGCCAGTGAGTGTTCAGTTTTGGCTATGATGTTTGTATTATTTGTATACTAATGTGTAAGTATGCATTGTTTGGGTGTGACAATTTTCATGCAAGGTTTACAAATTCAAGTTTAACCTCCATCATGCTGTATTTTGAGCAACCGGAAAACCCACTCAGCAAACACAAACTGGAATTTTCACCAGCAACCACCCTGACCTCCTCTCTAAAACTTCAACAACTGTGTTACTGCCTGCCTGATGAACCACAATGAAGTCAACTAAACTGATAAATTCAAGATGTATGTGTAGCAATCTCATGAATATATCCTACCATAAACCTCTCTTAGTCAAATTTAAAACATTGGCCACACTAATACCACGTTTGAACTGAATCTGTCAAATGCAATTATTATTCATTTAAAATGAGAAAAGATGATCTGTTATTGCTGTATTACTGCAGTGCAGATGCACTGCATTGTGATGGAGTTGCTGAATCTATTGGATTTATCATAACGTCTGTGATGATAATACATGATGTTTGATGTATGATGTTGCATAAAGATGGTATGACACAAGCCTTGCAAAGAACATATTGAAGGGTTGAGAGGTTAAGAGGATGTAGAGAAGGCATGTTACCAGCAAGGTTATTATAGTGGACTAAAACTAAAACTAAGACTAACACTCAACATGAAAAAAATCTCTGTAAACTGAAATAACATAAAAACTGGTGTGAAAAGACTGAAACTAAACCAAAGCTATAATCAAAACAAACTGAAATAAGGTAAAAAAAAAATATTCAAATGATACTTTCAGTTTAGGTCTTTTGGACTCTTATCAATCACAAGAGAGAATCCTATGCACCAAATCTGCTTTGTACAGTAAGGAGAACCAGTCTAACACCTGACTTGGCCTATCAAGCAGTCTGTTATGTGTGGAGCTCACTGTTACACACTCTTACACTGTTAGATATCAATCTGTGATGTTCAATGCATTCCAGGAGTTACTTTATGATGAAATGTAATTTACTTTTTTGGTGTGCCCACTTTCCCTCTACTTGCCTTGTCTACTTCTACTTCAGTTAGTAATTTCCTACGTTTCCCAGAATGCCTTTCGACAACCCCCAGAAAAGGGGTGTGAACTTGTTGCTTTCAATCAAAGGTGGACATATGAGCATAGAGAAATAGGCAGCTAGACAACTAGTTTGTGAGCATTGGGGCGTGTCTATGATCGCAGCTGCACCCTTTACTCAAAATGCAATATGTCTTGTGGCTGTATTGTATTATGGTCTATTGAGGTTACTGTCTCCCTGTATGACTCTTCAACAACGGTGCAAAATGGTGGTGGGTCTAGAAAGAAGCCCTTGCTCTTTGATTCTTAGGGGCTGACCAAGGTAACGTGTACCACTGATCGTTTAGATAGCTGAAGATTTTTCTATCAAACTCCATTGTAGTTGTGCTGGAGATATCTTGACAAGACGTCACGTCGTCTATGTTTGGCCAGATATCTGTGAGAATAAGAAAAATACACCACCAAAGAACAAAATAAAATCCACAGTCTAGGGACCCAGATGGTAAAATCACCTTTAGTCTTGAGTCTACACTGAGGGACAGAAGGGCCCGGGGATCTCAGGCTGAACTCCAGCTGTAAAATCTTAAGAAATCAATTCTAAATCTAACTGGTAACCAGTGGAATGATGCTTGAGTGCTACCTATTTTTAAAGCTTGAGCTTTAGTTAGTGGTAGTGTTGACAGATTAATAGATATGAACCAAACTCCACCTGATCTAGGAACTAGGAGTTCTGCCGTGTAGCGCAGGGCCAGACCTAGTTGTGTTTTACACGTGATTGGTAAAATCTTAAGAAATCAATTCTAAATCTAACTGGTACAATGGAGTTTAATAGCAGAAGATCATGCCCACACGATTACTCTGGGTATTATTTGCCACAAAGAGGTCTCATTCATGTACAACTGCAGGAGCAAGGATTTGTCTCCACATGACATGACGGTACACCAACTCCTTGGCTAGACTTGTCTTGACAAATCAAGACAAAGAAAGAAAAAGATTACAGCAATGTCATTCTACAGTATTTTCAATTCTATTTTAGGGTGCAAATTTCCTTGAAGTTTCATCATTGAATTTCTAAAATAATACAAACAACAATCTCTGAGATCAAAGTCCTACACTTTATGAATGTTTCAGTTGAGCAAGAACATATTCATTAGAAGTGATATATTCAAACCTGAGATGTAATTTTGTCATGGCAATGCCATTGCAACAGATAAGATTGGGATGCCTTATAGAAAGAATTAGCAATTAATTCGACCACATGCATTTTGGGTATAGTCAAACATTTTGAAGGCTGTTACTTGTACATGGAAAATAAGCTTTTTGGAACTTTCACAATCCATCATAACACATAATATAAAAATGTAGACAAACTTTTTACAGCTCCAAAATACATGTGAAACTGTTTGGCTCTCTCTGTCAGTTCTCGTGTCAAAACCTCACAAAAAAACAAGAACAGTGAACATAAACTAAAAAAAACACTTAACAAAGCCAGTATTAAAGGTGGCAGTGTTTCAGCATGTGACACCATACTGCAATCGCAATATCAGGCTTTTAAGCCCTTAATTATCCACTTCCGCTTAGCGAGCACTCAATCTGTTGTCATTGGAAACCTTGAAATATCTACTTTTCTTTAAAGTTGAATGCTGTTCATGTGAGCAAAGCCCTGCTATGGTTAAAAAAAAACTATACGCCTATAACTGTTCAGGACCCCCCCTCCACCCTCTGCCCCGCCCCCCTGCCCTTGGCCCTTTGACATCCAGGTTCACTGCAGTGTAGTGGCCCCATTGAAAGTACTTACCCCTATTTGAGAGACTCAACAAGGTATAGGAGACTGACTCAGTCTGTGGGTCAATACAACCATCCCTTTAAAGGTATTAAGTCTTTGGTTTTTAAGGTCTTGTGTTGATGCTGACCTATAAGCAGGAGACAGATCTATCTCCAACTTGTCAGGCTCTGTTTATTCCATACAGTGACAAATGAACTGGCACCAGCTGATGCACAGAAGGGAAAAGCACTGGTTCAAAAACTATGACAGTGGCTCCTGCTGTTGTGTTGTAATTTGGTATGACATCAGTGCACACATACTGTACAGATGGGTTGTGGAGATATGAGGAACTGCTGTATGCACTGAGACAATGGGGCTTGCAAACAACAGGAGCTCCTCTTGGAGCACCTATACCATCTACTGGTTAAAACGTGTCATTTCAAATAGGGTCCAGTCTTCATTCCCTCAAGTATCTGAGGTGGAATGTCTGTGTTTGTCTTGAGATGTCAAGACGTTATATAAAAACGTCATGCTTCATTAAATGAAGCTCAATTAGAGTATAGCAAGCTAAAAGCAAAAGAACAAATTTTTAAAAATGGTCTTGTAAGATGAGCAAAAAATATCATATGCTATGAAATGGGGTCATGTGTGGAATTAATATGAAATAGGACAAGGTATGGCCTACTGTACAATATGGGAAAGGGTTCCAACAAAGTTAAGAAAAAATATTATTCCTGTGATATTGGACATTTGTCTGCTAAAGGCATAAACAAGAGAAACATCCTGCAATACTTGCTGGCACTGTCCCACTGACTGTTAATACATGACTGTCCTTGAAGAAGCATGGGTATCATGGATTATTTTCAAGGAATATGAGCATATATTATGGTTATAGTTAGCACAATTAAAATAAATCCAAATTTAAGTACAGAAGGCTAAAACAAGCATTCACTATCAATGGAGAAGATCCAGAGACTGTTTCGTGATGTCTTAGGCCTCTGTATTTTAGCTTTGAGACCCTTCCAATATCATAAGTCTTAATGTAATGTTCTCTCCATATAGTTGAAAATTATTTTATTCCACCAACAAATTTCAGCCAAGTCCTCATCAGACTGAGGAAGACTACATGATCTTTTTCACATCTGTGCAATCACTGCATGTTGGAAAAAAATACACCGAACTGAGACAATGTCTGTAGCAGCTTTGTCAGAAACAACACCTTGTCAAGAGCCGGTTTGGCTACAATACAGCTAGGCCAAGGAAGCTGGGCTTCACATGGCATCTTCAGCTTGTACGAAGATCTGGAGATTGGATCCTGAAAAGCGGTCACATATATCCCACTAAGATGTTTGTCCTCTTTTAAGTCTGCGATCAAAACGCTCTGAGCCGGCTCCTTAGGGCTTCATCTTCAGTCGCCGGCCTAGTCCGGATCAAGTATTTAGTTTGATAAATACGGCTTACCAGGGATCACACGCTGCTGATTGGCAGGTTAGCCAAAGGAGAAACAATCCTCCTGAAGGTGATTAAGTATCTAAAGAAAGGCTGGGTGAGAGGCACTCATGATTGGATCCAACACAAAAGGTAGAATAGAGTGGAAACCACTTCCAAGTAGACCAGGACACATGGTGATGACCTGCTACCGCATGTTAAGCACTTTTCTCAAATATTATCTTTCCATGTTCATTAAGGGGATAAAACTAAATATAATACAGCAGACATTTTGAACAGTATGTGAGATTTGCCACAGTTATAGTAAAGAGGTAAAGACCAGACGATCTCTGAAAATAATTGTGATTAGCACTGACATTGTTGACATTGACTACACCATCCCAGAAAAGGCACCCCACACCATTACAGAGCCACCATTGCCAAGCAAAGACTTTTATATGCAGATACCCTATCAACACTGTACATCTGGCACTATTGTAAAGAGCTGGATGTGCTCCTCACAGTAGGTTCTCCCCTTCTCCATACGCATTTCAGACTTTTGATCAACAAGACCCACATATATGCAGTGGGGCTGGGTAAGGGGTTAATGTTATTGTAATACTTCAAACAACTCCCAAAGTCAAAGGCATTTAGGCTTTGCAGACAGACTATTTTATAGACAAAGGGAAAACTCTAATGTTAACTTTGCCGTAGCCAGGTAAAGCCATTCATCTCAGATGGACATTTTTGGGACCGAAAGGCTGCTGCTTTGCTTTTTAGTCTTAAGTTTTTAGATATTGTATTTGTTAGTTATGACGGCATAAAATGAAATATAAAGAGTGTTCAATGTAAGGAAAGAAATAAGTGCTGCCAAAAAACAGGAAATGGAAGGGAATATGTTCGGAGTAGACTATAGGAGTGTTTATGTTTAGTGTGTTATCGTCTTAGAATACATGTACTGTGACAGGAGTAGTTTGAAATTCTGAATTCTAAAGACTTTACGCTGAGATCAGTTTGACCATTCAGAATTCCATTCACCATTCCATCATTGCTGCAAGATGCTGCATTGTCACCAGCAAGTCAGACAAGCAAGAGACAAGGTTCTCCATCCTAGAATCTAAAATCAGATCAGAGAGCACACCAATTATAGCTTTTGGGCATAAGGGTGCCAGCCTTGCTAAATTAATCTTCAAGCTGAAGCATACAATTTAAGCTTGTAATTGGTGATGAAGGGGGCTATTGTTGGCGCAGTGCACTTTTTGAGTGCTTGTTTGCATCACAACTTCACTGGCATACATTTCTTAGTGAATGACACGAAAACTCTGCGCTCTTAGCTCAAGCAACTGAGGTGCAAAAAAAACCAACACGCAAATTGCCCTCGCAACAAAATCTCAGTGAATCTGGACACCAGGTGTCCTTACAGCAGGTGTGGCATGACCAGTTAACCTTTCCAGGAATTTTAAAGCCCTGTGTCCTGCCAAGTGGACGCACAGTAAGTGCACTAAGCACAGGTAGGAAGGTAAACTTGGGGATTTAGGGCCTCAGCTCCGATTCTAAAGAGTCTTAGCAGGTGATTTGTGGCTCATCCCCTTGTGGCTTAGGCTGTGAAGACCTGACAGGGCTTGACCATCAAATCAGGTGTCTGCTTAACGCGGTCCAGCCAGGTTGACCAGGGACATGACTAGAGAATGGCACACACATCCTGTTAGTGTAGCTGTTTGAAAGGGTATTTACAGGTTGATCCCATTATGTTGGATTGGAAACCACGTAATATGTTCTTAAACAGAAGTAGGAAGCATTCTGACAGTAGTTATTGTGATAAGCAATCACAAGCTTGTTTTCTTGTCCTAGGGTGAAATAAAGGGTGAAATAAATTGCAGATCAGTTTACAATATGAATGTTTTGATCTGGGAGGAATGCATAAAAGATGTAATTTATATAAAAGTTAAGTTCCTATCTCTGTAATGTGTGGTAAGCATCTTCATTGCAGTAGCAATTCTACACTGGAAATCAAGAAAATAATGATTTGTGTGTTTCCCCTTTGTCAAAGAAACTATAAGGAAAGGATGTAATGTGAAACAGGGGAAGCATCTTGTTTCAGTGTCCATCCATGTTCTCTTACAATATTTTGCATGCATGTGTTTATGTTTATAGTTAGTTGTATAACCAGTAAAGTTGTGTGAAAAGCTAGATGCTGTGATTTTATTTAAACTTTGAGTGTTTTATTGTTACCAGTAATATTTTACTGGAGTCCTTACTGCAGTGTCCACTGTAACAGAACCATTTTAGAGCACGACTGGTCCTACTTGTGAGAGTCAGCCGCCTGCCCTTTATCATCTCAAGTGCTTGTTTAGAGTCTGTCATTTAGCCCTTGGCTTCTAGCATGAAGTAGCGAAGGCAAAACAAATTGAGTGATTATCATCACCAGGGCCAGGAAGGGTGGGCAACGGCAGTGGAACTTATCACCTCAATCTCACAATCCCTTTTCCCTGTGACCTAAACCCATTTGCACCTCCTCTCCTCCCCTCGAAACCTCATGTCTGATGTGAGAGGACGACACCTCCCCTTCCGCTGGCTTCTTCCTACAGGCCCCACTCTTTGTCAAATGAACTCCAAACAAGCACAATTACAGTTAATGGGCTGGATAGTATCTCTGTCCTCTCTCTGGCTTTGAAAAACATCCGCTTGCCCTGCAAACACATCGCTTCTTCCGAGCCTTCTGTGTAAGAGTGGCAAGGATGTACCACCACCACATTTACAATTCTGTAACGCTTACCTTTCCCTATCTGACATCAGGTCTCGCTCATTCAAAACACGGAGTCGGGTGAAACAGCATGTTAGAAGTGTGTGTGGTATGTGAACAAGTCAGAGAGTGCATGGCTGCTATCTCTGATGGCTGCGATAGCACTAGCACGGAGCCGAAGCTGCCTATCACTGGCACTCATCTCACACAAACACACACAGCCCAAACAATGACTGTAAAATCTCAGATAGCACAAACAACCTCCTGATATAATTACACAATCAGGAAATTAACAAGACAGTGTGTCTGCTTCAGTGGGAGAGCAGAAGGGAGAGTCTGCATGTATATGTGAGCGTTTGAGAGAGAGAGGGAAAGACAGAAAGGATGGGTGGGAGAGGGAGGGATTAAACAGGGCTTTCAGTGCGGGTGCCCCAGAGGTGCCAGATCCCAGCCTGCCTTCCCAACCATGTAGATAACTGTCTGGCTGGGCTGGGAGATGACAACAGATAACCACAGATGGCATACAGAACATACAAACACAGCTACATTATGTACTGGATTGTTCAAATTGAAAATTGAACATGGAGGCTCCTTGGAAGATTGTAGTGACATCCACTTTATGACTATATCTGGGCTTTCTATTAGATTATGGTTTGATCCATCCTCAAGAAATATGACTAATATCTAGAAATATTACTGCACAAAGGAAGTCCTAGTTTGCCAATGCCTTAAATCCTTCAATAAATATTCTCATTTTAGTTGTGCATGATTTGTTTGGTGTAGTAACTGTTTCTAAATAAAAATTATTCCAAATTATTGTGAATTCTGAATTCAAACAGAGGTCTCTGTCCTTATTGCCTCACTATCACAACACTTGCTTGAAACACTCTCAGTATTATTTCTACTGTGCTGTCTCATAGAAGTATTACTGCACAAAGGAAGTCCTAGCTTCCCAATTCCTCAAACCATTCAGTGAACATTCTGATCTTAGGTGGTTTATGAGCTATTGTGGATTCTCAACATTTAATGTTTGCAATGTTAATTTACTTTGACCTATGTTATATACTAGAACAGACAACACTGTTGGGAGCATAGAGGCTAGGGTGCAAAAATAAGCAGAAGATGATCTCATCAGCAGCATGTCCAAAATTAATTTGTGATGACTGTACATTCTCAAACTCCATATTACAGACTAGTTAGTGCCTTGTTCAAGTATTCATCAACCTGTTACATTAATACGGAGTAAATATAGCCTAGGTGGAGGAAATTCATTAGGACAGTGATTCATGGCTGTCCATTTCTCACAGTCAATGACTACAAAGGCCTGACCACAATTAATGAGTTCTCTCAAATTGCCTCTCCTTCCAATGCTTATTTTTCCATTAGCGCTGAATGCTATTGAAAGCCAAAAACTGGAAAGGGCTTTAGCTGAGAGACAGCTGTCAAGCAGGCTAAGTGAGCAAACATTACACTTTTATCCATACCTACCTGCAAACACACACATAGGCAGGCAAGCAAACACATGTGTGCGCAAACACACAATTCAAAAGGTGAGAGGTAGAGCTCTCCCTGACACCCACAGGGCCTGTTGCTTGAGGGTTTCTCGGCTCCACTCCCTTGTTTGCTCTGCAGCTTATTCTTGTCGCTTCTGTATGTGTTTGTCTCAGAGCTGTTTGCGTGAAAGTGTATGCTTACTAGGTAAGAGTGTGTGAGGATGTTTTTGTTAATGGCATGAGTGTGTTTTGAGGAATTCACTTAGCACCATTAGTTGGACAATTTTGATTCAGTTTACAGTAAGTTCAGATTCAGATTCAGTTTTATTGGCAAAGTAAGTTTACTAAAACAAGAAATTTGACTTTGTGGGTTGCTCCTGCAGGTCACACCAAATATATATATTAAAAAAAACCACAAAATCATAAAAAAGTACCACATAAAAAAATGTATAAGTGTATAAATGTATAAATTTAAGGAATAGGTTTATTTGGAGTAGTATACAAAGAAAGAAAGAAATATGTATACAGTATTATATAAAAATTATGAGTAGTATATATAAAAATAATGCTATAATAGTAAATAGTCTGCTTATAGTCTGCTCATGGTTCTCTGATGGAACCTGACTGATTACACCGATAGGAATCTATGGAAGTCAATAATAGGCAAAAAAAAGGATGAACAGAAATATATACAGATCTAGAGCATATTGCACTGCGTTCTAAGTGTTTTGAACACTGCAGTGAAATAAAAAGAGAGAAAAAAAGCTGTACACAAGTTGGAATGGTATAAAGGTATAAATATGGAACTATACAGCCAGAACAGAGTTGAGTATTTAAGAGCTGACTATAGGATAGTAGGTGCATAGAGTTCATATAGTAACTTAGTAGTGATAGTGATGTCTGTCAAATATGGATGCGGCCAAATCTGTGAGACAGTGAACCATAGCAAGAGACCAAGTCCAAGAGAGAATAGAATAAAATGTCTTACACGTACTGTAAACTAACTGTGCGTGACTCGAAATAATCATAAATCCCTTTTGTCACCTAAGCAAACAGGCATGAGGGCCAGATGATGAAAATCAAAGCAAAGCAAACACAACTTAGGAGTGTCAGAAATGAACGGTGCTGATGTCATCACCACTGGCACTTTTTTAAAATAAACTCCCCACGGGTGCTCGTCACCCAGTGGCACCCTGAGCAAAACACACTAGTCTGGCTACAATCCATCTCAACATGTTTTTCCTGGCAGGCCAAAGCGGGTGCCATAATAGTAAATGGTCTTAGGGCAACCCCAGGCTTAGTCAGGGCTCTCATCCATAGATCAGCTGCACACAGCAGAGTGACCATTGTTTTTGTGCTCAGCAATGTTGTTACTGCTTCATCCCCAGAGATACCAGTGTTGATTCTGGGCCTCCATTAGTCTCCGAAATGCTCAGCTCATGTCAATATAAATGGTGTATGTCCCATCCTGGGACCCCTGGCCAGATTATTAACTTGTTTCAACACTCTTTCATCCACTTAATTTCAGTAATAGTGAACCCATTTGGACAAGCTGGTAAAACAAAACATTCAATGACAAGAACTGAGGCATGGCGGTGCCTTGTTGTCTCTGGGTAAGCCACTCAATTGAGACAGCTTTGTTGGGATGGCAAATGAGCAGAATTAGCTTAAGAGACAGATGTCTCCTTATTGCTGCTGACATAGACGACACCATAGAAGAGACAAAGGTCCAATGGTGAGCCCTTGGTGGCTACAAAGTGCTGGCACACTATTCACAGCTTAATCAAACGAGTCTCTTCAAGTGAAAAAGAAAGTAAGGGAACAGTGCCCCACTCTGTCCACAAGGGGTAAGACAAATGGGATGACTGAATTATCTGCTGGTCAGGTTGTCAAGGGCAATAAGGCTTAAAGAATCAAACAGGAGGTGGGCAAAGGCAAAGAGAGCATGTCTGCAACACCTTCGTGTCACAGAAAAAGGATAATTAGGCTGCCCTGTAATCAGTATACACAGATGCACGCACACAAAAATACAGACCGCTCCGTTAATTGGAGACATAGCCATTATAAGCACAACAGGGGTGCAAGGGGCTTTGTCCCCCTAAAACTGGGTCATGATTGAAAACCGCAAGGGGAGACGAGAATAATACAATCTGCATACAAATCGGGTGTGGGGGTAGGTCCTCATCCTGCCTGACACTATCACCTGCCCACCCTCTTTGTACATGTCTGTGTATGGCTGAAATTTCACACAGCTGGGATGAGACTACTCTAAACCTCCCTTTGTGTTTCTGTCAATAATCATGTTTGCACTCTCATGATCCTCTGGCTTTAGCTCCGGTAAGTTATTTGCTGCTGCACCTCTACTACCTACACTACTGGCTGATGTATGGCTCCACTGGCGCTCAGGGATCAACTTAGCAGCAGTTACTGACATGTTTTCTTATCTTGTGGCCGTCTTTCATCTCTTCATTCTGCCAGTTTTACAGCACTAGAGCAAACATTTTTTTTTTTTTACTAAAAAATAGTATATGGCATTTCAGAAACACAAAAACCAAAGGATACAATACATAGTAGTGATAGATAGATAGTGAAAGATAATAAAAAAAAAACACTGCTTGGATGTTCATGTTAGGGTATCATAAGAATATTGCGAGCATACATTCATTATTCATTCATTTTTTAATTCAATTTCATTTCATTTCATTTAATACAAATATTTATGATATAAAACTGGTTTGCGTGTTGAGATTGTTACTAGTTACCCCACAGGGTATACTTGGAGTTTTTCCACATTATGGCCCATATTCATAAAACTCATGGACAGGGTTAAAGATGCGGTAGTGGGTGAGACCGTGGCGGTAAGCATTTTCCCTATTCACAAATGGGGTTTACCACCTCAGTTTTACCGCCTGTGCTATTTTCGCACCACCGCCCGCTTTTGATCATTTGCATGTCCCCTAAGTGAATCATCAGCACTCCGCTGTGCAAAAAATACCACTTGCCCTGGCAAGGTGGTATAGTTCCAACATGATTATCTACGTTAAACAGTTTCTTTAATAAACAAAATATCTCTAAAAGCTATGTTTTGTCAATGTGCTTCAGTGTTGTCCTTGGAAACAGGTGGTCGTGGTTAATACATTTTGCATTGTGTGACAACCTCTTCTCTTAATATACGAGTTCTCCTGTCAAGAACAGCTTTCTTTGCCTTTCTGACATATCTAGTTTGCAATCCATTGTGCTTGCGTTTGGGCGTGGATGATAAGGGGGGTGTTTAATATATAACACCTCATTTACATATTGATTTGCATTGGCTTTCATCTGGGCCACTACAGGCGATAACGCCACGGTAAAGTGTCTCCGCAATAGTAGCCACCGCCACAGTAACTTTATGAATCACCTCAAATTAGCGAATCAAAGATTTTGCGCTACGCAGCGCTGTTGCCACTGAGTTTCATGAAAATACATTTTGTGATGATAACGATTATCATGTACTCATAATACTTTATAAAGCCTCATGAGTAACACACAACTATCAATCCTGGGATATGCCACCCTAAAAAAAAAAAAACATTCTTTCTTTTATCATTTAGACAATTATATATCTATGTAATTAAATGTTTGTATGTCATGTAGCTGGGAGTAAGAAGCAAGAGTTGACATTCAGAAGGTCACTATTCCTATTAATCAGAAAATAGTATGATAAACTCAGAGTAGATGCAGCACTAGACCCAAGCATCCTTCTCCAGTAAAGAATATAGAGAAATGCCTATTCTGGGCAAGATAATTCAGCCAACCACGCATTTGTATCAAGAGGCAGGTGGGCAGAGGAATTGGCATGTTTGATGCAGTGGTATGCGATGAGGAAAGAAGGTGTAAAAATACATTACTGTGGCTTCCTAATGATTTGAATAATGCCTGAGGGCTCAAAGGTCTGATAACATCCTCTTTCTTCATCACTACGAGATACAAGAGTAATACAACAGCAACCAACGAGAAGACGAATAGTATTTTCACTGGGTCAGGGCTGGTCTAGATGTATTTGGTGCCTAAGACAAGGTTTTAGAAAACTGCTTGCACGTCATCTAACCTCAATTAAGTACCTACTAAAATTCAACTATACCACAATCAAGCAACGTATGCGCTTTCACAGTTGGAATTATGTCTATGGGATTTGGGAGAGAATAGCCAAAAATAAATTAGCAAATTGAGGCAAGTTCATCTATAAGATTTCTCAAGTCCAAAATTACCAGGCTCAACTAAAAAAGATTTTCTTTCCAACAATACTTGAATTGGTTTTGTAGGACTTGAAATTAAGAGATATAGAATTGTGGATTTGACGTTAGTTTATATTCACCTGAGGCCCTTATGGATAGACAGCGTTCAAAGCAGCCAAGTACTGGACCTATGATTATATGGCAGGCCCTGAGGACCGTTAGAGAGACCTAATGAAGGTAATATTCTTAGTGGACACACTCTATATAGGCCATGATCCCACGCACATAGTCATTGGGGGCAAGTGATGGGTTAGGGGCAAGACACAAGGCACTCAAGTATATATGTGCTCCAACTGGTTTATTTCCAGCATACAATAATAATAACACAAATATACAGTATGTCAACATGAATGATTTTTCATCACCTTTGGATGAGCATCAGATGATTAAGGAAAAACTAATCTTATAATCTTGATGATGCTAACTAATTAAAACTGACCTTTGCTTGAACTTCTGTGAACTCAGTGTCAAAGGAAAAGCTCTCACCCAACTGATCTCGTTGTGTAACCTATATTACTTGCCACAATTACAATGCTTGCACCTCAATGAACTCAAATTCCTGTTAAACCCTGACGCTGGGACTTTCTTGAGATAAGTCATGCGAGATGGTCACCAAGCGATCATTAGCTCTGGATGAGTCTCAACTGATCAAAGAAAATGAGCTCATACATCACTGTGGTAAAATATTAAACAATTTCAAACTTTTAAAATTAAGGGTAAAATGAACATTATTCATAAAAACCTTTGCCTCACATTGCTTTGTGAGTTGAGACCCAGATCCACACAGACAATACTTAAGTTTTCTTTTAATTATCAATGAGGTACAAAGGCAATACAATTTACAATAACGTCTCAGAAAACAACTTTTGGGTTTGGTTGTCTTCACCAAGCGCGCTTTCACATTATAATAGGTCTTTTAAAAGGTTAAATGTGTAATATTTCTGCTTTCCTGAAGCATAATATGACTAGTAAATATCAGTAGAGGTTCCCGAATGGTAGTGAGTGAAACAAGGTGAACAGCCTCGGTGCACGTGCTGCGGAGATTTCTGCATTCAAAAACACAGGGGCTGGGTTTTTGTTGTTTGAAGGCCCTCCTACCACACGAAGGTCCGTTCAAAAATCTGGCTTTGTTAATGCCTTACTTATCGGCAAAAAACACATGTCTATAATAGGTATATAATTTGAGACTTTATTACTAAATGGTAGGGTGTTCTGGTCAATTATTTTTTAGAATTACCCAACCAAATCAATTTATGGAACTTTTAGCAATATTTCCATATGTGATGATATTTTATACTTTTTCCATTACTTTTTTTTCGATTTGGTTGATATTACAACTCTACAAACACACTTGTCAATCACAGTTAACATTCAATAGAATATATTCCAAACAGAGTCGCTCCTGGCTGGCAGGCCACATTAAAGAAAAGGCCAGAAAATTCCAAGCTCCAATTCCATTTTCTCCATTTATCCGATTATTTATGTACCTCAAAATGTAACCTCACAAACCAAAACAAACCAAATCAACAAGTCAATGGGGTTTGCGTGATGGACTCATTAGTCAGTTAAATTCAAGGCATTCAAGAACCCAGTCACTGCTCTGCCGTTACAAAATGGGGTCTCACATTTGAAAATATGAGTTATGATACAGCTAATGTAGTTAAGTGTTTGAATTACCAAATTAAGACTTTAACATAATACTTTTTTCTTACATTCCAATGTTTGTCCTAAGGACAAACATGAGGAATAAGTGTAGCAGGAGCTCAAACATTGAAAATTCCAATTATTTTGATCACATCCAACTGTGATTTCTCTCACCCACATTACTTTCAGGAAAAAACACAGGGCAGAGATGGAGCAGTGTCATTTTTCACAATAAGAACCTGTGGCCTTTCATAAAAGCAGCAGCGCACACACACACACTTGCTAAGCCCTGCTTTCACCGCACCACCAAAATCAAAGGGTGCAGCTTTGTTAAGTACATTTAGAAAAAGTCACCTACAAAGTCTGCTAGGAGGGCAAATATAAAAAGAGATGGGCTTTGGAGTAGAAGAAACAATGAATCAGAAAAGCAACTTCAAGTGGCACCTGTTGCGGAGCTGGAAGACCAGGGCGGAGGATTGGAAGGGACAAAGGCTGAGCATTATGCTGCTGTTATAAAGAGTGGGTAAACTTGTTTGCTTTAGAGGTGTTGTCCCGGTTGCCCCAGCGGCTATGTATTGTGGGGACGCCCCTGGCCTTTGTTTTCTGACACGAACAGGGGGTGTAGAGAGGGAGGGTGTACACTGATGCGTGACTGAATCCCTATTGGACTGGCAGCAGTGAGAGAGTCTCTAGAGGACGACACCTGCATCATCAACACTGTGCCTTACCAACTCCCAACTTTCTCAAGGACCAGCATAAAGACATTTGATCTGGGGTTCAACGGACATGGGTTTTTGAAAGCTGAGTCTGACACCAAGGTTTTTATATTAAAGCTGTCACCAATATTTTGTGTTGATATTCAATATCTTTAAATTCAACATTTTTTATGCCCATGAAATTGCAAGGATTCATTGTTTTCCCTAGAATATGATTGTTGTCTGGCTTGAAATGCCTCTGAAACAAGACAATATTCGATATCTGATAAAAGGCCAATATTGGCTAACCAATATATCAGCAAGCCAATATTAGTCTAACCCTAGAGTGATCCTGATTTATGATTTTATAACCAATGTGTGGTTATACAGTAGATGCATAATCCTTTTGTAAGTGATGACCGACAGCACCTACTGAATATAAAATTGCATTGCATTCAAAACCAGTGTGTAGAAGAATGTGACACATTATGTTACTTTTTTTTTTAATCTAAATCTGTGCTGGCAGTGCTAGGGTAGTGAAAACACTTGGGTGCTCCTGCAAAGTGAGAGGCATGCCACCCAAATGTTTGAGGGATGTTGAAAACACTGACAGAAAAAATCATAGGGCTCAGTGGCAAGTCATACTGATGCCTGTCTGTCCTCACCTCTGGCATTTTCTCTTAGTCAACCTGCCAGGTTGTCAACAATAAAACTGGATTAATTCATACTTCAAACGGAAGCGGTAGGCACATACGCGCACACACGTATGACTTGTATTCAACACTTGGTAACACATTTTGAAGTTTGGGCCTGTGCATTCAGCCGGCGTTCATTATCAATTGGAAAAGCTGCTGAATGCCGAATGCAAAGCACAGGGAAAGTGGAATCAACCTGTTCAAACAGAGATGGGTTAAGAAGTGCCATTCCCACGACGAGGTGTGCCAGCAAGCTTTGAAAGTGTGATGAGTCAGGGCAAGCTCTAGGGTATGTTGCCACAGAAATCCAGAGTGAGTGTGTCTTGTTTGATTTTAAGAGCTCCTGTTCTTAAATAGTCTTGTCTGTCAGCACTTATAGATTCCACTAAGAGGCCAGAACAAAGAACTTTCCCATCATTACTCTGCTGGGATTTTCCTCAATGCAGCGATGTGTTTGTGTGTGATGGGAATAGGTGTGAGCTAATTGGAAGTGGAAGGATATAGTGCGTTGTACATTGTGAGAACTAGGCTTTTTTGTGTGCTTTACCTGCATATTTGCTGGGTTCATGGTGTCCTGCAGCCATAAAGGGCCAATGCACTGTCCAGTACCACAGCAGCCTCCATTTGCATAAACAATCCACTAGGTGCATTTCTCATGGGCTCCGCATTCATTAGCGGACCTCTTGAAGCCGTGGCGTGTTTTGACACACTGCACCTCGGCACTTACAATATTTACACAGGTCTGGACCACCAACGGCACTGCGCCTTCACTCCTCCCATTTCCAAACACATTCCCTTGCATATCTTTAAGCCCTGAATTCTAACTTGGCTTTCTGACATGACATTTAAAGAGTTGCTCCAGCTTTTACACCTCACCTTTCACCCACACCTTGTGTCAAAAGAAATGTAATCCATCATTTTCAGGAGAGAAAAGCAGAGCATTTGGAGGGAGATGAGTGAGAAGTTACAAGTTTGATCTGTTGAAATATTTGCAGAAGGATTCCCAAACGTGGGAGTGTTTAAGCATATCCGAGGGAGTTTCCCCACATCTGCTGAGTGTGTGCAGTAGCAGCTTTCAATAACTTCACCCTAGGGATCATTACTGTACTCCTAACATTTAATTTTTTCAGGTTTATCGTAAGACATCAAAAGTTACGTTTATCCAGACAATGATGCACGAGGCTGACATGTCTACTGAATATTCATCCTCATGCACTCTCCTTCCAGCAACTTGCGTTCACACCTCAGCTCAAACTGTTCTTTGCCACTGTCCCTTTGATCAAGCTATTTCATTTCATGCAACAAAATCAACTCATGGGCAAGTCTCTGTCATATTCACAAATCACTTCTTCAACTCTTTTGCTCTCTAAGGCAGGCTGATACAGATGTGATTTACAGATAGGCTCAGCACTGGGATGGGCTGAAAGCTAGAGTGTACATTCTGCTCTGATACCTGCCAGGACTCCTGCTATCTTCACAGCCAAGCCAGACCTTCTGGCACCTGGTAATTTACCACCTAACGGCAGATAGAGGACGCCTTTAAAGTGCTTTCCATGATCTCCACCTTTTCCCTCCTCAACAGGAGACAGGTCTGCGGCTCAGGAAGGCTACACAGAGCTTTTGTGTGCTAATATTTCAGTACATCCTAAGGAGACGGTCCACTTTATTTCTGGAGCATACCAAGCTAATGCAACACTGCTTAAACTAGAGAGGTCATCTGCCTACAACAAAACCTCAAGTCGAACCCAAACGCTGCTTCCAAATGAGAAGCAAATGTTTCACCAAGACAGATTTACGAGATACCATCATTTTAGGTAACGCAAACTATGCAGCTCAGTAAAATATATGGTGACTAAGAGCGGGTAGGCAATGAAAAGAGGTTTGATACAAAGGCCTACTAATCTAGCTGTCAAGTTTTAGAGCTATCCATGATGGCCTCATTTCACTGTTAGGATCTCAGGAAAATAAACTATGCAATGGTCTTTCAGTGTATGATTTCTCTTGAAGCGGTCACATTACCACGCATGATAGAGTGTCTGGCCAGCATACGCTCACATCTTCAAAACCAATGAACATCAGGTCCACCAGATCCTTCTGTGAAGTACTCAGGTGTCCCAATCAGAGGGATCCATTAATATCATGGTAGTCTTGAACTTCTTACTTGACAATGACATGAAAATGACCCTTGGAGACAAATCTGCCTTCCTAATATGGTGCTAGCATTGTGCAAAGAGCGTATGCATAAGAAGATAAAAAAAAAATGATAGTCTAGGTTATAAATGAATGCTTACTTTAACTCTCATTTAATCTTCTATCTAGCGCGGATCAGTCAGTGTTATCACCTCGTTAATTTGGCAGAGAGTGAAACCTCTTAAAACATATCCAATAAGAGAAGTTCAATTGTATTGATTGAAAAAAGGATAATATCACAGCTATTTAAACAAATCAATAAAGAAATTACAAAATGGACAAACAAAATGGAGCAAGGTAATTATATCTTCCTGTTTCCATGCCTAGTATTAGGAAAACAAAATCAGTACAAGAGTGCTTGAACTGATATAACTGACAATCTTGCATAAATTGCCATTTCACTGCAAGTAGAGACACATACACACGAGCACGCACACATGAACACACACACACACACGCAACCTCACACTATGGACGTAAATAGAGAAAAATATTTACAACTACACTGCACAATAAAAAGAAACATAGTACTGAACAAAGTAGTTAAGTAGTTTAATGGATCAGAATTTCTTATCTATGTCAGTGTTCTACCATAAGGAGATAAGGTTGCAGAAATGGCTAACTGCCAGTTCTTATTGCTCTCCTGCTGAGACCCCACTACAATATGCACAAATAAAAAGGCATCAGGCCCTCAGCTGACAAATGGTTGCCACAATCACACTTATAGTATTAGCCAGCTTACGGTGTAAGCACACGAAGATGAGCCCAAACAACGGATGTCTATATCAAGATTAGTCGACTTATAAAATCACATAGGCAGATTAGGTGTCTAATTCCACTGACCCTCTGAAATAAATCTGGGTTTATTATCCAAGGGGCTCCAAACCTATGACTCAAGCCAAGTTCTAACAGCTGCTCCAGCAGACAGATTGCAAAAGATCCCCTACTACAAGATGATCCGCTCAAACAATCCAGCTACATACGCTTAAAGAAATCAATTTCATTAGCTAGTCACCTTAAGTACCACAGTGCTCAAATACTAGCTGTTTATTTCCTAACAGGATATATAAATTTAGATACTTTTGTTATAAGGCACAAGCGTTGTGTATCGGTTTTCCATTGGGGGGCAAATAATAGATAAGAGTAAATATTTAGAACTTCTTTCTGATCTTATTAGGAATCCCTAAACAACAACAGAAATACTTGTATGCTTCATCAGTGGCCACGTATCCCATCTTATGCAATGGCACACATTTATTGTGCTGTCCCTCAATCAATACCAGTGTTAAGAAACTGTTTTTTTTAACCATTATTTATCCAGGGATGGGTTTCACTAAGCACACATGCTTTTTCAGCACCGCCCAGATTCATATTCATACAATTACACACATTTACACCTCAGAGTTGCTTCTCTAACCTTTACACTACCCCCAGCCATATTACTCCTGTTAAAAAACAAGGATGCTTTTAAAAAGTGGAGACTACTTAAAGAATAATGTCAAGTGAACAAGTGGCCCATCTAACTACCAAAAACAATGTCACAAATGCACATCTGCAGTGTTAGCCAAGAAAGCTTCAAATTTGCTGCAACATATACCCATATAGATCAACATCAGCTGATAAGACCAGAAAAAGGAGTCAATAGCTTGACAGAGTGCAATAAAAGGTTGCTCATCAGTGCAAATGACAAAGTTCTCATCGAAGCATAACACCTTACATCATTTCATGTGTAAATTAAAGAATCTAAATGCAGTGGCGATAATTGTATCCCTGGTTGTTTTGCTTCAGTTTAAAAGTGGTTTAAAAGAGTCCTAGGTTCCGACAAAGTTCTGGCAGAAATTTGGGTCCATATTCGTGTAGTATGACCAGTTCCACTATTCTGGTGGGTGACCAATCGGAGCACGGTAAGAAATGATGGCATATTAGCGTGCCAGCTGTATAAAATGTAAACATAACCAAACATGAAGGTACCAAAATCCGTTGGGATACAATAAAAGAGGACAGACTCCTCTTTTTGGGCTTCTCGAGGCAAAACATTGCCATCATTACCGCCACCGATTGCTGCTTCACAACACCATTTTTAAATTTCACAGGTGACTTTTGTTCGCCGTCAAACATAGGGTGTCAGAGCTCAGTCATTGGTGTATAACATGTGCAAGAATGAAGAAAGACCACAACCCTGCGAGAAGCTGGTGGGATGCTATGATGAATAACCCAAACACACTGGGATTTGTCAGTAAGAAAGTCCAATATCCAGAAAACAAAGTTCAGCTCTAAATGTGAAAGAGCTCCTCTACAAGCACGTGGAGCTGGACAGCGTTAAAGCAGGGACAGGCAACCATGTGCCATGGAGGGCTGAGCGAATGCAGGTTTTCATTCCAACTCTAGACTAGGGAAGCTGATTTCACTGATCAGCAAACCTTCAACCAGAGAGGAGGAAGTATCGGTGAAATCATCTGGTGTAGTCTTTGGTTGGGATGAAAATCTGCATACTCTTGCCCTCACCGCGATTGCCCATCCCTGAGTTAAAGGCTGAAGAGAAACCTATTAACTCGATAGGGTTCAGTTTCTAGTTTCTATTTTATTTATTAATTTTTACCTCTGCCAACGGAGTTGGACGGGAGTTATGTTTTCGTCCAGTTCCGTCTGTCTGTCTGAACTAATTTGCATGAAACTTTGTGGAAAGTTTGGTCATGAGGCAAGGAAGAACACCGATTGGCCAAAGGGGTCCTGGCAGTGGGTGTGGCTTCTCATAAAAAGGCATATAACTTCCGAAGGAATTCAAGTAACACCATCAAACTTTGTATGCCTATCAGCATATTGCCAATACACACGCTGAAGAAGGGCGTCTTGCCCGAAATGTCCGTGTGGCAAATAAAAAGTCAATTTGGTGTGCTGTCCTAGTTTTCCTTTCTCATTATCAACTACTTTAAGGATCCAGCACCCAGTTGTTATGGTATTATCGTGAGTTGAGCACGCTGTATCTTATTTTTTATGCCTATCAGCAGACATAAGAAGAGGCTAACCTTCCATTATTGGCCAATCAAATAACATGGGGGCACTGGAGTGCTCATTTCCGGTTTAGACATAACCCCCTGCCAATTTTTCACAGTGGTAGAAGGGCAGCCCTAATGGCCACTGAACAGATATAGTCCTGATTGGCCACGTGGCTGAAATGCTTAAAACTGGCTAGAATTTAACAGCCATATTTCATGTCTCATTTCAGGTCCAGTCATGAAAATGTGTGCATGTCCTGATGTGAATCAAGTTGGTAATGTGACATGGAAGAAATTAACTTTTGGTGAAAATCCTACATATCTTGACATTTGCATAGTGTTGGCAGAGGTATGCGCTCTACTGAGTGCCATCTAGTTATATAGTTTTCAATTTTATTTCAACTTCAGTTTAGTTTTAGTTTTCAGTGTGGGTTAGGTAGTTTTTGTTTCACTTCTAGTTTTTGTATCTTTGGAAGGGGTGGTATTTTTTAAAGGAACAACAGTATTGATAGAAGTTCAGAAGTGGAATTTTGCAAGTTTGCAACTGGTAGCATGTAATAAAAAAAATAAGTCAAAAATTTTAAAAATCCAATTTTTAAAATGTATTTTTCAATACATTCAATTTCAATTCACTTTCAACTAACTAAAAGTTGGAACCACTTGGTTTCATGCTGGCACAAACCCTGTTTGGACTGCTTGTTAGCAGCAAGAGGTTAGCAACGGGGATCGCCTTTAAACCAACAGCTGACTCTGGAGCCAATATTGTCTGCGGGTCCAAGTACTACAAGTATGTAAGAGACAAATTATATATAGGTCCAAAATCGCCAAACATATGCTTTAACTCAATAAGTGTATCAAGTTTCTTGATGATTAGACAAACTGTTGTGGGTCATGGCCAATTTATGATAAGCCATGCGTTTGTAGCACCCTTTCAGGACAATTACAGGAATAGTTCACCCAAAAATGAAAATTCTTTCATTATCTAATCACTCTCAAGCCAGCTGAAACATAGGTGAAGTTTATTAGTCCATATAACACACAGGGAGGTAGCCAGCACAACTCCATAGCAGCCATCTCCAAAACAGTTGCAGTCCATGGGTTAGGGTTAGGGTTGAGCCCCTGTGACTGGGCATCATTGCAGAATACAACTGACTTTTCTGCCCCCATTTTCCAAGGACACTCCGTGGATTTGGTGCTTTGTCCCCGGCTGGCACTGGCACTGTCGCCAGGTTTCCCACTCTCCGGACTGCGTACATGTATTACTTTATCAGTCCCATAAATTACTGAGGGGGCGTATCATTCCCATCAGATTTCAAAATGCCCTTATCGCACAAAGTAGGCAAATTTAAATTTATAAATCACATACATCAGGACGGTTCTACAATTGACAGAGGATGTGAGAGTTTACTGAAAAAGTGTTTTGCTTGGTAGCAACAGGCTACTCCCGCTGGGCCCCGCGTTCTGTAATTATCCCAAATATAGTTGATCGGGAACGAGATTGAAATCACTGAATCATTCAGGTAAAAACTACATTACCAGACTCTAGTAATATTTATGATGTCTGGACAGGGCCAGTGGTTTGATCTAGTTGAGCTGCTATATTCATGAGCTGCATGGAGCAATTTTATGGTCATTTTTTGCTCTTTTTGGACCTCTAAAAAACCGGTCCCCAGGGACTTCAGTTGTTTTGGACAAGGCTGCTACGGAGTTGCTGGCAACCTCCCTGTGTGTTATATGAACTAACAAACTTCACCTGTCTTTTTGGGTGAACTATTCCTTTAAGGAGGGTTATCAATTCATTTTTGCCCCTTGGCATCACTGAGCCTTTTGATTTTTGTTACATGGCTCTATCTTAAACTGCAGAATTTTCAGTTTTATAATGTTATCAATGACCCAAGCCAAGTTATGACCGCCTAGTAATATGACTGTGAATGGCTTTAATATGGCATGCACTATATATTATCCATGGCCTAAATGGTAACACAACCCTTAATGTAACTGCAGAAATTTATGACATAAATTAGACAGACATTTTTAAACAAATGTGAGCCATCTAATACAAGACCTAATAACTTATTCATGATGAATTTACAAACTTTTAAATTTCACATCAAAGGATGAATTATAAAAGCTTTCTGTAAAACTGGAGCTACAGAATATAATTCATTGTGTAATACAAATAAATCGCTCAGATGAAAATAATCAGGCTTAATATCCACTCAGGCATGAAGACTGTCTTTTATTAGAGGTCACTATAGCTTGCAAGCTTCAAATCTCATCTGTGCTATAACAAAGCGTATTAAAACACACATGGTGTCTGCGTGCCTTCCCATTATCTGGAAATGAGTAATGATGTAATGCCTCCTCCAATAACTATATATTAGGATGGCCAGTTCAGATGTAAAGATTTGAAGGGGCAACAAAAGCGGGTGTTAGGGGGATGAGGAGTGGCATGTTTTGGCACAGACGACAAAGTGGCAGACATTGGGGAAAGCTTATGACAACAATGACAAATCAGATTAACAGGTCAAAATCATAGTGGTTAATGATGCCAGTAAACTTGTTGGAGTGTGTCATGCCCCACGCCAAGAGTGTTGTAGTCTGTTAACGTGGCTTCATACAGATTGGAGTTTAGATGTCTGGTAATTGCACCCAGACAGACTCCAAAGGTTAAAGTGCAATATGGTGTCAAATTCACAGCTGAACAGCAGGAACTTGGAACGCCTCATGCAAGCGTACAAAAAACAGCGATGTGTGGACCAGAGTGTGTCATCCCAAACTCAGAGATGTGCATTTGTTTGGTGGGTTTAGTGAGATTCACACTGTGTCATCCAGATGGCCAAAACGTTGAGGCTATACTGTATAACACTTCCTGTATTTTTTTTCTATCATCAAGTTGTGATTGTGAATATTTTTTGCGTTTTTGTCACAGTTGCTTTGCACTGATGGAGGGTACAATGTAACACTGTCACACTGACAGACAACAGCATCCACGTTACAATTTGTGACGGTGTCCCATCCACCAATAATCCACTCACTTGAGTACCCCAACTGAAAGGGAGTCAGCATATGAGCTAGCGGTCAAGCTGTCTGTTCCTGCTCAGACAATCCGGTTTGTATCAGTTTGAAACATGTTTATACGACCAGGACTTTGCAATGAGGGCACAGTCCACTCATTATCACCAAGATTTTCCAACAAAGGTCAAAGGAGGTGAACCAGCCTGTGTCTCACAGACCTGTTATAATCGGAGCTAACTACGGTCAAATCAACAGTTTGAACCAATTAGCCCTAATTAAGCCTTCCCAAATAACTAGAGGATATAGACAATCCTGACATCATTCATCTGGATCATTTGGCAAGGAAAGTAAATTTGTTTCAGTAGTTCAAAAAATCTGAAAGAAGATTTATGTGTTTTCACCCTAAGTAAAAAGATTAGACCAAATTGAGTAGAAAACTCAGATCAGAAAGTACCACAAAGTTTGGAAAGTTTCAGTTTAACCTGAATTGACCAGTCGATCAGGATTAATCTTTTTAATCTGACAGGTCCTGTGATAATCTCAACAGTATTTGACATATGACAATCTGTTGGACAATAAGAAATAGTAATTAGTATTCCATTAAATATTGCATGGTGGCAACTCTAATAGTTTCCATTTGTCCACAAAATGACATTTTTAAGGACCAGGATTATTATAGTTAACTGAAACTAAAACTATTGCCATGAAGAAAAAAACATATTAATAAACTCAAATAAGAAAAAAACCCCAAGTGTTTTAAAATACAGTTTAAAAGGAAACTATTATTTTTAACTCCAAAATGAAATAATATATGAAAATAAAAATCAGCATATATTATTTTCAGTTTTAATTTTGGGGTCAAAGCCAAAATTAATGTGCAGTATAACAAAGAATCTTCTAATAAATAAGACCAACATCCACTATCCTAGATTGCTATATAAACTCCAAATGTACATACTTTGTAAAAGTGTGAACTTTCTTTTATGCATTATACTTGCCATTTATACTTTTAACAGTGAAAAAATAAAAGCTAGATTTTATACTTTACTAAAATCCCCAGCCATGTAAAATAGTATTGTTTTTCCATTACTTCACAAAGGAACACAGCTGTTCAAAATGTTTCTTTGATTACAACCAAAAATCTTTTTCAACAAATATCTATGGTTTTCAGTTCAACTGTCTTTGGTGTGATCCCCTCTCAAACAGAATCGAAAGGACCAGGAAATTTAAATTCATCAATGAAAAAGTTGTGGCAAAGTCATTCCATACTAACTGGCACATGATTACATGCCATTATTAACAGATACAAGATAGCTGGGAGGCATCTCCTGACTGTAAACCAAACGGTAAAAAAGCAGCTTAAGGATTTACAAATCAATGAAGACATAAAAATCGGCTAAGGCATTTCAGGAAACTGTGATACGTTATACCATGTCTCAGTTCTGCTACCATTGTAAATCGGATTATGGAGGGGTGGGAGTGGGTATTGATTGAAATACCCCAATGCCTCATGGCACAGCATGTGGTCGCTTTGCAGGAGATGGAGGTACAAATGACAAACACCAAAATAAAACAGTACACTGACTTTGTTAAATGCCCCTTGATAAACCTTCAGGACTTCTGTACAATTGCCAATGTACTGATTGGCTGGACTTTAATATTTTCTCCTTTTCTGACACGGACATAGATCATTGAGCACACAATACTATTATTACAGCATGTCTGTGCCAGACATAGCTCAGAATGCCACCTCCATCTGTCTGTCTGTCATATTTGCTACTCATTCAACACTTCAGATTTAGGAGCCATCAGTCCCTTTAAAAAACGAGGCAATAAGACAATAAGATCAAATGGTTATTTTAAATTCAGTGCATTAAAGCATGGTAAACCTAAAAGTACATATTGCTTAAGGTAATACACAGAAGAGTGGAATCTATGTGCAAAAACACCCAGTTTTACTCTATGGCCTTGAGTGACTGATGTGTTTTACCTATTTTTTGGAAATTAAATGTGCTTGGTCTTTTTGTCTGTCTGTCATTTTTTTTCTTCTTTTAATCTTGTGAGGCACATTATAACAAAGTATGTTGTTCCAAACATCCTTGCAAAGTGTAGAATCGCTCGGTTTACTGGTGTCCTCAGATGTCTAAAGTTCAGATAAATAAGGTACTTCTCTGTTTCACACCCATAGGTTTTATGTATAGAGCTAATTAATGATCAGTTTATTTGCATGTGATTTCAGCTCTCTGGCTCCCTAGTTGATCAGCCTCCTTCATCTCTTCTATGGAAAATACAATCATTAGCAAACATAGCTTAAGACATATTACATACTGTAGATAAATGCATCCAGTAGCCACATTATTAGGTAAACCTAGCTAGTACCGGGGAGGACTACACTTTATTTATATAACACCTTTCAAACAGATTACAAAGTGCTTCACGGAAATGGAAAAACAACTAGATAAAAAGGCACTACAAACACATACAGAATAAAATTTAAAACACGGCAATATTGAAAGCAATTATAATTATTGTTATAATAATAAATAACATGAGTAAAACAAGCAATAAAAACAGAGAAATAATAGTATGAGTATAACAGAGTATAACAGAGGAGAAATATAAACACAAATAAATAAAAGGTCAGTATAAATGAAACAAAAACAGTAAGTAAAAACAGTAAAAGCATGAAAAAGGCACAATCATGATTCATAGCTGGAAAGCTAATTAAAAAAGGTGAGCTTTAAGGTACTTCTTGAAGCTTTCAGTAGACCAACACAGAAAAAGCACAATCACCTCTTGTTCTAAGCTTGGCTAGAGGGACGGCGAGAGCCCATGTTCGCAGCACCTAAGAGGCCGTGAGGTTTCATAAGGGGTTAACAGATCAGAAATATTAGTAGGCGCAAGACCGTGTAAAGCCTTGTATGCGATTAAAAGAATCATCACTTCAGTTCTGCTGAAGTGATGATTCTTTTGAGATCTACGAGTAGTACTGTATGTGTTAGTAATCGTGCAGCAGCATTTGGACTAGTTGCAACCTGGCAATGGTGAATTTGCCGGGGCAGGTAAATAAAGCATTGCAATAGTCAAGACGAGAGGAAACAGCCTTCATTACAGCCTGAATTCTTTGATTTTTTTTTAAATTCAACACAAGGTGCTGGAAACGTTCCACAGGGATCTTGGTCCATGCTGACTCCATCACGTCACTCAGTGCCTGCAGATTTTGTGGCGACAAATTCATGCTGCAACATCCCATTCCACCTCATCCCGAAGGTGCTTATCTGGTTGTGATCTGGGGAATGTGTAGGCAACTGGAGTAAACTACAGTCACTGTCATGTTCATGCGTGCTTTGTGACATGGCACATTATCCTCCCAGAAGTATCCATTTCATCCAAGGATAGACTGTGGCCATAAAGGGACACACCTGGTCAGCAACAATCTTTAGGTACGCTGCTCCGTTGGTACTAAGAGACCTAATATGAGCCAAGAAAACTTTCCCCAGACCATTACACCACCAGCAGCCTGTACTGTTGACACCAGGCAGGATGGATCTGTGGATTCATGCCGTTTATGCCAAATTCTGACACTGACATTGGCATGTCACAACAGAAACCGGGCCAGGCAGCGTTTTTCCACTCCTCAGTCAACCAATTTGGTTTGTGTGTCCACTTCATCTTCTTGTTCTTGGCTGACAGGAGTGCAACCTGGCATGGTCTTCTGCTGATATAGGCCATCCACTTCAAAGATCAAGTTATGTTCTGAGATGTCCTACTGCACATCACTGTTGTACTGAGCAGTTATTTTATTAGATTACTTGTGGACAACCTATTGAACGAGCTTGAACGAGTCTTGCCATTCTTCTCTGACCTCTCTTATGAACGCAGTGTTTTCACCAGCAGGACTGCAGGTGTCTGGGTGTATTTGTTTATCGCGTCATCCTTGGTAAACTCCGGGAGGTCGGCTGTTTTTGAGATGCTGGAACTGATGCCATGTTCAAAGGCGCTTGAATCACACGTCTTGCCCATTCTAACATTGAGTTCAACAGTAACTGAACATCTGGGCCCCGTTTGTGTGCTTTATACTTTATTTACATTGGTCACTACACTCTTCACTGTCTGGAGAAGTGAGCTGTTTGCCTAAAAGGAGATGTGCCTAAGACAGTGGCTACTGTGTGTAGATTCGCTATTTATATAACAAAAGTATTTATTATAAAATGCCAGATTAAGTATTGTCTAACATCGATCATAAAAAGATTTATAAACATCACCATACATCACTGTATCACAGCAGCCCATGCAAACAAATCGCAAGGATGGTTTATTTATCCAGGGAACGCCTGCTGAGCATGTACACTCTTTTTCAGCAGAGCCCTGCTTGACATTGACACAAGTTAACATCATTTACACCTGGGCTGCTAGGTCCCTGAGATCATCTAATCAGAAACAGCTGGTGTTCCTGAGGTCCCAGTTCAGACTTATGAATGATTGGGATTTTGCCGTGGATGAACTGAGTATGGGATATTTCCCCAAAGCATTAGAGCAACCGAATCAAAATCTTTAAATTCACACAATTTCACACTTTTCACCATACTCTTACTTCCCTTACATTTTGATTTGTTGTTGATTGATAGTTGTTGAGGAAGGGGAAACATTACATTGATTTTTCTTACCAGGTATTCCGGTTACAAGCCTGCTTCTCCAACCTTTGGGCTACCACTGGCAAAAAATATACCTACATATCTTATCCCTATACTGAATGCTATGATTAAAAAAAAAACACATGCACACACACACAGACACACTTACTTGGTTGCTTGGTGATCAGAGGCTTTGCAAACCATTATGGTCCATTTTCACCTCTGTAGTGACCAGGGTTGTTTGCAAGCTAAAACAATGCATTGTGGGAAATATTTTGCTCCCTCAAGTATATTCCAAAATGTGAGCTCAGAGTTTGGATACTATGGATAAATGGCCCACACAAATAACAGTGCAAAGGTATTTGAAGGTAGTGATTTTTCACTTTTTAACAGAAAAGGAACCTTCAAGATAAAAACTAGCCAGTACTCATTCTAAGTCAGGCTCAACAGCTCATTGATCATGTAGGTGGAAAGAGGAAAGGAAAGCGAAACTCACTAATGTTGCTTAAGCAAATATTCCGACCATATAATTACTCAAGAGTGACATGAGATCACAATTAAAGAATATACAGTATTCTTTATAGTGTAATATTATGATTAAAATGCAAATCTGTTATTTAAAACTGTTAAGTGAATTTCTCAGATGCTACCTGAGTTGTGTGAGGTGAGTTAATATGATATTTGTCTACTTAAATGTTTCAATAAGAGCCCTAATTACCCAGATAGCATCTGAGATGCTAACTTCTCGTGTGCCTCTGTGTGTCTCTATGGTTATTTGCTTATTATTTAGATAATCATAGAGATAGCTTTATAGTTTTGTAGCATAAAATAATACATGCTAATGTTCATCGATATTTTGTAATCAAAACAATTATTAGGCTAATCCGGTAATGGTTGTCAATATCAAGGTTGCCATTTTACAAATCACATTTTCTGTTTTTAATCAAATCATTAACTTTTCACTATTGTTTTATAGCTTAACAGCACTTACAGCACTGTGGCATTGTTAATGGCTAACATTTTCTATAAAAATAAAGGAAAAATAAATATCAATATTGTACAAATGTGAGAAGTAATGGTAAGGGTCCTTTTCATACAGTGAAATATGGAAATAGCAGTCCGAGCAGCGCTGTAGTCTACAGTACAGGGCCGGTTGATGAAACAAAACAAAATTGAACAGCTGTGTCATAATTAATCATGTGCGCAATGTGAAGAACACAGTCCATCTCAAACCGTAAGGAGGCTTCTCTGTGCTTACTTTCAGGAGATTGTTCTCTCCAAGACAACTTGGGAAGAACTTTCTCCACAAGGACACAAGTAAACTTCAGATAATCAGCCTTGGGTGTTAAGTTACATTAGGCACAGTGTGCGTACCTGTAGTTCACATCCCTAATACTGTCTAGAAATGACAGTTTAATTGGAGAGAGATGTGTTGGAGCAGATTGGTGTGCGGGCTATATGTTCATATTTCATGCTGTTTTCAGCATGTTCCTAGCCTAATATTCAGACTGAATGGCCATTTTGTTACCACTCCATTATTCAGCCTGAGATTGCCTCCATGTTAGCCATTTTCTGTGTGTGATTGGGGTTGATTTTCCCCGAACCAATCTCTAGTGATTGACATATCCGGCCATTCTGACGTTACTTGAGTCACACTGATGCTGGACGCATTTAACAACTTTACCAAGAATGTTGGTAATTTCTGACAAAAATATCGCCTTTGCAAAGACAATATGTTGGTTAAGGAGGTGATTTCAACAAATATTCTGCCGAAGCGCAGATGAAAAACCATTGCACGAACGGTTCAAAGTCATACTTCATATTTTCCTTTCACACAATTACAAAACACTATTATCATACGAACATGAGAACACTAAAGTCTAATGACAAAGACTTCACAAACTATTGGTTCGCATTGATGGTTTACCTGATCTTGAGCCGGGTCTCGAAGATACTGGATCTCAGCTGCAATGAAAGCTGCAGACAGAGCTGGGCTCTGAGACGAACAGCCTCTACACTGCAGAAACCTGGTAATAGAGCACTCTTCAGCGTTCCAGATGCCATTATATGCTGCATGAATGAGAAAAACTGAAAATATCAGGTAACTTTGACAACCTAGGCAACAACAGCAATGTGCAAAGAATCAAAGTCTAGGTCTAACAAGTTCATATTTGTGAATATATTAAATTATCTTTGTGATTAATACAATAAGGATCTGTATTTCACAGCTAAACTGTTAAAAATGACTTTGGTTTCAAGCTTATGGGCTAGCTTGTTACTATGGGTGCCAATTGAATATTGAAAGTTGTTTTTGGTTAAGTGAAATGCCAATGCGGACATTTTTTTCACCACAATGTGATAAATACCTAACAGAGAAAATAACAAAATGAGTAAAAGGCAAAATGTCAAGGTATTTGGTATAAATTGTAGGAACGGAGGATGTTTTTATAAGTTGGAAAACTCCTATGTTGAAGCAATTTGAAGAAAAAAAAGGACTTAGAAGATTGATGATCTGACCTAAGGACAACTAAAATGAAAAAAAAAACAACAACTGATCAACATAGGATTAAAATGCCAAAAAACGTATTCTTTATTATAATTTTTTCAAATTTCCACAACCAATTCCGCAATGGTATCTCAACAAAATAGCTGTCGACTCACCAGTTAAACTGTCACTGTAAGGTTGCAGAGTATCCCTTAGGGCCTGTAGAGATGAGATACTTTGGATTACCAGCAGTAAAGCTGAGTTGTCTAAAAATGATGGCTGGTGCGGTACGCATTGGCAATGGCGTGTTGTAGTTGCTACAGGCCAAAATCTGCCTTTTCTCAGGCAGGCTAGATGTTCAATTTCACACACAGCACTTCGCAACACACCTGAAAATGAAATCACACGTCAGTGAAAAAATATCAAGCACACTTACATTGAGAAATTACATGCTTTACATTGTGGATCCATTATAACAACTGCAACATTACAAGGATTGCTGAGCAATTACCTTCAGCCACAGGAAGGAGCTCCTGTTCACACATAGCACAGTGGAGTCCCAAAGCACATAGTTTCTGACCTTTCATTCTCTGTAAGTGCAATAAAAGGTCAATCAAAAGTTTTTTGAGAAGTTTGCACCTGCACAAAACAGAAGGATCTGGTTCTGCATAGCTTAACATGTTCAGCATGGCAATAACACAGGCAGTGTAAAGGGCTGATTCCCATGGGGGCAGCACATAAGACTGTAAGACTAAAAGCGTCCACAAAAAGTCAAATGCTAAATTATGTGAAAAAGGTTTAGACTGCATTCACTGTACACTTTAATGAAGGATTCTATGATAGTAATACTCCTTTACTGCAGCACAAAGAAAAATAGAGGTGAAATAAAGTTTGAGAAATTACATGCCAAAGCCATATTCGTTCCCTTTGCTCAAACTACTCTCCCATGGCACCAAATGTAGATCCCCAACACTATAGTAACCTGCCGTAGCAGTGGCACCAGCCACTCACCTTTCTTTTTGGAGAGGCCTTGTTAACCCTCCTGCGCTTCTGCTTGCAGGTCCTCTGTATTTTTATTGCTTGATTAGAAAAAAGCATTGTAATATATTTGTATTACTTTATTTGACATAAATGCATAAATGAGCTATAGAAACAGCAATACTCCAGCAAAACCCGACTCACAAAAACATTCTATTTCAAAAACATTTAACGCCTTTTACATTGAAGCAATTACTTCCAAAATTGATGAACCTAAGCAGTGACTTCTTTAGAGATAAATGTGATAATGCCTTGTTCACAACTTCATTCCAATGGATGACTGGCGGACAGCAATGGACCAGCAACTTCCTGTGGCCGTCGGTTCCGTTGGCCTACGGATGACTGATACCTTGGATTTTCCAAATTCTTTATTAGTACGGTGGCCAACGGGTATAAACGCACTACAACGGTGCAAAGCAATTGCATTAGGAGAAATGCGCTGTAACTTCAGAACGCACTCCAATTTCAGATAAACAACAGAAAACCTAACTAACACAATGCTAAAACAAACCTGGCAATTTAATTTTGTTTGAAATATGCTTCCATGCTGCATCCCAAGCAACTTGGTCGCAGCAGCTGTCGGAAGTCAGTGCATTGTTGAGAGGGTGAAGATTGCGTTGAGTAAAACGGTACATCAAATCAGCAGACGAAGTTGCGCACATAGCGTTATTTTGCAAATGTTTGAAGCAGGTCATTGTTGATGAAAGGACGGACCCTGGATTAGTGCATATTAGGAGTCCAACGGAGTCAAAATAAAAAAATACAAATGTTTAAAAAAGTTTAACGTGTTTAGCCCATGAAATACAATGTCCGGCAGAGCTTGACGAAGTGGGGCGACAAAGAAGCTGAACATTTTCAACGCATCCAACCACTCCACACGCAATGTCCACAAGATGGTGTTGCGTTATCCCTCCGTCAAATTTGTCTCCTAGAAATTAATGACTTTCAGGTGTATCATAAGCCAACATTGCAAAAATATGTGAACGAGACACAAGTCAAGCACTTGTTTTTTCTACAGAGTGTACTTGAGCCAAAGTGTCTTAGAGGCATGAAAGAATGTAGGGCTAGACATGAACAAGGTAACCTCACATCCACAGGACTGTACTATCTATTATATGATGTTGTGTACAGATTAGCTTACCTATTGGCATGGTGCCCTGACTTCCAGAACCATCCACTGGTGGACTAGAAGGACTACACCCAGCTACTCCAGCATCTTGAAGGCCTACTCTATCTTTGTGCTTGGGAGTGACAATGTCAAATTCAGCCATGGTGGGACCAACAGGGGTGGCAGGCACTTTTTCTAGAGCTTTCTGTGCTCTCACATCCACACAGGACCTTCTTGAATCCTTCATTCTGGAGTTCACACCTGGTTTCAAGGTTAGCATGCCCTCTTGGCAGGTCATCTGGCCTTCATCCTGGACCTCTGGCATGTGATGTGCATGATAAGCCTTCTGTCCTAATTTCTGTTTAGATTTTGGACCAGGCAATCTAGCAGATCTGGCTCTGGAGGGTCTGCCCTTCATCCCCCCGGCCAATGCTTTTAAATCAGGATCTGCTCTGGCCTGGTCTTTCGTCCTCTGGCTGCTCCTGGTCTGAATCTGGCGAAGATCAACTCTCCTTGCACTGTTGGCTTCATAGCCTCCACCTATCAATTACATCAAGTCATATATTTAAATACTCCCTGTAGTCCCTATATAGTAGCTCATTTCAACAAATAGACAAAGCTTAGACACAGACATGCTTCGTTGAGCTTGGACATATGAACTATTCCAAAGACTGGAGGTCCTTTAAAGCTGCATTGGGCAACGTTGCACACTGGCAGGTCCAAATGGTAGCAAGCGGAAACTTTTGAAAATTTTGAACTTCATTACCCAGAAATCGTGTGACATGTCATCAGTAAACTGCTCACAGCACACTCATATCTACCAACCCGGCCGATCTGTGATCACTTTACACCAAAGGATACCAAAGGGACGAGAGAGGCAAAAGATCTAACGTTGTTGAGTCCAGCTCTCTCTGGACGGAGTGCTGCTCACTGCTGTTTAAGAGACAGTTTGCATTTCGCTCTTTCGCATCACTTTCTGTGGGCAGAGAAGTAACGATACCCGGCACAAGAATTTCATTTGGGCAAATAGGGTGAATCTCTGGGATCTCAATCAGTGGGGATGGGAGGCTCTTTCTGTTGCAGCCCCACTTTGTGATTTAGGCTGATAAAACGGGTGTATTCTTACATAGCAATCTTGCCTAGTGAAGCTTTAATGAGTTGGTCAGGAAAAAAGGGTGAATTAGGCTAATGAAATAAAACGGAGAGCCATCCGCAGCCATTACCGAGTCTTTCAGTGATGTTGACTCCCTATTAGGGTGCTTTTAACACACATTTGCTGCCCTCTCCACGCTCTGTGTTTTGATAATGATGTTAACGAGTAGCCATGCACGATTACATATACAAGGGTCATAGGGAGGCAGCTGATGAGCAAGGGAAGGATTTAATGGAATAGTTGTCTACTCTCTGCTCGTCTGCACAAATCACACATTGGTGAAGTTTGTACTGTAACGAGTCAAATCACGTCAGTCCGATCATGTTTAATTTTCCCGTCCCCCTTCACCTTTCCCGGTTTCATGATTCTGCATTTAGCATTGGCTTGATTAAATGATTGCAGTTCCTCAGACTCAAACAGCAGAATATGGCCATTAAAATCATGATTACAAATTGTCTAAGGCCACAAATAATCATTTTTTCCTTACCATCAGAAAATTACAAATGGAAAGGCTTAAATTTGAATGACATTTAATTTGCCAAAGAGGAACAAGGAAACTACTCGTTACAATTTTTGTGGTTTAGTTCAATCCATTTAGATGGTTGAGAGAACATTTGACCCTTACATTTCTGTCATATGCTGTGGTTGAAAGAATTAACAGTTAACCTTATTGTGCAAAAAACAAGGCATAAGAATACTGAACAAAGTGATATCTCATGCTGGTTGTCGCTGTAAATCACTGCTTGCTGTTATGTGAGGAAATTGGGCCACTGACAAACATGTCAACTTTGTTGGAGGGTGTTAATATTTAAGGAGAGATCATTGCAGGAAAAATTATGAGAAAAAAACAACAACATTATCCATGATACGCTAATATTTTATTTGTTTTTTCTGACTTAACAATTCAAATGAATGCTAGCATAAACAAATTTGAAGAAATTACTTGATGTCGCAGCTGAACACATAACATGCATGGTGAAGGCGAAGGGCGAAGACACACACACAAACACACACACACACACCAATCCCTCCTCTAGTATATTGCACATAATTATGTTTGGAAGGTTGTGATTTCAATGGCAAAAATTAAAGTCTCTTATTTAGGTTAAGTCAGGCGTGTCTACAGTATCTACATTCCTCACCAAACTAAACATACAGTATCTCATTAAAACACAACTGAACAATGAAGTGCTTTTTTCAAGAAAAGTAAAAGGCAAATTTGTTCTTGCATTTTAATGATTTGCCAAAAAAAGCGACAGCACATTAGAATCAACACCGTAATTTAAATAACATTGTTTAGTTATGCAGTTTTTAACTGATAGCAGCAGTTAGACAGCCTTAATGGCCTTAATAAGGCCATGCTGTCACACTAGATAAGTAGGAGCTGATCTGAGATGGGGGCTGGCTTGGCTGAGTCCACAATGAAGCCTAGTCATCTATGGTAATGTGTGGGCTGGCTGCCTGAGGCGTAGCTGTGACGTAGTTGGTTACCTTACAACACAGTCTAACCAAAATTTTGTGATTACGTGTTGTGGAAACAATGTGCAGACTGCGTTCCTCCACCACGAAAGGATTATGTGATAATAGCACCAATTGGACACAGCCATGTACACACTGAGTTGTTTTATAGGGAAGTAAAACAACTCAGGTGAAGGATTTTGGTTAGGCACCCCAACCTCCATACCATTACTTTCACCAGAACATTACAATATCAAACTACTGCCTGTTTCTAGCTGTGTCTCCCCCAAAGTAGCCTAATCCTTTCGTGGAGGCAAAACGTTTTTCTCTCTGTGCACGGAGCATGTTATTTGTATTTTAAGACATTGTGCTCTTTTCACTAAATTTTGTGAAACCAGGCTGTTAGTTTACCTGATGGAGTGGAGGGAGCTTTCTGTCTGGACCTGGACAGTCTATGAAGCCTACTGCCTTCCTGTCTGCTCTGGCCTTCCGCCTGCTCTCCCTTTTCACCTTGCTTCTGTCCTTTGTCTTCTTTCTGTCCATGTGACAGTCCTTTGGCCTGGTCATTACTTTTGCTCCCACTCTGCTGTATATCATGCCTGGTTGTCTGTTCCTGCCCTGCACTGTCCTCACTGACTGAAAGAGCACTATCCCTCCGGCCATCTAAGGCTTTCCCTTGTCCTTCCCTCAGGGCCTGCTCTGAGCCAAAAAGATCTTCCGACAGCAGGGCAGGACTGCCTGCCCCTAAAACTGTCCTGGGAGGTGACTCGGTCTCCCCCTCTTTCTGTGGGCTGCCTTCCTCCTCTTCATCCTCAAAAAGTTCTGGAGTAAAGAAGGCAGTCTGGTCGTCCTCCTCTGGATTGTCTACTGAAGGTGGTTCACTTTCACAGCTGGGAGGAGCTGTGACGGCAGAGAGCTCATGAGCCAGAATGTGAGGTGCCACTTTCATTTCATTGGACCCGTCTCCAGCACTCTGCTCTGGACAAGATGCCTGCCTCCTCTCTTGTGTAGGGGAGTTCTCCTGATTCTCCTTGCCCTCAGAAAAGTTAGGTGGTTCACAGTGCTGGATGGCATTACCAGGCCCCCTCGCCTTAAAGATTGGCTTCTTGAAGCGGGTGCTGATGGGGGTGGAGGTGAAAAGGTGGTACACAGGCTGAGGACTAACGGTGCCCAGAGGGACTTTGGCTTCACTATTTTGATGGGAGAAGGGTTCTGCTGGGTGACTGTGGATCATCTTCTGAGAATCTGTATTAAGGAAACATAATTCTGTGTTCAAAAATAAATCTGTAAAAAAGTAAATCTGTGTACAAAATGTTTATGGATATGTTGTATCTTCTTAGCAACATATGACAGATCTATGACAAAAAGACAACAGAGCAAAGATGCTAGCTTTTGAACCTCATAATGAAATAAGACTGGCAGGCAAAGCTCCAAGGTTGCAATATTATTTGATAAATCTGTGCATTACAGAAAAACATGAATGCAGGCTTACGCTCAATATAACCCAAACAAAGGTCAAGGGGATTTAATTAAAAGCAACAGTCCAACATCTGCTCATCAGCTCGCTCCAGCGCCACTCAGGCACGCAAAAGACCTTACAGTAATGAGGCAAGCCACTCAACTCACCCTGTGACCCCCCACCCCACCCCCCGCCCCTCGACATCCACCCCCAACCACGGCCTGATCCGCTCCTGCCACCCCTATCCACCACACCAAATTCAATTGAGCAAGCAGCTCAACCTTGTCATGACCCTAAAGACAATGGGTGCTGGCCACGGCGATGCGCAAACACGTCACCTCACCATATTATCTCATGGTGATATCACTCTCATACATCCCTGAGTGCAAAAATGACATGCACCTTTTTATTCCTGTCTTTTGAAAACTGTGCTGCCGAAGAATTTACATATCAGACATAATTCATGAAGAAATAAAATATCTATCTATCCAAGAGTTGAAATATCTACAAGCATATATTAAGCAATCTCATAGTACAATATAAACGTTTTGGATGGAAAATTCTGTTTATGCACACTCCGAGCATAGATTCAAACAGATTATTGATAATTCACTGTGATAGATTAGAATACCACATTTCTGTACAGGCTAACATTCGCTCTTAAGTACAAGCAGGAAAATCAAGGAATCAGCTTAGACTAGACCCCAGAAGGCTCTGTTGGCCCTGTTGGCATTTCATTTATTTATCAAAGGCTTGTCCAAAAAGCATCAAAATTTCCCCTTTTGCTGCTCCCTCAGGCTTTTCCACTTTAGTGGAACAGGGACGTCTTCATCACATCACTCTATCATGAATAAAACAGAATGAAGGCACATACTGAGATTGAAATTATGAAGCAGTACTTTGTCCTCCTTAAGCGACTGGGCTTGTGTGAAAACAGCGATGAAACAGTGCCAATATAGAGTAAAACATTTTTGATAGTTGGGAAAGGATTTTTGTAGGTTTCAGATTGTTTTCATTGCCAGTTCTGGTGTCACGTTTGGTTCCTGCTGGAATCCCAAGACAGTTTTTTTTCTTTTCAATGCAAAAGACATTTCTGCACTCAACTCATATTCCTCAATGTCGCTCCTGTCTGTATCAAAGACAAGAAAAAGCAAATCCTGCATCCATTCTTTATGCACTGTCTATTTACTGGGGATGTAAGAATTGATATATTTTGAAAGAAAACATAAGACCTAGGTACAAAGAAGAGCAAACAAAATGTCAGATTTGTCTCAATTATTTGCCCATCAATATATAAAAAAAAGTTTTATCATACTGCAGATTTATCAGCAATAATTCAATTTCAAAATTAGATAGGCAGTACAGAGAAAATGCAGACAGGATTCACTGGACTAATAAATAAAGTCGAGAATTACATTTTTGGGAGTGGAGTGGGAGAGCTGTGTCAAACAAGACAAGCTGCCACTGTACGGTGGACCTTACAGAAGCACCATCATGATCACTCAAGGCGCTAAGTGCTCTTCCATTTACGTCACCCATGAATTCAGCTCACCTGCTTTTCCATTTTGTTCAACTCTCTCGGGTGTAATGGAAACAACGGCGGGCGCCAAGGAGCTTGTGCCCCGATGACAAACTTCAGGCTGTTTGACAAGTGAGTGGGGTGTTGGGGGCACTGAAGCCTGGGGAGGACTCTGCTCCTCCATAGTTTTTGGTACGTGACTGGCTGGGGGTGAGATGGTACTGGTGAGGGTCTTGCCATCTGCATGGGTCACCTCCGCGCTCTGCTGAAACTCAGAGAATGCCACCAGAGACTGCATGGCATTGCTGAAGGTGTCGTGATGCTGGACAAGCTGGCGAACCCACTTGGACAGACCTGAGATACACAGAGACACATCAGATACAAACGCCACCACATACACATGATTTCATCACTGCAATAAATTCTACTTAGATAATTCATTATTAAATCATTAATAAATTTAGTAGTAAAGTTGAGCAGTTACTATACAAAAACACAAACTGCCTACATGTACAGAAACACAAACCCTAACCCTAATACAGCTTTAAAAAAAAAAAAAGGCTTATATCTTATAATGGACAACCATTGCCATCTAGTGTCCAAGCTGTGAGGCTTTGCAATTGAACAGATAAATCCTGCCTTTGTTCATACACTGTAAAGAGTTTGAGTACCTGTGATGTACTTATTAGGATTATTCCTGAAACGGTCATCCACTAGAATGAGAGCCCCCCAGTCATTCTTGTGGCGGATACACCTGCAAAATGTATTTTTAATATTAAGATATGAAAGATAGACAGCGGAAGAGCAAGCCTTCAATGAAAAGCTGGATGCAGAGGACAAACTTACCTCCCAAGGGCCTGGTTCAGAGCTCGATAGGCCTGGATCTCGTACCAGCGGTTGCCTGGGAGAAGACCTCGGGTTTTGCAGTGCTGGTCATTGTACTTCATCTTCAGTTCCACCTGAAACACCGGGCCAAGATATTACGGGATGTTTCAGTATGCTATGGCATAATATTCTGAACAACAAAGAGAAAACACAATAAAGAAGAGACTGGAAAAGGTGTCTTTCAAACACAAAGGATGAGAAGGTCAAACGCCACAAGATATAATTTTAAACATCATGAAAGCTGCTATACTGTTTTGCTCAATAGTAATGTTATCTGAGAGTTCTTAAATTTTTTTGTTCTATGATTAAAGACACAAATTTCTACAATCTACAAATATGTAAAAGAATAAAAAAAATGTATCTCAGAGAGGAGGCTTGGCATGAAGCCACTAGGACAACAGCTACCTAACACACTAAACTAAAAACCTGCTCTAGCAAACAATAACCACAGCTGTGGGGCAGCACCTGAGCGAGGCGGTTTCATGCATGGCTATTGATGGAGAACTAATTGGATTAATCGGGGCTCTGGAGTGGGAAGGTAAGGGGGCGAGGGATATGGGGCAAAGCCAACCCCCAGCCAATACCACTCAGGGCCTGAAGAGGTTGGGTATTGCCTGCCCTCACAGACAGATGTGTTGTGAAAGGGGAGCAGAGGGGCTAAAGAGAGGTCATGACAGAGGAGAGGAGAGGTAGGAGGGGGCAGACAAGGTGGTCTCGTCAACACGAGCCACCCCTGCACAAAAATGCCAAGAAAGCATCCATCCATTTGCATCTGTCGCTGCTGATTTTAGCGCTAACCTTTCTGAATTGACAAGTGAAAAGTTCAGCTGGCGTCTGACGGGCTGCCATGCGGGGCGGGCTTGTGAGCGGGGCTCTAACTGCTTCTGACAGGTACCGTGTGTTCGCCCAGAGCCACCAAACACACAGGGCCGCGGCAGGTACAGCCTGTCCCCCTACGCTTTCTGTCATAGGGGGAGACGAGGCGCATCACGCAATGCCACCACAGCCTGTCCGGGCTTGTGTACATAAACACAAACAAGCACAGTCACAGACAATCCTAAATGTCGCCCCAAAGTTGGACTATGACTAATCACACCTCACCTAAGAAGCATGCAAACAACTTTGCCACACCTGCCCCCACGAAAAAACATTCCCACTGATATAGAAAGAGTGTTTGATTTTTTTTTACAATTTGTATAGTGTAGGTCAGGGCTTGTGAAAAGACTTTAAATTAAGGGCTGCATCTGTGAGAATAAACAACAGTAGTGCAGGCTCTCTTTTGGAGACAAATTTTATAATCATGCCATGGGAACTCTCGCAAAGGCTGGCGGCTCCGTGGTGAGATGTTTGCCAGTCTATGAGACACCAGAGTGGTTAAAGAATCCACTTCCGAAACCACAGCTTGAGCAGGAAGGCTAGTAGCCTCGAGCCGGTGGTGTCATCTAAATCCAATCACAGTCCATTTCAGCGTTCGACCCATTGCATCCCTGGTCTGTACTATGTCAGCGTTGAATCTGACATGACAGGTTGCATATGTGAAAAAGCCAATTCTGGCTGCTAGCAAATCTCCTAAATGTGCAAGAAACCACAAGCTTGAAGGGATTAGTTAAAATGTCAAGAGATCACTCGCTTGCTTTGGCCTTGTCCTCTACAGCTACCTGTTCATCCCTAAAAACATATATTTGACCACTAGGCATGATTCGCAGCTGAGCGCATCTGTTTGAGATACATTTGAGATGGGGTGTGTGTGTGTATGTGTGTGTGCGTCAGTGTCAGTGTGCACGCCCCTGGCAGTCCGGGACATCTTGTGCCTGTCACTGAGATTGCTGAGCGCCTCATCTGCCTCATGTGGCTGGGCTGACAGCTGAGTGGCTCGTCCTTAGACAACGTCCATGTGTGCACACATACTCACAAGGGCATCGAACCAGCGCACCTCGTCCCAACATGCTCATGGATCAGCTCACACCAAGACCAAACACACAGGACATACAGAATCATACTCATTCTGTAAGTTGATTTGTTCTGTAATCCAATTAAAAACTGAACTGCTAATTTGCTACATTATTGATTAGTGAAATCAAGCTGCTACATTTTACATTTTGACATATTGTATATATTTTTCCAATGGAAATGCTTTTATTCTGATTGAGCAGTGCTACAATATGCTAAAGCTGATGCTTGCCTCTGCTTTTGGCATCAGTGAAAATGTGAAAATGTCTACATTTTGTTTCCAAAGGGAAATAAAGGGATGAATGTGCATCAGCAAACCATAACTTGAATTTCCAATGCTGGTATCAGGCACTGCCAAGGAGAGTACAGGTAGTGTTTATGTATGCTATAGCATTCCTTCAGTGGCTAGTGATAATGCCATATGCGCAACGTCTGGGATGTGCCTGGAGCATCCGTTAGGGACGCACTGATCTGGATTTTTGGAGCCGATACCAATTTCCAATATTCTGCCAGACGTATCTGCAGATACCCTGCCGATAACGTTTTGTTTCCCTTTGGTGTGTGTGTATGTGTGTGTTGGAGGGGACAGGTGATGGGGGGGGTAGCAGTAATAGGCCTACAGCAGTAGAATTTTAGTAGACTAAATGATTCTATTCCATTCTATTAAACAGAACAGAAACATTGATAAAGGGCCTGATTGTTGAATATTGTTGCCTTTTATAAATTATCTGTAACCTGTGGAAAAAAAGCTTCTGCACTGATTTGAATTGCGTTTCAGTCAACAAACATTCTATTTTGTAGATTACTGGAGACAAATTTTCATCTTTAGGCTAATAAATAGGATAGACTAAAACTTATTGTATTTAGTTTGTTTCAAATCAACTGCACACTGTCCGGCCGGACCATTCCAGCCCCCGCAGCTTTGCCCTCGGTTGATATCGCAGACGTTTTAATAATCAAGTAGCCCAAAGAAATATGAAGTCTAGAAGCAAAAACAATGAATGAATGAAGCAAATAATGAATTGCCAACTGTTATTATAACGGGCGGGCCTTAAGACGTCTTGTAGGCTGACAAACAATTAGCCTTTATTTCAAAGAAAGTCACTGACCCAAAATGTATTTTAGGGACACAAAAATGTAGACTGTATTGAAAAAAACATGTTTTTGAGCAGGCTGATAGGATGGGCGATTGCTCAGCATAACAGACCGTTCTTCACATAGGCTATCACATGAAAAGACTGGCCTAATTTCAATTTGCAGAACATAACAGGACATGAATTACACATAACAAACAGGCTACATTAACCATAAATAAATAGTGAATAAAAAGCTGGCTGATACAGCCTAGAATAAAAGGCAAGACAAATTAATAGGCTCATTGTAGGCCTGGTTGTATGTATTATAGGCCTCCTAACTCTTCCGACTGGCCTGAAAATAAGAATAGGCATGCAAAGGCCAAATAAAAAGCTGGTGCTTATTTCTTTCTTCAAAATAGACATTTACAACGTGACAAAAAGTCTGGCTACGAAACATGAAGTCTATAGCCTGTGACCGAAAACTGTGCAGAGAAATCTGAAAATAATATCAGGCAGCAAAGGCCAAAGTTACGCCTATGATTTATTCACATTTCACATAACCTTCAACAAAGCAATAGCTTAGGCCTGGACACTACGTCTTACAATTAAGCATCGATGGTAGATTCTTTTAAGGAAGAGCATCTCCCCTTTTTTGGCCGACAGTCTGTTTTCCCTTTTCATAAAGGATATGCGACGCATTGCTGAACAAGCACTCCCTATCCATGTACAGAACTTTCATATTTTTGCGGAAGAATTATTAAGGCAGGATAGGCTATTATAGGAATAATTCACTCAAAAATGAAAATAACAAAAAAGACAGTCCTCGATTTTTTCCAGAAATAGGTTTAGGCATGACTAATTATATCATTTTATTATTTTTATTATTAGAAAGGAACATTGCAATTCTCCGATCTTATATTTAGAGCAAATATTTGCCCATTTCGATGGCGGGCCGATCAAGCTGTGCATCCCTAGCATCCATCATCCCATCTTCTTTGCGATTCCCATGAACTCCTCAAGATTCCTCCCAACTCCTCTTAAGCCATCCATTTCACACACTCGCCGACCTCAGACCGAAAACTCTCTCATGCTCGTCTTATATAAAATGTAACAGCAGAGAGACAAAAGTTGTTTGGGTGTCTTAAAAGGTTGGTTGAGCCCATCATTAGGCTAAGAGAGATGCCTTATCAGCTGTAAGTGTCTTTTTATTGCTTGTTAAAGCCACTGATTGTTTCGCTCACTCACGCAAGACCTGGCTGTTCACTGTAAAACATGCCTTTGGAAAAACTCAACATATATATAATACCAGCTTTGGCGGAGCTTTCGCTGCAGAGGACTTTTCAAGTTCAACCTTTGATCTTTGTCACAATAACACAACAGGCCAGTAAAATGCCATGCTATGTGCTTAGGCTGTACGGTCAAAGAGTTATGCCTGTCTGGGAATGCAGGCCAAGCAGGCATCTAGAGTGCTGGAGTCTTTTAAATGGAGAGAGGCTGAGCTTACACTTCTTATCCTAGCAATGGGGTGCTGTCTTGAGTGTGGCACAGAGTGAATGAGTTAATGTGTCTGGGTCCATATGTGCTCTTGAGAGAATGTGCACGTTAGCTCTAGTGCATGTAAGTGAAAATATATATGAGAGAAATATATGTCACCCATGTATGTGTGCCTCAATGTGCGAGACGTGGTGTGAATATGAGAATGTGTGCATGCGTTTAATACAGAGTGTGCATGTGGGTGTATGCATGCGTTAAAGTAACAATTCGTTACATTTTTGCATCAAATTTGTTAAAAAGCAACTATTGGTGATGTACCTTGAATTTCTTGGCCCATTTTGTTTGTTTCGTAGTGTATTGTTCTTTTTTCTGTGGATAACTGGCCAACATTACATCAAGATATTTCCAAGATATTATTCAGCTATCAGTCAGTCCCCCAAGTCCAAGAGCAAGGGCTTCTTTCTAGAGCTGCCATTTTGCACCAACGTTCAGCAATCAAACAGGGTGAAATCAATCATAGAAGAGGCAGAGATACCAATTTCTCCACCGATGGTAATCTCAATAGTTCATAATGCAATGCAGCGACAACACGTCATGTTTTGAGTAGGGATGCACCAATACCGTTTTTTTACTGCCGATCCAATAACGATACCAGAATTTTGAGTATCAACCGATACCGAGTACCGATCCGATATTGACCCCTTTTTTTCTTCTGTAATTACACAGCTGCATACAACATGTAAATAACATGGGAACAATAATTTTATTGTTAAAAAAAAGAAAAGCAGCAGGGCAAAAGAACTGACCAAAATAGGAATGACAGTTCCTAGGATATATAAAAGATTGCTGCAATATAAGGATACAGTGCAAAAAAACTCACAAAAGTGCAAAAGAGCAATAAACTGACCAGTGCATACTGCTACAAAACAATATTGAAACAACCATACAGCCTTTGCTTATATTTTTTTTCCTCTTCTTTAGTGTGAATAACTGACAGAAAAAATACTGCTACACATAGGCTTTTTCTGGGCATAACATCCAGTGTGTGCCAAGTCTAGTCTAGTTTTAATCACTTAAGGAAAAGAGGCAGGTTTTTCTTCAGAAACAGAAGCATCTCACCTCTCTCTGCTGTCAGCCTGTTCCTCCGTTCACTGACAGTGTTGACAGTCACTGACGCTGACGCACGCACAGGTCGCGTCAGCGTCATCAGCGCGGTAGCATTAGCTTTAGCCCCCATCTCCAAAAAGCTTCGTTTTGTGAAAACGGAAGACTTAATTGAAACCTTTATGGTGGCGTGTACATGATACTAAGCCCAAGGACACTCGATTTAACTTTGAGCTAAGGAGCAGGCGTTTGGAAGGCGTCGCCAGATGACGTTCTTGGTAAAGTGAGTTGGATAAAGATCTTTTGGACGCTAGTAATGGCACAGCCATCTAGTAATACCATAGCCATCTAGCATCCCTTTGTGGCTAAAATAATTCCCAACCGCTGACATGTTTACATCAGCACATTGCCTGCATGCTCGCTTTCTTTTTCCAACTTCTTCACTCACTCGTGTCGTGTCACGTGCAAACTCAGGCATGTATTACGGCAGGCGACTACGCCCGTTTATTACTCCGGGGGCTCGAACTGATTGCTCTGGATCGGATCGGATTATAACGTTAGCTGCCACCGATGTCCGATCCACCATTTTAGGCCAATATCGGCCCGATACCGATGCCAAGTATCGGATCGGTGCATCCCTAGTTTTGAGTAAGGGGTGCGGCCACAATCATACACATGCCCCAATGTTTTGGAACTAGGTTGCCTAGCATGTTAACAGGTGAGCCGAAGCGAAGTCTAACCTCTGAGCAAAATAGAAAAAAATCAGCGGGGCTGTCGAAGGTCACTGTAGGAAATCACATAACTGTAGTGTAAGTATACAAGGCTGGTTGAGGGAAAGTGGGTACGCCAAAAAAGTAAATGACAACACTTAATAACTGGAATCCATGATTGAACATCACAAACTGATATAATCTAACAGTGTAGGAACATCCAAGGGTGGATTTTTCCTTTAACGTGGGTTTCTATCTGCCTCCTTAAAGAGCCTGCCATCTCTCTGACAGCGTACTGCAGCGGTACCTGTGCTGTTTTAGCATGCTGTCAGGCCTGGCTGCATGAGTTTGACAGTCATTAGTGTCAGTGTCCCCATCCCCTCAGCGGTCTAATGGGGTCAGCTCACAGACCTTTACACCCCCCCAGGGCTCCTCTGGGGGCCACACAGCCTCCGTCCTTGACAGAGGAGGAGATAGGAGGAGAAGATAAATGGAGAGGGGGGAGAGGGAGAGACGGGCTGGACCAGCAAAACTACAGAGATGGGGAATGGAGGGAAAAGCTGCAAAGAAGGGACAGTGAAAAGAAAAGGATGAGGAAATAGACACTAGAATTTAGAAGGATGGTCCATGAGGTCTTATTTGAGAAGCAAGTTTTCATTCACATTATGAATTGTGACCCACACATAATTGGCAAATTAGCAGTTAGATTTTAGATATTCAGCAGTTTTCTTGGGTAAAGTAGATGGAATGCCATGCGGAATGGCTTACAGCCTGATTCGTAACACTAGGTGAGACCAAAAAGGTTTTTGGAAGACTGATGCCAGTATCGATCCATGCTGATATTTTTGGATTGAAGCTGTCGATAGCTGACATTTTGTGCCAATATTCAATACATTTAAATTTGACCAGTTTCACGCCCAAAAATTTATTCTTGAGTTCTTGAGAGTTTTATTCTTGACAGGGTGTAAAAGCCTCTGAAACAGCACTGAGACCATCATGGGACACTAAAACTCTGCCATAGAGTAAAATCCTCCCACAACATACTGTAATGATTTATCTGGTCAGCCATCTCATATAAAAATGATAATAATGATGAAAATATACTGACTAGCTGTGGTCAGGGAGATACCTACATCATATCAGAGGTGGACGACACTGACTGGCCACTATCTGAAATTTTTTTTTTTTAAAGGCCAATATCAGAAAACTTGTATATCGGTCTAACCCTAATAAATACATTGTCTGCTAAAATCTGGTACCAATAAGTGGAAGGGGAATTGAGAGAACCATAGGGATTTTGGTGTGACCTTCAAAAGAAGTCAAACTGCAAAGTCACAGTGTCACTAGTCGCCGCCATCAACCTCACCCACCTGATCCTACAGCAGCCACAATTATGACAAGATGTGGCAGGAGGAGGGAGGCTCTCTAAGGAGCTGAGCACAGGTAGCAAACGAACAAATATTGTTGTTGCCGAGCACAGAACATGGCATTTAGAATGCACAGTCTCTTCACGCTTGGCCAAGTCCACCTTGGCCCCGCCTAGGTTTGGCTTCCTCAGTTCTCCCTCTGGTCCTCTGCCCCCATCCCCTTATCCCCTGCTCCATTCATGGGCTAAAAAACAGACAGGGGCCATATGATTTTACAAAGCTGATGTCAGCAGGGCGAATATGTTCATACGATATATGGGGCCGATACTGGCCTTTCATTAAAAATCAGTGTCGTCCGCCTCCGATATGATGGATATGATGCAATTTATTTGATTACACATTTATTGTTAATTGATCAATACTATACTGTTTGTTTATGGGAAGGCCTTAACCTGAATTGATTCTAATGCATTTGACATTTTGATCAGATTCTTCACAAGTATGAATGAAATTATTATATTTATTATTTTCAACATCATCATCCTGGGTCTAAATTAGAGTTTTAATTAGAGAATTTTTTATTTAAAGGCCTAAATATTGGACTTTTGGACCAACTGTGTAATTGTTGTTGTTGGCTTCAGAACACTTGGATTATGCTGCACAAACTGTTTGGAGTCATTTTATGGTCATTATTTGCCCTTTTTTGAACTCTGAAGAACCAGGACCTGGCCATGTTAGTTCTTTTGGAGACGGCTGATACGGAGCAGTGCTAGCAAACTCCCTGTGTGTTTCGACCAACATGAGTTTGAGCAGATAATGACCGAATTTAAATTTTTAAGAAGCTGGCAACCCAGAGAGTTTTAGTGTACCATGATGGTCTAAATATTGCTTCAGAGGCTTTTCCACCGTGCAAAGAAAAAAAAATCTGAGGGAAACAGTGAGTCCTTGGAAATGCTTGGAATTTCTTGGCATGAAAATAGTCCAATTTAAAGATACTGAGTATATTGGCACAAAATATCAGCTATGTTTCAATCCAAAAATGCCTGCATCCCGTATTGGCCAAACCCTATATACCAAGGCCCCAAACAGGCCTTCTGTGTAGCATGGTGTAGACCATCCAACTCCAGTGGAAGAGAAGTGTTAAAAAAAAAAAAAGAAAAAAAAAAAAAAGGAAAATTAAAAAAAAAAAAAGGTACAGCATTCCCCCCCTAGAGCCGACAGAGCTGAAACTGACAGCTTTGGCTAAGGTGAAAGGGTCTGGGAAGCGTCAATCACCCACACATCTTCCCACACTGACAGAACAGGTTAGTGAAAGCTTCATCGTGCTCTGACAGGAAGGTAAGGAGGAGTGAAGGGGAGCAGAGGTGGAGGGAAGGGGAGGCAGAACTTAAAGGTCAGCTTTATCTGCTAAGGACGGGGCAGACACAGCACAATCGCTTTGGGATTTTTTTTCACGGATCACCAAAAAGGGATGTGCTTGTCTGGTGTGTGTGTATGTGTGTGTGTGATGAACTTTTTGTATTGATGCTATCCAAAGCACAGGAACCTGGGCCAAAAATGAAGAAGTAGACATTCTACAGACACATCTTGGACATTAGTGTTGTCATGATACCAAAATGTTAACTTTGATATCGATACAATGTTTCATATCTAAAAATTTGATAGTACGACGATACCACGCAAACAAGAAAAAACATCAAGTGTGTTACCACACTTAGACAGCTTTGTGGGAACTTTTGCACAGGGGCTTTGATTTCAAAATTTGAATACAAATTTTATTTTTATATAAATTCTATCACATGTAAAACCCACAGCTGAAATGCTCAGGCATGCTCAGGCACATTCTCTGGGGGTTGTTGAAAGGCATTCTGGGAAATGTAGGAAATCACTAACTGAAACAGAAGTCGATGAGACGGGTTGAAGGAAAATGGGTGCAACAATAAGGTAAATTACAACACTTCTTCACAAAATAACTCTAGAATGCCTCAGGCCATATTAATTCTTCTTACCTGGAGGTCTTTGATGTTTGGGAAGGGAATGCCGATGGTGACCACTGCCCTGGCGTTGTCATCTGTGAAGTCCAGTCCTTCACTTACTTTCCCTCTGCAGACAGCCATCAGCAGTGCTCCATCTACAACAATGAAAACAGACAAAAGTGAGTCACGAGAGTGGCAATTTACAGTAGGGCTGCAACGACTATTCAACATTATCGTCATTATCGATGTCAAATCATCGATTAATGTTTCCCATTGTCGATTCATCATCAGATCCCTCACTTCTTGTTGGTATGTTGAAAATGGCTGATGCATGCAGCAGGTCTGTGGATGACAAAGCCTTCAAGCAAGCCTTCAAAATAAAGACTAAAGTATAGCAAAGCGTGGGAATCTAGTACAAAGGTAGTATGATCAACTTTTAGATTTAGATTTTTTATTAGGAATTTAAAAACACAACAACTCAAGGAGTATCATGACACAAAATCCCAGAGGATAGCACTTAAAATCATTACTAAAAACACTTATTTCCAAAGTGGTCCTCGATGGAAACAAACAAACACAATACATGGAAAACAAACAATTCAATGGAAACAAACAAAATTACAGGATAAACCTACTAGTCCCCCTTGCAACCCCTCGCCCATGGTTCAAACTCCCTCCCTTAAACATGACCCATCAACACTCCCATTAAGCTGCCTTAACTTTTGTTTTAAAAATTGCCTTTGTTTGGCTTTGTTTAATATGCAGGGGCAGGTTGTTCCATAAGGAGATCCCAGTATAGAAAAATGAGCTTCTTGCTATTTTACCTTTAACACGAGGAACACTGAATGACATAATGCTTGCTCTTGTGTTACAATTATGTTGGCTTCCAACCATATCAATTTGACAGTTCATATATTCTGGGGCCCTTTTGTGAATGATATCAAACATATGGTTAAGTTTCAGTTGTTTAACTCGATCTTCAACAGGTAATAATCCAACTTCATTCATTTCTACAGGTCCTATATGTGTCCTGGGAGGAGCATTGAGCATGTATCTGATAACATTATTCTGCACTACCTGCATTTTGTTTTTAAGCTTTTGGGGAAAGTCCACTATACCATGCGGAGCAGGCATAGTCGAAGTGGCACTGGATTAATGAGGCAACTAAAAGTTTCTTAACCTTAATATTAAAAAAACGAGTGTAACGATATAAAAACTTAAGCTTTTTTGCAGTTTTAGATAAGATTGTAGCTGCAATTTCTTCCCCAGAGACAGATTGGTCGAGAGAGACTCCAAGGTATTTGACACTGGTTTTGGATTCAATAATATTTCCTTCACACTGTACCTTGATTGTATCGCTTTTCTTAAGCTTGTGTTTAGTGCCAAATAATATGGACTCTGTCTTTCCCAGATGTAAGACAGTTTGTTGTCAATCAACCAGTCTCTTACCAGAGACAGTTCTCTACTAAGAGTTTCCTGTATAACTCTGGTATCTTTACCGGATACTAATAAGGTAGAGTCATCTGCGTAAAGCATCATTTTAGATGTCACTGCTGCCGGCATATCATTGACATAAATTAAAAACAACAATGGTCCCAAAATGGAGCCCTGTGGTACCCCACATGTGACCTCCATAACTGTGGACAGGGCCTCACCAACTTTACACACCTGTTTCCTGTTTGCCAAGTAGGATTTAAACCAATTCACAGCTATGTCTTTAAGGCCCACACATTTCAATTTCATTAAAAGAATACCATGATCAACGGTATCGAAAGCCTTCTGTAAGTCTAACATGACCATACCCGTATAATTCCCTTTCTTGCTCTCCATTTTTATGTAATCAAAAATATTGATCAAACACGTGTTTGTAGAGTGAGCTGTTCTGAAACCAGACTGGTACTTAGAAAGTATTTTGTGTTTGAGAAGATATTCTTCCAGTTGATTATATACCAATCTCTCAAAGACTTTGGATAGTATGTTTAAGATTGACACAAGCCTATAATTGCTAGCCTGGGTTTTACTGTCTTTTTTATGCAGAGGAACGACTCTGGCTAATTTCAGATCATTTGGGAACTTTCCAGTGTGTATAGAAAGATTCACAATATGCATCAGGATTTTTGCTGTTATGCTGGCACTATCCTTTATAAATCTAGCTGGCAAATTGTCTAGTCCAGTTGCTTTAGTAATATTCATTTTGCAAAGAAGATTAAAGACACTGCTCTCTGTTACCATATCTAACTCAAACATGTCGTTTTCTATGTTCAAACTTTGGTAAAAGTTTTGAACAAAGGAAAACCCATAGTATCCCTTACAGGCTTGTAACTTCTTAACCTGGGATGAGGCTACAGTGGTAAAAAAAGTAAAAAATGACATATGGCTCCATCAATTTCCAAACTGATATTTTGAGACTTTGCTTTATTAGAAGATGTGGAGCCAATATCCTTTAAAACTGACCATACTTTTTGTGGCTGTTTCAGATTGTCATTTACAGTGGTTATGTAATATTGTGATTTTGCCTTGTTTATTTTGTATTTCACTTGATTCCTTAGTTTGATGTATTCATCATAGTACTGTTGCTGACTGGTCCCTTTAAACTTGATGAGAGCATTATCCCTTTTCCTAATAGACTCCAAAATCTCATGGGTAATCCATTTAGCAGTATTCTGCTTGATTCGTATGTGTTTAATTGGGGCCAAAGAATCCAATACAGACAGGAATTTCGCTTTAAAAAGACTCCATGCCTCGTCTACGTCATTACTGTTCAATATGTCCGTCCAATTTAACGCACCCAGAGATTCAATAAAACGTTCTTTTGAATATTGTTTCATTGCCCTCGTTTTTATAAAGTCACATTGACCGTGGGGAACTTTAGTGCGCTTACGGGTACAATATGTTACCATGTGATCACTGACACCATATCCTAAAACTCTAGATTGACTAATTTTCTCAGACTCAGACACCAGAATCAAATCCAATATCGTTTTACTGTTAACACATATACGAGTGGGTTCTTTAATTAGTTGTTTCAGACCATATAATTTTTTAAGTTTATGAAGTGTATCCACCAACCCACTCCTTTTGGGTGATATCTGCACATCTGTGTTAAAATCCCCAAGGAAAATATATTCATTATTTGCAACATTAATCTCACTACATAGTGTTTCAAATTGTTCATAGAAGTTCTGCTGCTTTGGAGGTCTGTAGCATACTCCAACTACGATAGGTCGGGTTTTGGGTAGAATTATATCCACTAGGGCTGCCCCCGACCAAAAATTTTCCTAGTCGACTAGTAGTCGTTAGTTCAAGCCATTAGTCGACTAGTCGTCGCACGTTTATGATATTAATTTAATTATATAATTTTTTTTTTTTTTGAAAAAACACACCCAAGTCGCGGCTTCTAGCGGTCAGAAACACCGGTGAAATACACTCTGGTTCACGGGAAAAAACACACCCAAGTCACGGCTTCTAGCGGTCAGAAACACCGGTGAAATACACTGTGGTTCACCCAAAAAAAACACACAATAGGCGTAGGCTATCAGCTTGCTTTGAGCCCCGCTGCTGCACAGAGCGCTGTCCGCTTGTTTATTCAAAGTTTATTAATATTGAACATGTCCTGTGTCCAAATTGCACCAAATCCGACACTGCACGTCCTTGGGTCTCCAGCAATACACCCGCCAAGTGCAACCCTGGTCTAATAACTTTTTAACGACAAGGCGCAGCTCCCGAATGGAGTTTGAGGGGGGGTTTTTTTGTTTGTTTTTTTCCCTGCGACTAACTGACCAATGTAAACTTGGTCGACTAAGACTCTTCTCATCGACTAACGTTTGGTCGACTATTAGGGGGCAGCCCTAATATCCACACAAGCAACTTCTAGTCCCTCTCGCTCTAGTTCTGACCGGTGATTAAAATGTACATCGTCCCTTATGTAAAGGCAAACACCTCCACCATTGCGGTTTCGGTCTCGTCTGATGATGTTAGAGCTCGGAAGATTAACTTCATTATTCTCTACTGACCCATCTAGCCAGGTTTCAGTCACTGCCAGCACCATTGGTCTAGTATTTGATATAAGCAGTTTCACATCCTCTACTTTCGGTAATAGACTCCGCGCATTTAGGTGCATTAGATGCAGCCCTCTTCTATTAAAACGGTCAAACTCATCATTTCGCGAATCTGAATGCAGTATTTCATTCTGGTCTTGCTTCGAAGTGCACGTCATTATTCATGCTTTTATCAATTAATCCAATGTTTGGCACCGCTTGCAGACAACAAACATTGCACACAAGCGGAACATCACCTTGTAATTTGACAGCCTTATTATATGTATGATCTGATATGTTTCCGCATTTAATATGTACAAACTGATCACAAATGTCACATGCAACGGCTTTTGCGTTTGAACTTGGCTTACTACAGGGGTACAGGCAACAAACGTGCTTGATCTGTGTCAAGCCAGTCAAAATAAAAAATATGATACTTGGAATTTTCTAAATAAACCCCATATTGGCAAACATACATTGCAACTTATTTTTTGTTTAACACAAAGTTCCAAAATGAAAATAAAGAATATATGTAAGGAGGCATCTGTACTAAAAGAAAACACACCTGTAGCTTTTCCCAAAACGACAAAGTACATTTTATTCGATAGCAAATGGTACAACTGTTCCTAAAGGTTATAGAATCAGAGATCCAGTAGCTAAGTGACAAATTTTAGGCGTCTATTTAGGAGGTAAAATGGCCCTATTTTCAGTCTTATCGCTGGATGCTTGACACTCTGCTTGATCTGAAAATAAAACCTCCCGATGTGGAAGCATCTTCAGATTAAGTGTACTGTAAATCTGTTACGATAGCACAGTGTTTGCATTGGTGCTCATAGCGTGAGATAACTTGCTATATTGCTATGCTATATTTTTATTACATGATAAGAAAACATCCTTTATGTTTTAGTAAAAGACTACTGTTGTGCACTGCAGAAGAAGTACTAGCACAGTGCTGTTGTATCTTAAGCTGCAGTCGTAGTAACGATAACTTAAAGGTATAATATGTAACATTTCCGCATTGAAATATCTAAAAACGACTAGACCTATGTTATATATTTTGTTGAGTTGTGTACTTACATTATCCCAAATGTTTCCAACAATGTTCAAACCCAGAGAAATCCATAATTTTATTCAAGGTAACGTGCGTTTCATTTGGTCGCCTGTCAATGGTGTCATATCCCCTTTACCCCCTAACTTCCGGGGAAACACGGGAAACACCAGATGATACGTCAGAGAGTGAGGAAGGAAGTCGGCGAACTAGCTAGCTAGCCACTCTAGCCATTCTATTGTTTTTATTGCTCACTCGTGATGGATCACGATTATTCATTCCTGTTTGCTGCGCGTTCTGTCGCCGAAGCTGTCCCTGTAAAAAAAACTCCCATAATCCCACGCTACTTCACGACGTCATCAAACTACGTATTTTGTTATTGTTTTGATTGAGAGACCCCTAGCGGCAGAAATTATATACTGTGCATTTAAGTTTTAGTTTATATCACCATCAAGTCACCACACTGGCTGTCCAGTGTGATAGGCCTGGAGCAAAACCACTAGCTAGTCCTGAGGCCAGTGTGAGGATCTATACTAGTCTGAGTCTCACCTCTTTCCCCACAGTGTCTGATGGCATCATAGTAAGTCTGCAGCAGCTCATCAAAATCCCCCTTCCCTCCACCGCGGGGCTCCGTGATCACGGTCTTCCGTTCCTCTAGCTTCTCCCAGAGGCCAGTGTTGGTCCAGCGATCTCGCAGCTTGTCCAGCATCTGAGCAAATCATGAAGGGTAGACTGGGAATTCATATCATGTTATAAACATAGATGTCCAACTATCTATAGAAATTGAGAGGATGAAGAGAGCAGAAACTGCAAACAAATGCAGTACAACACAAACAATATCCATTGAGATAATAAGGCCACAAAGTAGTTAATCAGCATCAATGAATGTTGTTAAAATTTTAAATTTTAAACTATATATATCAGTCTAACTAGAGTTAGACTGATATATGGGGCTGATATTGGCCTTATATGAAAAATCGGTCAGTCAGTGTCGTCTGCCTCCAATATGATGGATATGATGCAGTTTGATTTATCACATATTTATTGTAGAATTTATCAATACTACACTGGTTGTCTATGGGAAACCCTTAACCTGAATTGAAACTAATGTGACATTTGGATCAGATTTCACATAATTATGCATGCAGATGTTGATGATTATTATCATCATCAACTTGGGTTTCAATGCAGAGTCCCATGGTTTACATGCTGTTACCACCATGCCAACAGTAAAAATCTGGAGGGAATGAAAATGGTAAAATGTAAAGATGTAAAGCACCAAATATCGGCTAATATCAGCTATTGGAAGCTATAATTCAAAAACATTGGTATTGGCCTTCAAAAACTCTATCAGTTGACCCCTAGGCCTAACCTTTGTCATACAGGTTAGGTTACAACTTCTGCTTAAATCTAATCTTGTTTGCAATGAGAGATTTCTGATAACATGATGACAAATAAAACAACTACATTCTAAATGTCTTGTGGTCTAAGTAAGCAGTCTGGAAGCACCGCAGCACACAGGTCCTCACCAGGGACAGGAAACAAAAGGTGTTTCTTTGAACATTGTCTCAATTTCAGAGAGCATGTGCAGCCTATCATCCCACTGCGAAGCAATTATGTGAAGTTCACTACAGAGATATTTAATGACAATATTTTTGAATATTAGAATTTGAGCAGAAGAAGCTGTTTAGTCAGCAACAAGTAGCTCTGCCTTATTGTTGAGCCTGTGTTAATCATTTTGGTCACAGGGAGCTCAGACTGCAACAGGGACTATAAAGTCCAGTTACATTGAAGGAAGCTCACACTGGAGTCTGAGAAACAAATAGCACAGGCAGGTTTAACAGTTGGCCAAATGCAGCTGACTCCCAAAGGACAAAAGCAACAGGTTTCCATCTTTTGAAATCATGAAATCCATTTTTAAAGCTGGTAGAATTTGACCTTCTCAGGACTGCTGCCCTGACAGGCTTGGTATCCTTACACTGTATGACACTCTCAAAGTCCCAAACTTAAAGTTTGCAGCACAGAAAAGGAGGCATTTAGCCACCCATCATTTGCCCCTCTGTCCTCATGTAGCTTGGATTTCTTTCCGTTCCTACACTTGGCAGAAAGTTGATGCATTTAAACCCCCTCCGTAATAAAATCACTGTTGCTGCACTATTGTTAGTGCAAAAAGTCAGCGACTCTCAGGGGAGGAACATTGATCTAAAAGCCCTCTCCCTAGCACAGCCCTACTCATGTCTGTACTGTGCGGATTTTATCCTTGAATAAGCATGGCTTCACAATCAAAGAGCATCTTCACTGAATTGGAAATGTGTTAGAAGGGTCAAGTAGAAGTTCTTCTTGTAGTCAGCAGAAAACTTCTCACAACAGGCTACTGGTGTCATGCTGTAAGGCCTGAGCCAGAAGCAGCTAGGCCTATCGAATGGGAGGAGGGAAGGGAGTATTCACTAAGGCCTTGTCCCCAAGTGTGAACCTATCCTGTTTACCTGCAGAAACAACAGCCAAGTCAAGTACTCAACGAAAACACTAGCACAAGGTTCTGAACAGAAATTGAATCTGCAGGGTATGTGCAGCACAGAGGAAAACAATAGAGGCAGATAGGGAAATGAGACTGTACTAGAGCGTTGATAGTTTCTTGCATGCCAGTGTGACTGCTTCACAATTGTGAAATGAAGCATGAGGCAGATTTCATCAGGTCGGTGCCTCCTACAGCAAGCGAGGCCAGGAAGTTTACATCAATAAAACATGACACATTCACTAAAGATGCAGCGTTACATCGACAAGGACCCCCCTTACATGCACCTCCAACTCGGCAAACTGTTTGTCCCGCAATTGCTTTCCAGTCCAATCTCGACCGAGGGATGAATAATTCATGTTATGTACTTTAGGTAGATCTGCCACTAAACAAAACAGCCATTATCTGCCAGGCTGCACTTGGAAAGAAGCTGATTCCACAAGGAGAAGAGGCTGGAGGCAAGTTGCTCTTACTGATAAAATTGATGGGAAGGGGTCAGCAAAGTCAGCATCTTGGATCGGTGTCTTGCAGCCGACATTATTAATTTCTGTCTTGGAATGATGGGTAAGCCGATAATAACCCAAGCGTAACCTGATAATAAAAACGACAGAGCCCTTAAAAGACAGGGACACATGCAAGCACAAAGAGTCCTTGTGCAAAGTTGTTTATATTCCCCGAGCTGTAATTTGTAAAGCCTTATAACAGTGGGGGGTGAAACACAATCCAGTGCCACTCTACTTTACCAGTTGGGTCGCTGGGGGTAATGGTCGCTAATGCTTTTATCTCACAGACCCTAAGAGTAAACATCACTGGGAGTTTGCCTGAGACGGAGCCATTTAATTACGGACACGGTTTCCATATCCTTCATCTTGACAGAACAGGGTCTGATTCAGAGGCAGTGGAGCCGGCAGCAGGAGGGCAGCCACCTAGACTATTAAACTATTAAAGGAAAAATCCACCCTAAAACACTTTAACACTGTTAAAAACAGCTATTGGCGATGTACCTTTCATTCCTGGGTCTACTTTGTTGTTTGCCGATGTATTATGATCTTATTCTAGTGGATAACTGGGAAACATAGACAACGTGTATGTTTTAAACTGAGAAAAATTTCCAACAATCTAAAACATCACTGGTAAATGTCAGGTATTGGTGTCAGTCCTTCAGAATTGAAGATAAAGTGTTTCTTTCTAGAGCCACCATTTTGCACCAACATTCAACAATCATACTGGGAGAAATCCATCATAGAATGGGAAGAGATACCAACTACTCCACCAACAGTAGTCTCAACAGACCAGAATGCAATGCAGCCACAAGACATGTGTGCTGAATAAGGGACATGACTTTGCTGGACTGGGAACTCTTGCTCTCTTGCCGAACACTATCGCTATTACTCTCTCCACCTACATGTAAAACCATCAGCTGGTTGCAACAAGTCCAGGCAAGTTCTCTGGGGGATGTCAAAAATCATTCTGGGAAATATGGAGAATCACTAACTCAAGTAGAAGTAGACAAGGCAGGTTGTGGGAAACTGGACACAACAAAAAAGTAAATTAAAACACTTCATTACAAAATAACTCCTGGAATGCATTGCACATCACAGATTGATAATATGTAGTGTAGTGTAAGAGTATCCCAGGGTGTAATTTTCCTTTAACTATTACCATAGTTATCATCTTAAAGCATAACTCAGACCATTTTCAACAGAGCTAGCAATCAACATGTTGAAAAACACGTTTTGTGTGCTTTTGGGGTTGATTTTTGGAGTGTCCATGGGCCCAAAATGTCTGGAGTTAAGCTTTAAGCCCTATTCAGACTGGACTAGTGTTATGTGTGGACCTCATGTAATACCTGAATTACCTGAATTAATTATGAAAAAGTCAGTTTTCTGAACTTTTGTCAAAATTCGATCAGTGGCGTCCGAGATATTGTGCGTGATGGACAGACGACCAGGGCTGATCCATAGTTCTTTCCCTGATTTCATTGTGGGGGACAACAACAAACTTACTGAAAGTAAATATTTTGTGTTTATTACATTCCTCTGTGTATATCCTCTGTGTATGTGTATGTGTGTGTGTGTGTGTGTGTGTGTGTGTGTGGGGGGGGGGGGGGAGGGGGGGGGGGGGGGGGGGGGATGAGGATGAGCGCAGAGCCTTCATGATTAATTTAGGGCCATTCTCTGACAGAGCTGGTGTTTGGCTGGCGGACTGGGGTGGGCTGTAGTGCGATGTAAAATGTCAATCTGCAGGCTCAGCTTACGCTCAGGTGCACAAATGACAGGAACAACCCAGCAGCACCCAAAATAGGGTCACAAAACCATGCATGCACCATACATACACTTACACAAATCATCAACATCAACCAGCAATAATTCCAATGTTTAAAACTTTAGAGATTAATGATCTAGGTCTAGGATCACTGATTGCTCAATATCACCTGTGATTTCAAGACATAGTTCAAATTACCAAAGGAATGTAGTGGTCAAGGTCTAAAAGGTTATATTATAAATGGTGGGTAATATACTTTTCGCTTATGCCTGCCTGCTGAACAGTTTAAGGACCGCCATTAAAATAAGTCATCCAACTTTTTTGTACTCCTAGTTTTAACGCTGTATTTTATATTAAATTCAATCAATCTTTAGAAATGTACCTTGAAAGTAAACTGCATACACATGGTAAGGGGTTATACTTGGGATGTTCAAAGTGCTGAGTACCTACTTTGAGGGTATTTTCTGCCTTGTTATATAGAGTCTCCCCACTTCAGGGTGATTTCAGGTGAAGTATTTGGACAGATTAAGGTTAGATTTAATTTTAAAAGAAGTCATTTTACATGTCATTGTATCTCTATCAAACTTCAGCTCTACTCTATTTGGCTTTAAATTAATGAGGTGGTATGCAGTACATAGATGGGTTAAATGACGGTCTGACTGACCTGATGAAGATCCACTGGATAAATCCATTGGATTTAAAGGCTGTCAATTAAAGGTGCACAAATGGAGTTCAAAGTGTGCTGGTTTTACTCTTTACAACAGTGCATGATACTTTCATGATACCAAAGCAGGCTTTCCAGCCTGCTAGGGAGGCTAACTATTTGATTTGCAATCAATTTGTGACGCAGCACTCCTAGAATTAGGTGAGAGACCTTGCAGCAGCACAGTTAAGCTGCCCAGGCAACACAAATGGAATGAGCAGTATTTAGCATGCTGGCGTAAAAGGCACAACAAAGTGTGAATAATTCATTGTCATTTCTAGGCATGGTAGGTGCAATGCTCAGCTTCTGCCAGTGACACGGTAAAGTGGGCCAGATCTTTTCGCCCACCGGGACAGGGTGGTGAGACTGCCACAGAGAAGCACTGAACTGTACACTTCTCTTTCTCGCACTTTTACACTCCCCCTCTTCCCCCCCCTACCATCTCTCCATCTTTCACCTCCTCTACATCCGGCCTCTCTTTATCTCCTTCCCTGTATCCCTGGTGTCAGTGAGCTGTGTGGCGACACATCGCAGCTCCTCTAGCGCCTGCTGAATTATGGAGGGGGTTTGGAGGCGATGGCATTAATGAAACATGCGGCCAGGAGCCACATTTCGCAGTAGCAAGGGGAGACGTGTTGTTGCGCCGTAAATTATTCAACCACAAAATATCACAGCGACCATCACGCCAAGGCCAGTGGCGAGGAGCCACCTGCCACCTCTGGCCTGCCACTCCTCCCCTGTCGTCTGCTCTGCACCTCCCAGCCACACCAGTGGTGACAACGCAACGCTGCAAAAACACTGCCTACTGCCCAGTAGACAGTCGCTGTCTGATATGACTTCTCTTTCTTCTCTCCTCAGGCTGTCAAAAAGAGAAGTGTGCACTAGAATTGAATCTAGACCTAGAGGATTTAGAGGAGGATCTAGAGCACAGGTTCTCAAACATTTTCATGTCATGTATCCCCAAAATAGACCCTCGGCAGGCCATGGACCCCGATTTGATCAGATTTAGTCGTAGGGACCCATATGGGAGAATTTTTGCTTTTGTTAATTTAGTACGGAAATGTATAACTGTCTAAACTGTATGTAGGGAGATAGTAGTAATACTTAAACATAAGATTAGAATACTCATTATTCTACATTCTATAATTGAAGTATGAAACAACTGATAACTGCCGGATAACGTAATAACTTGTCAAAATGTAATAAAATGTCCTTTTAAATGAGTTGAATATGTAATAAAACCTCTTAATGCAACAAATTTAGTTAATTTAATAACATTACCGAATATTACTTAATGACTGTAAAAAACTGATGATGTAATAACAATATTGACTAATTCTTATTCTTACAAGATACTACAGTATTAGTCAATATTATTATTGTCATCATCATAACAGATTTTATTACATTTACAACACATTCAGAGCAATGTTTTAATTACATTATCAGTTGCTACAGGGTCATTTCTAGTGAACTGAATTACATGGAATATAAACTAATCCTGATTTTGCTGGGGACCCCTCAGGGACTCCCTCAAGGACCCCTGGGGGTCCCTGAACCCCAGCTTGAGAACCACTGATCTAGAGACCTTTCCACACTTGCCATCCATAAAGACAGGTGCTGCCCAGGGGCGTTGGGTTTTGCTTCACAGACCTCAAGTCATTCACTCCAACTTGTTAACTGGTGCTGTGAAATGCTCCATAGCTACTGTGGTCAGAGTTATATCCAAATAAGAGGATGGCAGAGGTTACATTTGCTGTGTAAAAGAATGTTTTCTTAAAGTCTAAAGCCGTGAGCCTCCCAAAAGGCTCCAGCTTAGCGAGACAGCAGTAATCCTGAAGTTTCCACTGTAAAGGCTCATATAAAACATCATCTCAGCTCTCACAATCAGGAAGGATATGCTACACTGAGCAAAATGACCCATGAACCTAATATGTGCACACACACACACACACACACACACACACAAAGACTCACTTCGAGATAACAGTGCATCTGGAGCTGGGTGATTGGTACTTCAGATACCCCAGAGGGACTGAGGACAGTGCGTGCTGGAGTGTGTGTTCACCCTGCAGTCCAGTTTGACTTTGATTTGACACACGCTCGGCAGAGCCCAGGCGCCAGCGCCGGGTGCGTCTTCACACAGACAGCGAGGCGACATAACCCCTAATGGCCCTTATCTTAATCTCCTTTAAAAGCATCTTGTATTTCCCCCCCCCATCTTTTCACCTCTGCAAAACCCCACTTTTTTTTAATAAACCATCAGTCCCCCTCCTGCGGTGTGTTGGTCCCTTCCTCTGGCGGCTGGGACCAGACGGCGAGGCCTGCTGTGGTTTTAATGGGCATTAACTGGGGGGCTGTTGAGGCTGAAGTGCTACAAAACCACAGCACCAGTGCGGGCTCTCTGGGAAAGTGTGTGTGTGTGTGTGTGTGTGTGTGTGTGTTCATGATTATGGGCATACTTGGTGTGTCTGTGTGTCTTACAATGGAAACCCATTGAGCTGTGCGCTAATGTCCAACACTACAGAGTTTCCTTTACATTAATTTAGCTGCAGTGCACCCCCGCCTTAGCTGGGAAATTGCGCCTACAGCTAGAAAAAGGTAAATACAATTAAATTGATTATTCTGGCCCTCCCGCACCCAAAAGAAACATATTACATGTTCCAGTACAACTATCCATATATGAAGATCCAAAAATCCAAATAAGAGCGATGCTCAAACTGCAAAACCTAATGGAAATGATCCTGAAACTGGAACTAGAACAGCAAATCTGGGTCTCTAAAATGACCTTCCCCATATCTAAAAAAAAAAAAATTCTACAGGAAACAGTATTAGTTTTTATTTCCTTGAAGCAACACAACCCACTGTGTGAGCTGACTGAGTGTGTTTATGTGTGTGGGGTGTGTGTGTAAAACTGAGGGAGGGCAGCAGACACAGCCTTGAGGGACACCTCTTTGACCCTGCTGGTCTGTTCGCCTCACTGCTCTCTGTGTCTGCAGCAGGGCCAGCGGTGTACGGGGGGCTGATAGCCATCACCTAGACACACTGAAGAGGGACGTCTGGAGATGACCTATCCTCTCTCTCTGCCGGGCACACACACACCCACGCACGCATGCACACACCAATGCACACGCATGCACACAGCGTCGCGGGGCAGACGGGACTCAGCGGCACCAACAAGCCCTCCATGGGCTCCAATTAATACCCCAGCCCTTCATATCCCCTCATCTCCTCATCTTTAAGAGCTGACTGTAGATTAAATATTAATGCATCAGCACAGAGAGAGAGATAGGAGACTCCAACATGGCTATCAATAATAAAAAATATCCCACAGCTCACAGTTGTTCCTTGGCTGGCGTCATAGGCTGACAAAAATAAAGGGAAAATGAGAAAATGGCACGGCAAAGGGAAGAGTCTTAGCTTTCCTTGACAGTTTGGATGCCAGTGTCATTAGCTGTTTGAGAGCGTAATTGGATCCCAAGGAAACAAGGCTTGCAGAAAAATCTAACAAAGGCACACTGCATGTGACTGAAATAAGAGTGAAACACAAAAAGTACAAATGCGCAAAAGGCAAAAACAAAATTTCACGACTAAATGGCGATCATTTGATGAAAAATCCTCTCACACTGACCTTGACTGGTTTAAAGTCACAAGCAAACATTTCAATGGTGTCTTGCTTCCGTAATACGACATATTTCTGGTTGAAACAGGATGTTGGGGTGGGACATAACACAGGGAGGGATTGTTCAAAACAGCTTTGTACATAATCTTGAGCTGTCATAAATTTTGGATTCTTCAAAATGAATAAATTCCAGCCACCAGGACGCAACCGTGGTGTGTTATGAAAAGGAAACAGGGTTTTCATGTCACTTTTTGTTGTGACATGATGTGAAGTTGAAGGTTTTACATGATGGGAATGCGGGAAACTACTAAATTTGTAATTTTTTGGGGAATTTATTGATAAATAGGTTTTTCATTTCACTGTGAATTCAAAACATTCCACTTCAAAAGCTAGCTCTTGAGGCTGGCAAGCGAAGGAGTCAGTTTATCTGGCCATTTCTATTTCATTACAGCTTACAGCATAAGATAATGTAATATGCGTAACATGGAGACACACACACACACACACACAATGATACATGAAATCCAGTTGGCCCTTAGTAAGTTGATGTGACAACCGAGCTTGAGTGGAAATTAATTATTCATTGACAAAAATGCATAACAAACAAAGGGGGACAAAGTGTCTATCAGTGGGCTCTTAGAAGCGCCCTCATTAACTGAAAGAGGATACAGTTCTGAGAAGATGGTGGCATTTTAGGGTTGACAAGTAGCCCTATTGATTAGTAATGATCTCTTGTAACAATATGACACCATCCACAGCTGGTTATTAGCAATGGGAACTGCTAACCATCCTATGGTTTGAAAACTGTCATTTGTTTGCATGAAACAAGTTGCATGTTTAAATATCTTCACACATGCAAGCATTGGCCTTGACGCCAATGTGTGGTCTCTTACTCCTCCCAGTGGCAAAATGTGGAAAATGAATAGACCAACAGCGAAGCATCCACCAGCACTTGAATATAATCTCATCCACTACCTTATGTGAATTTTGATGCATATAAATGTCATATAACCACAGGCAAAGGCTCTTATTTTCAGAAGTGCACCATCAGTCAGTAACAATATTACACAGCTGTATATAATATGTTACAAAAATGTGAAAGAGTTTGAAGTCTCATCATACAAATGCCTTTTGTAGGGCTATTTGCATTATCTGTTACTCTTTTATTTTTGGCATTTATGGCACCCCATATTGGTTGATTGTACAAATGAAGTCACCACTTGGGCCAATCAGTAAAAGAAGTGGGAAAAAAAACGCCTTAGGGGCGAAAACAGTTTTTCAAGAAACTCAAAATGGTGGAGCCAATATGGTGGACGTTGAGGATAATGAGGGAAATTTGTAGAGCAAGGATAGCTGGATACGTGAACCAAATTTTATGCAGTTCAATGTCACGGTATGGGTCCAAGACATCAGGTGTGATGGACAGATGGACATCAATCCACAGTCCCCCTCTGATTTCATCGTGGGGAACAATAAATAAATAATTTCTGTGTCACTCGACCGCTAATTTCATGGCCTATGCTTCATGTTTTTGGTGGCTTATTTACCTTGTAGGAAGGCAAGAAGCAGAGCACCCCCTTGGCCACGACTTGGCAAATGTGCAGCAGAAGGGCGCCCACCTCGTCCTGGAAGGCGTAGGTCTCGGCATGCTGGAAGGTGGCACACAGCTTTCTGCCTTGGGGCCCTGAACCCACAGTGCCCACCCACACCTGTGGATAGGGAATTTGAAATTTGAAGCTCTTGTGACAAATTTGAGGAAGGGTCGCAAGTTTAGCATATAAAGTAGTAATGATTTTAATTTAGGGGACTATATACTGTATAGGCTGAATAGGATGAACTGGATTTTGCTACCGAGGAGTAAGCAGTTTAAATATGCAAAAGCATGATACTTTGCACTGTAGGGAACACACACACCATATCTCAACATCTTGTGCTAGGCGACTGCTAGTCTGGGTTTCAACAAGGAGTATGGTCTAAATGCTGGTTCAGAGGCTTTTCCACCCCGACAACAAAAATACTTAGAATTTTTAATGTTGGGGATTTTTTTGGCATGAAAATGGTCAAATCTAAAGATATTGAATATTGACACAAAATATCAGCTATCGGCAGCCTAAATGCAAAAATACTGGTATTGTTATCAGTCTTTAATAAAGGATATCAGATAACAGTATTCTTTATAACTCACTCACTACATACGAATTATGATCTTTGTACAATCATGCTTTCTATCAGACTGCCTCAAAATGTGTAAGCAGCAGTTTTTCCAGAGGCTCAGTGACATGGATAAACCTACTGACCTGGGACCTGTTGATAACATGGCTGGCCTCCAGCTGGATGGAGAACTTCACCCCCAGTTCCGAGGAGAAGGAGCCCATGGGTGACAGGGTACCCGAGGTCAGCACGATGCTGTGCACCGACGCACTCAAGTCAGAGAAGGCCTGGGAGATAGAGGCAGACACAAAAAAAACTCACGAGGGGTTTCAACAGCAAATTATACCACCATGGAAATATTCAATACAGAGGGTGCCATGGTGGCTCAGTGTGGTCAAGTCGGCTCCATTGGATATGCCCTGTACAGCAACATACACAACAATCCCTAAACCAAATGTCTAGTCACAGTGTCTGAAATCAAGTCTTTGGCAAACTTGAAAAGAATATTTTTTAACCAGCCAAAATAATATACACTTTTCATAAAAATGTCACCCAACCCGTTTTCAATGCTATTTCATGTACAGAATCAGGTCCTGTGTGTTAATTTAAAACTTGCTCATTCAGTTATACAATTTAATTTTTCAAATTACAAGAGGGCATTTTTGAAGCATAGTTTCAAAAAGTTACCGGCCAATGTTGCGGGTGACGCTTATTGATTTATCTTAGCGGCATTTGGCACTTTGTGGGTGACGTTGATATCAGACCCTGCCAAGTCAGATTCATCTTTGTTTCTATATATATGTAGATTAATCTGGCCCACACAGAGTGTCTTCCAGGCCTAACCTCTCACCACGGCAGGGTTGAGGCACCAGAAGCTGAGCGTCAGGACCTGGGTCTTGACTCGGGTGCTCTGCCGTCGTCGGTGGCGTGGCCGGGCAAAGAAGCCCTGGGCATCAGGGATATCGGGCTGAATCTGGTTGGTCCAAGTGTAGCTCTGCTGCAGAGCCACCCGGTAGTCTTCAGCAAACCTACGGACACAGAGCAGGACAGAGGTACCGCTCATTCCACAGCTCACCAGCTCTGAAACACTGGGGTGATTTATCATTTTTACATCAATTCTTGTCACATGGGTCCGGCTAACTTGTTGGGTTGTCTGACCTGCAGTTGTTCCTGTAGAGGAAGTCTAGCACCATGAAGAGGCTTTTGAGAACGGAGGCGGTGGTTGAGCTGATGGTCGGGACCTGCACTGTGTCCTCTTTACCATTAACCAACACACCAGCACGCTCCTCTTTTTCCAACACCGCTGCCAAGTGTTTCTGTCAGAGAGAAAGAGAGAGCAGGAAAGAGGGAAAGCTGCATAAGAAGAAAACAATGCTGTTGATGGTCACCATGCATCTGAAACCAAATATAAACATTTAAAGGTGCTACGTGTAGCATTTATAAACATCAATATGTCATTGTCAAATTGATTGTGATACATTGTTACAATTACCGTAAACACACGAGACCATGGGGTCAAGATGATTGGTAGCCTCTATCTCAAGCCAGTGGTATGGTTCGTGCTGGCGTTTCTCAAAATTAAAACCACATTTCCCAGAAACCCTGTTGCTTCCTGTCCCCCCTCCCTCTCCCTGGTGTATTTGGCTTTACTTGGGAGGGATTTTTCCATCCATTCACTCCTTCCGCCCTCTACCATTGCCAGAAAGATTGAAAGCTTTAGCTCCGTTTGTGCTAGAGGAACAGCAATCTCCCTTTTCCAGCAAATTTCCCACCAAATCCAACCCAGTGGCACACAGTGTAAAATGTATTGTAGAGGCCAGTAGAGGTTAGCAATCTTTTCATCAATGTTTCGAAGTGGGGATGGGAAAATATATCAAAATTCACATCACAATACAAAAATGTGACAATACATATCGTGGGGCAGAAAAATTAAACGGAATATTAGTTACATTTTATTCTGCTGCAGTAATCGCAAATGAGACGGCTTGCCCATCACTATTTCACACGCTCTCCATCAAAATTATATTAGTTGCACTTTGGAATGACATTTTTAAATTATTGTTTCCATTCTAGCAAGTCGGTACCATTACTAGAAAGATTTGTGGCTCAGAAATAAACATAATTCTGCACAGTCATACTTTTTTACTATGCTTTTATTTATTACATCGTATCGTGGTTGTATGGAATCATGAAGCCCATATCGAGTATCCAATTGTATCGTGAGATAAACATGTCGTCCCATCCCTACAGCAAAGGTCTCGTTCGTTTTTGGTAATCATATTAATTTCTCAAAATTAATCTGGTAATGATTTATTGATTTATGTTAAAATGCTACATATAGCACCTTTGAAAACACAGTTGAACAGTGGAACTTGTAAGACTGTGGTAAAGCTGGACAGTCTACAAGTGAAGCCTGACTAGTTGGTCTACCTGCAGCATGCCAAAGGTGGCAGCAGTGATGCCCAGGCTGTGGAAGATGCCCACAACATCCTTGCCAGTCCAGACTTTACAGGCACTCTCATAGCCCCGCTCAGACAGCAGGCTCTGGCTCTCCTGCATCCAGCTGCACCATGGGAAATAAACACATCCCGACTGAATCTCTGTTCATACTTTAAGCATCACACACAAGCAAAACTAGTCCCAATTCAAAATAATACTGAATCTAAATTTCATGGACTAATGTAATGTAGAATCTTAGTCAGGAACTTGGCACTTGCTATATTGTAATGCAAGTTATAAAGATCAACAAATTTTACAAAGACACAAGTGTGTGTTTGCATATGTGCATATGTGTGTGTAAACATATTAGGGATTTACCATATGGGTTTTTCAAGGCTGTTACCAATATTTTCAGATCAAAGCTGCTGATATTTTGTGCCAACATTCAGTATTTCTAAATTTGGCCATTTATGTATATTATATTGTGTCCCCAGAATTTTATCCTAAAAATGAAATCATGAAAATGATCAAATTTAACACACACAACAAATATTGAATATCAGCACAAAACTACTACTGAAAGCTTTAATCCACAAATATCAGTATTGTCCTTCAAAAACCCATATCGGCCAAACCCTAGGCCTAACCTTTGTCATACCTAGCTTTATTGATCAAGTAAGCAGATTTTAAGCAAAAGCCCAATATCAGTGTAACCCTAATACATGCAGTACACATAATACAGTACATGTATATCTAAGTCACTGACTTGAACAGGCTATAGCAGAAGGCCCTGAGTGGCTCGTGGTTGGAGCGTCTGATGTTGTGGTTGACCATGCCATCCAGCTCCTCTCTGGCCATCAGCAGACTGTTTTGGTCCAAGGTGAAGCTGGCACTCTCCCTTGCACAGTCCTCTATATTGTGGGCCTCGTCCAGCACCAGGATCTGGCCAGCCAGGTTGATCTCCATCTAGGGAAGGAATTGAAGGTAGAGAGAGGAAGAAGAGACGGGAAGGAGTGGGTAGATCCACATGAATACCCCTTGATCTGCTTATTTGTCACAATCTCAGCTCACAAGCACATCTGCTTTCCCAGTCACTGTGGCTTCCAGAGCTACCTATTCACATATGAGCCACATTAGGTATCTCACTGGTTTTACAACCAACTGAACAACACCACTGTGTCCTGTTCTAATTATCTCTATACCTTTATCTACCTATCTGTAAACACTGAACTACTCTTGCCATCTCTTTCTACCTCAGAATACAGAATAAAGAAAGGGCTTTAAGGTTAAATAATGTGCCCTCTAGCGGCCATATTGGAGCTCCTTAGCAACAATAGCCAATTGCATTTCTACACTTACGACTCGGCTTATCTCAACAACAGTATTAAAGAGACAGTTAATTTCCATACCATTTTTGACTGGGAACTGATCACTTCATCACTGACGCATCTGATCAAATTTGTGTTTAGATAATGTAGGCTTTTAGCTAGCTAACCACAATATCTGCTAAGTTTACTAGCACTATCTTGTTAACACATCTGAATTACACAGTTTACATATTAATATTAACATTAGTCGCTTTGCTATGGTAAGTTGCTGCCTGGCTAGCTAGCTAACAAAGCCAAAAATTAACTGTTTAGGCTAACTGAGCTGGCACTTCTCGAGCTAAAACTTATAGTGCTTTGGAGTAGGGGCCAAACAGGACAACACACTGTAGTTTACCACATCAGAGTAACCTAAATAGCAAAATCTACCTATTCACTTTTAGCTGCAACATTACTAAATGGATCCACACCCACAACAATACTTAGCCATTACTGTGCACAGTCAATTTTCTGATGGACCACCGAAATGGCGTCAGCCGTGGCTGTTGGGAGACTAGACTCTATAGAAAAGCCCTCAAATTTTTCAGTTTGAATTCACCTTCTATTCATTCTGTTTCTGTCAGTTCTTATCCCCACTTTAATTCCCTCCAACTGTCCCTCCCCTCCCATTCTTCTGCCTGAAGCCCACTCACGCTCTCCCTGATGAGCGGGTCCAGCAGGTAGTTGTACGGGCAGAAGACGATGCAGGCGTCCTGCATGAGTTCACGGGCCGCGTAGTAGGAGCATGAACGGAGCTGTCTGCCCAGACCAACCAGGTCCTCAATGTCCCAGGCCTGGTGAAGCCCATGGACCCACTGCAGTGTGTTCTGGTCCCGCATCTTGTGGACGCTGTGGTAGTAGCGGCATGACCTGCCCTGGGACCGAGAGAAAAAAGATATAAGGGAATGGTAATTAGATCGATATATGGGTTAGCCGATATATTCTGACACCTTTTATTAAAAATCACATATTGATACAATACCGACCGGTTACTCATCCACCTCTGATATGATGGATATGATGCAGTTTGTTTGATTCCATATTTACTGTACAATAGATCAATATACCACAGTGGTTCTCTATGGAAAGCCCTTCACCTGACTTGTATAAGATTGTTCAAAGTCGAGAGAGACAGGAAAGACTGAGATAGGGAGGGGGATTACATGCGATCCAGGTCCTAGCTCCACTAATGCAACATTTTTATGATATTCCACGCAAGTATGAATACATTTGTTTATTACTAGTAGTAATAGTAGTAGTGGTAGCAGTATTCGTTTCAGTGGAGTGTTTTGGTGTCCCCTGGTCTAAATGTTTCAGAGGTTTTTCCACTCTGCCAAGAATACAAATCAGGGAAAACACTGCATGCTTTAATTTTTTGGCATGAAAATTGTCAAATTTAAAGATACACAGAGACACAAAATATTGGCTACTGGCAGCTTCAATCCAAAAATATCAGTATTAGTATCAGCATTCTACATCCCATATCAGCTGAACCCTAGTGGTAAACCTTGGTCCTCTATCACAATTCTTGAGAAAGTTAAATGTTTGATCAGAAATTCTAACTGACTCACGGCCGCAATCCTACAGATGAAAAACATAGTTGTAGTGATTTTATCAGCAAATGTCAGGTCAGAATTTAAACTGTACCTAGGTAAACTGTATTTTCACGTATTTGTTCCAAAGATAACCGATTGTTTAATTTCTTTTCTTATTTGTGGTTTCCAGTTTGATGTGATGTGACATATTTCAGTTGCCATTTTTCAGTCATGATACCCATACAGTGAATGTACTGGATGTGTGAAGGAGAAGAATCTCATGTACTAAGCCCCAATTACCCTGTCAGCAGAGGTGCCTGCTTTAGTCACCACCCTGTCCCACCCTATATCCCTTATGAATGCAACAGCTTGAGGTGATACTGTCACACATATATGCCATTGGACTCGGTAACCTCCAAATGCAATCATCTCCATATGAAAGGGTGTGTCTTTACAGCACCTCCTCCCTTACAGTGATGTGTAAAGACGGCTAAGCTCGGACACTTTACTGACACTGTACCCCTGTCTGTTCAGTGAAAGGTGAGTTGGAGGGATTAACTGCCACGCAGCCACTTTTATGAAGGTAGAGACAGCTTACACCCCTGGTCAAACTAAGGGCGGTCGTTTTGACTTCAGGATGAGTGAAAACACCATTAGTCAGTACTAGCCAGTGCGTCTCTCTGTGTGTGAATCTTTGTGTGTCTGTACAGCATGGTAATTTGATGCTGACTGTAGATGGGCCCTGAAGTGACGAAGACGCGGAACATCAGTGACACCCGCTCTCTAGTATGGGGTTATGACTGGGCCAGCTCTTTCATATGAGAAGACTTAAAGCGACATGGGAGGCAGACACCTCAACTGACAGTGTAATTGTCCTCATTACACTAGGCGTCTCACCTTTTGGACAGTATGGGGGGGGGGGGGGGGTGCAAGGCCACTAAAGTGTCTTATGTCCCTAAATAAAGCTCAGTCAATGGCTCTTGACATTATGGTGTCAAGCCTGTTGGACCAATTGTGGATATTGTAGTGGCATAATTGCTGCTCTAAGGCTACAGTGTTGGAGGAGTTTTGTCTGGCTTTAGTAGTTAACTGTGGGTTTGTGTTACAGGGCCATTGGAAAACTCTAAATCAAGGGTCTTTTTACAGTATGTGATAGGGGTGATGTTCATGGGATTAGAAACATCACATACACTGGGTCCCAAAGTTCGGTGTGCGTGTGAGAGACAGAGAGAGTGTGAGACAGAGAGAGTGTGTGTGAGAGAGAGAGAGAGAGAGAGAGAGAGAGAAAGAGAGAGAGAGAGAGAGAGAGAGAGAGAGAGAGAGAGAGAAATCAACTTGGCGGGTAAAACTGTAGAACAATTGTCAAAGTGGTTGGTACATTTTGTAATCCACCAGCTACTGTGACTAGTTTCCTTCCATGGAGAAAGTGTGTGTCATGAGGTGTTGGTTTTCACAGCTGGATTGGGGTCAATCCCGGTTCAAAAGAGTCCAATTCAGGTCTAGAATAGTCCATTGTAAGGTAAGAGGGTGCAACAAACAGAGAGGTTGAACTGGCCTAAGTTATAGGCTCAAGCAGATGTAGAGATGGTGACCTTTCCATGGGACAAAAGGGCCTAGCTGGTAGATTAACTACACAAAGCTTCCAGTCACATAGCAAGATAGGTTTTCATCCGTTGTCGGGTGGAAACCTTGCATCTCCAATTTTGGTGATTTTCATGTTTTATCTTCAACTGAAGGATCACACATTTCTCTATGGGTTGAGAAAATTCTGAAACGCTTTCAAAACCAATTAGATAAACTAAAAAATACATGGTGGTCAAGCTAAAGACAAGGCTGCTTTCTTAGTTCCTTAAAAGTTAAGTTTTTGGAGGTACAAGTTTTCAGCCATAAACAGTGACATGTAAAGAAATGATGCTGCCATCATTATTATTATTATTATTATTATACAGGTTTGTGACATAGGTAGATTTTGTGAGTGATTGAATGTGTTAGGGTTAGACTGCCATATCAGTTCGCTGATATAACGGGCCGTTAATGGCCTTTTATTAATAATCAGATATTGGCTAATCAATGTCATCTGCATTTGATACAATGGAGATTTCGCTTTTTTATACTCAACAGCTTGGGGTGGCAGCCTGTAAAATCTTCAATGAAACCTGCCTCTCCATGCCTAAAAGCTGCACTACGCAACTTCACATGTTGGCAGCCCTAAATGGCAGCAAGAGGTAATTTTTTACATTTTGAGGATTTCAATACCTAGAAATCATGTAGCGTCACATAGGTAAACTACGTACTCCTTGGACCTAAATATCTTCTTCTTAGTGGCGGGTGGGGGTGGAGGTAGTGAAGAGGTTCAGCCAGCGTTGGCGAGTCCAACTTTCTCTGGCCGGAACACTCACTCACTACTGTTTAGGAGACAGTTTTCGATTTCACTCTCAAGTTTTGATTTGTCACTTCCTGTATGTGGAGAAGATTTCCTGCCAGTGTCCATACTCAACATCAGAATTTAATTTGGGCAAACAGGGTGAATCTACAACATCTCAATTAGTGGGGATACAACGCTCATCTCTGTCACTGCCCCATTCAGTGACTTAGGCCGATAAGACTGATAAGAGGGTGTATTTTTACCTAAAAGTCCTACTTAGTCAATGGAGAGTTTTAGTTCACATTGTCTAACTGCTGTTTCGAAGGCTTTTCTACCCTGACAAGAATAAAATTCTGGGAGAAACACTGAATATTTGTAGTTTCTTGGCTTAAAATATCATCTATCCGTAGTAAGGCTGTCAGAACGAATTTCAATATTCGAATTTCAGTCAAATGTCAAAAAATCATAATGAATTTGAACCCAACCTGGCTGTTGAATGTGTCAAAAATGTCTTTTTTTCATTTATTGATGTCAGTGTTAAAAAACTCATACTGGTTCAACTCTAATGAATGTCTGTGTGTGTGTCAGTCTCCATACTCACATCTTTGGACTCCATCAGGTCTTTGCAACGCTCGTTGCGGTTGGAGTGAGGCGCCACATCCGGGTTGACACAGGTGTGGTCTCTGCTGGACAGGATGGTCATCGGCACGCTGGAGTAAAGAGTGCGCTTCAGCTCGTGGGTGATCTGAGTAATCTGCTTATGTGTGCGCGTGCCAAAGAAAATCTTGGGGATCTTCTTTTTGGCATCTTTGTCTTTGCCCTTCACACTCCCTTTGGCCAAAGCACATGGGCACAGGGAGCAGGACACAGGGGACTGCACGGATAGAGCCAAGAAACAAACACTGAGAGGCAGCTTACAAATAGGTCCAAACATCTCAGTACATAAGTCATATGAGTGATGAACTGGGGCATGCAACATTGCAACATTTCAGTCCCTGATGACTAACAAAACCACAACAACTCAGAGAAAACCATGTCTTAACATTCTGAATTTTAAACTACATTTAGCTTTTCAGTATATTGTGGTACCAAACAGATCAAGTCATCACTATTATCCACTGCCTCAATAGGTCTTCTGACAGACTGTCTTGTATACTCTGTTGAAAAACACACGGAGAAGCATAAAGAATTTGTATCCATACATAGGGAGTCCTGTCAGTCTGTGTCAGATGACCTTTTCTGGGCCTGAAAGATGATAGGCCACCATTGTTGGGACTGAGAAAATCTAGCTGCTTCATAATTGGCTGTCCAATGACATGTGGTGGATTCTTTCTCTCCCGCTCACAGGTGTAGCCGGCAACGCTTATGAAACCGATCCTGCTCATGTGATGAGCTCTTTTAAGTGGCCTACTTTCCGACCACTCAATGGCTCTCATGAATCATCCAATCACTGGCTTCTCAATTCCAGTATTTTGCAACTCTTGCCCAGCCATAATATAATTAGAGACTCTGTGGTCTAAATGCAAAACTAAGTTTGAAAGGATTTTCATTTGACAGAGAAAATGATGATACACCAGACTACATTTTGAGCCCAATCCACAACCTTAATTCCAGACTAATTAGCTGACAGGTGAACTTGTGTTAGTCTGCGCACAAGAATGTACTAGCATACAAACAGTACCACTGGACCAGAGTTTAGAGGTACATCCTGAAGAGGAATATTAGTGAATTTCACATGGACTTTCTTTCACAGGCTATTCCTGAGGCCTAGGACAGTTTGATTTATATTAGTGAAGATTCACCACCATCTCCCTTGGCTAAAAATGAAAGAAAAAATCATGCTACTTAATCTGTAATGTCACACCAATGCACTGTAATAGTAATGCCATGAAATAATGCTGATTTGGGCAGATAATCTCAAACAATCCATGGGCCTCAAGAGTCAGGCTCCCATTCATTGTGAATTGAGAGTATTTAGACTGTGCATATTAATAACATCACAGACTGCACTCATGGTCATATGGTTTCTAGCTTTGGGTGAATGTTGGTAAGAAATATAGACCAGAGATAGTCAAGTGGTTAAGTCCCTTGTCTTGGATTAAATCCCACTAGAACCTTCTCTCATGTGTGTCCACTACTATCCCACTGTCTGAATGAATAAAGATGATAAAGGTAAGTGGACCAGCCCGTTCTTCTTTTAAAAAAGAAAAATATGAATGGACTGTCCTTGGATAACAATCTTAAATAAACCAGGAGCACAGAGATGGAGACATCCTGGACCTGGGCTTTGACTGACAAGGTCTATGTTGACAAGGTCTATGTTGACATTCTGGCACTTTGTACTATGTGGCCGCTAATGGCATCAAACAAGTAGGGCAACATCATAATGCACCTTGTCCATTGAATGGTATTCTCTGCCTCAGAGATTACTTTGATATTATACTGTTCTGAGTAAATATAAATCACAAGCCTGGCAAACGCATTTATTTCAAAATCCTCTACAACTGACCAGTATGATTACAAATAAAAACGAATGCCATTTCATGTCATGTATTGCAACTTATGCTGGGGATCTGAAGCCAGGACCTCTGACAAGGGATGAGCAGCTCAAGTTACCCGGCAGCTCAGATTCTCCAAGCATGTTTGCCCATCAAATATTACAATGTGTGATGGAGTGGAGGCCAAAGAGAGCCCTTAGAGAGCTGTCTCTCAGAGTTAAGAGGGATAAGGAGCCCTGAGCCGATGTGAAAAATAAACAGAGGTGCTGCGGGGCCCCAACACCAGTTCAGGTTACCTTTCTCCTCTGGAACAGTTACGCTCCACAGCCTGGGCCCTAGGCCCGATCACCTTACCTGCTGCTGCCACATTAAATAGAGCCATCCAAATATCCTGCCCTAAGATGGCCAATAATTACTTATTCATCGGCAGGTGGGGGGAAGAGGGGTAGGTTGGGGCGGGGTAGAAGGGGTGGTTAGATGAATAGAGGCCCTTGTCAGAGGCAGCAGCAGGAAACAGCTGACACAAGGGTATCCTTTTACGCGCCTGCCTCCCGAGATGCCAGGACAACAAGGTTTCAAGCCTGGCCCCACAGCCCAGAGCAGACACCCCCTGGAAAGGAATGTAGATAACTGGCGAAAGGGGCAAATAGGGCACCAGCTCTGCTAGAAGCAAGAACATACCGCCTCTTTCAGTGCAGAACAATTCCACTGGTGTTGCTGCTTGGGTGACGCTACCAAGGAGAAAGCCCCGCTTTCTCTGTCAAACAATATGTGACCTGAGAGAATTGGTGTGTCTCATTAACACGGCATTTTGCAGTAATACACCTGTACCGTGGTATTAGTGTGTGCGGAGCTAAAAATCTATGTATGAACAATTTCACTGACCATTCCACATAGATGGAATTGGCAGAATAGAGGGCTAAGTTCAGTGGTGTTACTGAATACCTCAGAGTATTCACAGGTAATGATACCCAGGCTTCTCTGCTGCTGTTGCTATACTCCACTGCCAACACCTGAGAGATGGAAATCTCACACTCCGGGGGGCCAGTCGGAGGGCGCAGAGGGGCCGCAGGCTGTGGGCCGGCTCTGTATCACTGGCGCCTCTCGCTGGACGCCAATTTGCTCCTCATTCCACAGCTTTCGAAGGCTTGGAATGCATTCCAATAAGGGTGGGCTCCAATAGCCAATACCTCAGAAGACATGACACCGAACACCCCCTCCTCCCTGCATGACCACACCGTGTAGGTAGGAGCCCTGGCGAATATCTGCCCTCCGAAGCACCTGTTTATCCCTCGGGCGCAGTAACCAGCGGGTGAACCCCATTCAATATTTATCCCCGTGGCTTTCACAGATCAGCGGCCCAAGCGAGGCAAACCCTCTTAATTAAAACTGGAGCTTGCTTCAAAGGGCCCCATTCAGGCCGTCAGTCAGCGCTCGTGGGACAAAAGAGCCAGGGTCATGTAGCTGCAGGGAAACCAGAGACGGACGCGCTTTTTCGACTTCACTTTCCCTCCTCTTTTTCCACCTCCCACCATCCACGGCTCCAAATCCAAGCCACACACCTGTGGCAGTATTAGATGCAGTTGTGGGAGTTTACCCGTTCTGGTGAGCAGTGTAAGAGCATTCTTTGACTCTGAGCTTGTATAATGATTATGGGTAACCTGTTGGTCTGTGGGACCTGGAGAGAACTCGGTAACATGGATTATTCACCGCCACAGCATCTTGATACCTTTCACAGCATGGTGTTACCTGATGCACTTGGTTTGGTCGCTTTTGACTGTAGCAATGGGTTCACACAACATGCTGTACTTTTCCTGTAAAGACCCAGGACTTTGCCAAAGTACTCAGTTAATAGCAGAAAATGCTACATTTGGCATAAAAGCACTGTGGCAGCATATGGTCACCATCTGAGAGACCAAATTTTCAATTTTGCCACAAATTGCCTTCATTGCATTCTACTAGTACTGTGCAATTAATTTTAAAATACGTCCGCCATGGGGCACCCAGCTGGCTCAGTCTGCTGAGTGTACTAGACATGTACACAACATGAATAACATGTTTGAATATCTACTCATGTTCAGGGCATTTTTCTGAGACCTGTCTTCTACTTCGTACCACTGTCAACTACAAATACATTTCTAGATAAATAAATGGATACATGCATAAATATATAATATACTGAAGGAGGGTGGACTGCCCACACCGTCTATAAAAATAAAAATATATATTCACCAATAAACATGACACAGATTCCATACTGTCAATATTTACACAGCTCTATGAGATGTTATGGAGGGATGTTTAATCTATCACAGTTGTTTCCTTTTATGAGTCAGGTGTCCTAGGATTTCCCCTAACTTTCCAATCACCAGTATTGACAACAGAAAGATGGCATCCTGATCTTTTATCTCATGACTAATACCTTTTCATGGCTTAAAGTTATTGGCTAAACAAAGATTTGAGAATACCCACTCCTCTACCCTTGAATGAAAATAAATTCAAGTTATCTTAACATTAACATCTAGTTCCTGCAAACTGACAGGTATGGTTCTAGCTCCTGGGTGAATAATATTTATTTTATTATGTATTTATTTTACTCACTTGCATTACCACAGGAAGGAAGTCAAACTTAGCGTCTTGAAAAAGCTCTTGATTAAAGAGACTGACGGATCACTTGGCACTCAATAAAGGAATATAGATCGCATGGATAGGAAATCAGCTCAATTCAAGTAAAGTCATATATTCTCACCCTCACACACACACACCAGTTCTGGGCTTGTTTCTTGGAATTTGTAATGAACTCCTATCTTCTGTTCTTATCTTTTTTTGTGTACTTTGCTTTCTGTTAAAACGCTCACCTTTAACCACAGCCTCAGTCAATTGAGTGGAGTGTACTGCCACCCAGTGGTGATACTGAATGGCAACAATATTGCTGATATGGGGACTCAGATTGTAATCATAAAATCAGAACAAAACTAGCAGTATTCTACTCCACTGAGAACACTGAGACCATCCAAGACTAGGAGTTCAACCAATAAATAAGAGTTTTGCCAATATTTTGTTTCAATATTCGATATATTTATATCTGATATGTGATTTTTATTAAAAGGCCAATGCTGGCCTCAAATATCAGTAAACCCATATTCACAGTATTCTGTTACATCACCACACGGCCATCTTGGTAGGAAAATAACAGGTAATAAATTAACAGGTGATTACAATCAAACGACACACACAGCCAATGAGCTGTGTGTATTGTAAAACGCCATATTGGTAGGAAATGCATGTGACATCATGGGAATACTATGAATACTGGTCCACTATCCATGTCTGGAGAGGACTCACGCAGCATGGTGAGGGCAGGCTGGCTGGCTGGCTGCTCAGCTCCATGGTCCAACTCTGAGGCCTTGACTGCTGCCTCTCCACCTCCGGCTCGTCGTCTATGAACACCACTCCCTTCTCCAGACACCGCCTTTTACTGCCCTGTAGAACAAAAATTGTGATGAATTGTGAAGTTTTAAAGGATAAGGCTGGTGTTTTTTAATACATTTCTTACCGTCAACAAATCCTATGACAATAACAAAATCAGCAATGAATTTGTTTTGCTAACAAGTCTCGTCCATGTAGCCGGTGCCCAATAAAGCCATGTCCCAGCAGGTCACTCCACTGCATTAAAAAAACGATTAAAAACACGTCAAAGAGCCATGCCATTGCTCTAGCAGCATATTTCATCATCTCGATGCACCGGGCCGGCCGACTTTTTCCTCAAACAACTTAATAAGCCGATCGTAAACACGTTTTCCATCTCAGGAAAGTAGTTCCGTAGCACCGAAAATAGTCCCCGGCGTAATGAAGAATTTGTTCCCATTTGAATTTGATTTGGTAATAACTACAACAGCCTGACTTTTCATGGTAACAGTTAGCGATTTTTAAAATTGAAACTATGTCTTTGTGAGCTGTATTTAAAGGTTTTTAGCTTACAATTGGAGCCAATGACTTCCGGTTTGAAGGCTAAAGGGGGAACGTGGGAAGTCGGAAAGTAATGGGAGTAGAGCAAACGCATTGTTGATTTTGTTATTTTCATAGGATTTGTTGACGATAAGAAATTTATTTAAAAACAACAGCCGTATCCTTTAAACTTTGGACAGTTGCTATAGCGCCATCATCAGGAGGACTGGCCCCATATTACAGTATGTGCTGTTTTGGACTGGACCGGACTACTGTACAAAGCTTAGTGCATTTTCATTCATGGGAAAGCAGTTTTAGTCGTAAGACAGACAGACAGACAGACAAACAGTCTACAGTTACCTTGGACTCAGCAGCGGCAGTGCGAATACGTTTCCTATCTGGTTGAAAGTCGTCGTCTTTCTCACAGTCAGAGTTGATGGAGGACTGGAGCTTTTCAGACAGGCGGGAGGCTAACGACTGCTTCTTTGGCTGAAACTCCTCTGGTAAGGATGCTGAAACACAGGAAGCGCAACACACAAAACATGCATGGATTACATGCATACATCAGAATCAGGTTTATTTTCGCCAGGTACATTTTCACATACTAGGCATTTGACTTGGTGAGATTGTTGCAGTGCAAAATACAAGCATTTAGACAGACAAACAAGCAGCAATCAAGCTTTACAAATAGAATATATATATCAAACATCAGAGACGAAGAAAGAAAGAAGAGATTCCTGAAAATATATACAGTATATACAATAAGCGTGTGCTGCATGAATTAACTCTTTAGAAATATACAGTCTACAGCAATTTATCCACGAACACTCATTCAGGGACAAGCTTTTGTTGGGAGGAGGAAAATTTTGAAATCTCACAGAGCACAGAGCATGCTGCGCTGACCTGTACTGTCAGTGTAACAATTTTGAGGATAGGTTAATTTCACAATGCAAAATCAGGAGGGTGAGAAAGACAATGAAATGGACATGAATTAACCCTAAAATCTCTCTCTCTTCTCTCATGCAGTTGAACACAGCCAACTATTGCACGAGATAGATGAAAAAGTGGATTTTATCACCCCAGCAGTCAAGTACGTGGTTTCCCATATACTGATTATATTTGGCTGGCTCTCCTAGAACAATTCCTATAGATTTTTATACAATTTTGCAATTTATAGGTGTCGTATATTTGCTCTCCGTTCATTCTTGACAAAACAATAGACAGAGGAGCAGGGAAGGCAGGGGAAAGTTTGTTTTGCTTGAACGAGGGTCGGGGGGACACGTGACAAATACAAGACAAAGAGTAAGCGACATCATTAAGTGTTAAAATAAAACAAGATGCGCGTCATATCAGGCTTTTCCGATATAGCATAAAGCCTGGTGCATCGATTTGCATCGCTGAATCATTACACCTTTACTATTAGGAGGTGGTTTTGTAATTAGCTGAATGTTATATTTGCTTCACAAAACTGAAGACAATTAGATGGGAGTATAATAGTTAGCTAAATAGGTTAAGTTAGTAGGAGACAAAAATAAAGATACTGAGATACTCAGCCAAAAAAGGTGAGGAAAAGATCTAACATTTAGAAGACACTATTGCATTTCGCTCTTAAAGGATAAGGCTGGTGTTTTTTAATGCATTTCTTACCGTCAAAAAATCCTATGAAAATAACAAAATCAGCAATGATTTTGTTTTGCCAACAAGTCTTGTCCATGTAGCCGGTTTGTGAGCTGTATTTAAAGGTTTTTAGCTTACAATTGGAGCCAATGACTTCCGTGTTGAAGGCTAAAAAGGGTCCGTGGGAAGTCAGAAAGTAACGGGAGTAGAGCAAACGCATTGTTGATTTTGTTATTTTCATAGGATTTGTTGATGATAAGAAATGCATTTAAAAAACACCAGCGTTATCCTTTAAGTTTCAATTCATCACTTTCTGTGGGTGGAGAAGTGTACATAACCGACACACCAGAATTTCATTTCAAATAAGGCGAATATGCAACGTCTCAATAAGTAGGGATGGGACACTCTTTACTGTTACAGCCCCACTTTGTGATGTAGACAGGTGAGACAGGTGGATCCTTACATAAAAATCTTGACTAGTGTAGCTTTAATGAAATAAAATAAATTTGAAACCAGGTCTCTTACTTTGTAATTATCAAGGTACTGTTGTGCTAAAGGGGAATCCAAAAGGAAAACAAGTGCAGGTTAGGCTAATTATATTAGCATGTTTCAATTGCTACTAGAGTAAAATTACGGATGGACTGAAAGATACAGTACTTACTAGGTTCAGATGTTGGAGGTGGCGGCGGTGCCAGCTCTCTCTCGGGTGACACAGTGAGGTCCACAACATCAGGTTTGGCTGTAGTTGAGGTGCAGCTGGCTTTGCTGTGGCAGCTGCACTGACAGGGGGTGCTGGCTTCTGACTTCTTACAGTCGGCAGAGGTTTTACCCTCCGAGGGGCTTTGGCCCTCCAGAGGGCTTCCTCCTTGTTCGGGTTTAGCTGTAATCACACAATGAAATACAGAAATAACTATCACAAACACATTACATCTCAGTTTATATGCAAAAAATCATTCTTATTAAAAAGAATACACAAAAGGGAAAACAGCCAAGTGGCACTGTCTGTGTAAAAGACAATTATGTTTCATCTCCAATTCATATGTGCACCAAAGCAATTTGCCTCCATTTATCTGACAAAATCAGTAGGCCTACTTGCCCTTCATAGGAGAATTTCCCTTTGGTGTCAGTCAGAGCAGACCTACCACACTGAGCCTGCTACCGGGCCAGAGCAGACCTACCACACTGAGCCTGCTACCGGGCCAGAGCAGACCTACCACACTGAGCCTGCTACCGGGCCAGAGCAGACCTACCATACTGAGCCTGCTGCCGGGCCAGAGCAGACCTACCATACTGAGCCTGCTACCGGGCCAGAGCAGACCTACCAAACTGAGCCTGCTACCGGGCCAGAGCAGACCTACCAAACTGAGCCTGCTACCGGGCCAGAGCAGACCTACCACACTGAGCCTGCTACCGGGCCAGAGCAGACCTACCACACTGAGCCTGCTACCGGGCCAGAGCAGACCTACCATACTGAGCCTGCTGCCAGACCAGAGCAGACCTACCATACTGAGCCTGCTGCCAGGCCAGAGCTGAGCAGAGCAGGGCCAAGCTCTTCCCACTCCCTGTAGGACTCTCTAGCAGACAGTGCTGTCCGTAGTTCAGCCCTCGTACAATCTGCAGGCAAAGTACAAAAGGTTTGGGGGAACAACAATACGATTAACAGTGTTAACAGTAGCATTAAACATTGTTGAATGTGTCCATTATTAGACATGACTTCTATTATCTATTCCTTTTCCTTGTAATATTTGGATGACAACACCCTGCAACACTCAGTCTGTGTTATTAAACAGGCTTACCATTACCAATGCATATGCCAATTTACAATCAGACAGGCACATCCACCTAGGCTAGCTCTGGTGAAGCAATTTGCGGTTTTTACTTCCATTTTCCTGACTGCTCAGCGTTGTTTTAGGGAGTAATACTGAAGCCCAGACTGCCATTTTGTCAACAAATAGTCAATACATAATTGCCCACCACACAAAAATAGAGATAGGTTACACAAACAATCAGATATATAGATAGATGGTTTTGGAACATCTTTGACATTGTTATTCACTGGTTTGCTTGTGGGTATACTGAAATAACTGATGGGCTTGTTGGTAAGTAGACAGAAAGGCTGAAATCTCACCAAAGCAGGCAACATTATGTTAATTTTGTTGTACTTTGGATGCTTTATTCACACTCAAATTGATTGTCAGAGCTCTTGATACACAGACTGACAGTATGTGAGTTAAATATGCTTTAAATGTGGCTTAAATCTATTAAACAGTTCAAATGAACTTGCATTGGTTTGTTCAAGATATAGCCTACACAATTGATGTATTGCAAGAAATCATGATCATGATCTGTTACAATTTTTACATCATTTTTTATTACATGCATGACAGCAATTCTTGATGATTTTCTCACTGACCCATATGCTATAACACACAGATAATTGGTAGTGTATGGTGAGGGTGCTTGCTCACTGAGTTCATCATGGCCAGCTGGGATGGGTAAGCTTTGCAGGGGAAGTGGATCTTCACCCCGCCAATGGTGTACTCCACTGTGGGTGCAGCCATGTTTATCTGTCCCTGGTCCACAGATATGTGCATGATTAGATGCTGAATATGTCTAATAACTTCAAAATTAACGTTAGGTAACACAAATAGAAGAAATGGTCGATAGTGTGAGCAAAGAAACTGTTAACGTTAGCTACAGCAATTCATTAAGTTAGTTCACTAACGTAACTACAATGCCTTTTATCTCCATGCGTTACGTTAGCCGGCTGTGAGTTAATGGCTGCCATGCCAATTTACTAAAAGTTAAACTAACGTTACCCAATTATCTGGAACTTTCCTGTCTGTATGGTCTGTAACTTATCTGCCTAAAGTAGTTGAACCTACCTGAGATACTTGACGGCTATCACCTGCTAGCTAAGTGCTACTAGCTAGCTAACAGCAACTTAGTTCACTAACGTAACGTTAAATACTTTCATTCCGTAGGGTAGTCCGAATCACATGTTTAAATTGGTAATAACCTCGATTCTAAGGATGTATTCTAATGGTATAAGAAGAAAAATGTATATCGATGGGCATACACTGTTTTAGTGTATCCTCTTCCCGCCATGCAAAATTCAGATATGACGTTTAACCAAGGTCAAGTTAGCCAGCACAAACAATACAACTTCCTGTTACAGTTTTCAAAATAAAATCTTTATTAAAGAACAACACGGGATCTGTGGCACATTGTAACAAATTTCTCGTTTGTTTTCTAAAATATCATTGAACAGTACATTTATTTTTATGATTTAACCTTTATTTACCCAGAGTAAGGTTGGCTGACCACGCATGCTATTTTTCAGCACCATCTTGCTCCACATTCCCAATTACAAACACTCACATGGTTTCAAAACAAAATACACATGTATACAGACCACAGACACAATACAGATTTATATAGACATATATTCATAGTCATAGGCTTTTGTTGTTCTGTACACCCCAGTGCTTATTCTTGTTTTTTTTTAGCGACAGATTTAATGTATTTTATTTTGAATGCAAAATCGCCCAATTTCCGCTATTATTCTGTCTGTCTGTGACTGGCTCGATATAGCTTGACGTTTCTCATCATAACGGAAGTTACGATTGTAAACATCCGAGGACATCAGAGAAACGGGTGTGTTGGGCTAGTTTAATACATCCATGGTGTTGTGTTGAAAGCATAACCTCCTTGGGGAGAAAGGATAAAGAAGATGCTTCTTGTACGGGCGTTTAGCCTTCAAAATAAAAGCGCAAAAGTTTAAACGTGTAGAAATATTGATTTAAACTAATTTATTTGTATTTAATTGTCAAACCCAAAGATAACCATATGTGGCATTTTTCATATAGCTGCTATATTACACTGCGCAGGGGCCATACAGAACACAGACTCTACTGGAAACTGCAAAGGTCCCCTTTGCACCTGCACAAGATGTCAATGCCTATAAACATTTGGGCCCAAGCAGTTACAGAAAAATCATGGCAGGCCCTCAAAGTCAGCCATACTGCAAAACTGGTACATTAGAATAAACTGGACACTGCACAGGTCACCTCCATGCTACTGCACAAGATGTAGCCTATACTGTATGTCAAAACACAGAGACCTGCACAATGCCCAAAAGGGAAGGTACTTTAATAACACTGTACACAAATTTGAAACACATCAAAGTGAAGTCTTTTTCACACTGTGAAATATCTATATCCACTGTTACCATTCTCTCTATTTTTGGTGAAATTTGCAACTTCCCCAGTGGGATTTTACAGTAACAGGTAATATCACCAACTCAAATTTCCACCAACTTCCTGATGGTTCTGGTACTTTGGGAAGAATACTAAACCTTCGCCATAGCTACGCAGAAGTATAATTTGGCCTTAGATAGTCAATTATGAGATATAAACTGTTTGCATTTGTAGCGCCCGCTAGTGGTAGAACTCAAAACTCTGTTGTGGGCATGCTCAAGCATCACTCCTCAACATGTCTTTCAAATGTTGCTTTGATTAGATGCACCTAGATAGATACATACTTAGATGGCCTATCAATTACCTTTATACAACTTCTAAAGAGGATGGTCCCAAGATGGTCCACACCAAGTTTCTTGTGAATCAGTGAATCTTGTGTTAAAAAAAAAAAAAATCTAAATGGCGGAAAATCCAATATGGCAGACATTGAAAGTGATATTGTACTCAGCGCCTTCCAAAGAATCTATGGACACAAGAAGTTTCTCCCTATGACAAAGGGTTTAGATGTTATCAGCCAAAACATTGATTTGCTTGTTATAGCGCCACCATGTGGCCAATAGATGTAATTTTTGTTGCCTGAGTAGTGGTGGGCCATAGGAGCCCACCTGCCAAATATGGTTGCTGTAGGACTTACAGTTTCTGAGCTGCAGACACTTTTAGAGGAGAAAAAGAAGAAAGATTTCCAGCAAATAATATAGGGTTCCGGCACTAGGCTACGTGCTTTGACCCCCAATAATTAGATTTTTTTTCACTAATTTAAAGAAGTGTGTCTCCCAGGGCTATTAGCAGCTCAGTAAGACCTTAAACCAAAGGTCTTAGTAAACTATTAAAACTATTGTTTTCAGTTGAAATACACACTCACATTGATACATGTTGATTGTGCAAATCCTTACATGCAAAACAGTATAAACAACAATCATGTGTTGACACTCAGACATATGAAATGACAATGATTTGATATTGTTGAAAAAGAGATGGACTCCACTTGGCAGGCACATTTTGGAACAGACTAAATGACTTCCATCGGCTCACATGTGAAAGCATTCATTGTTTTAGTGTTGTCATCACAAATATTTGCATGTATGATTGTTTTTTTTTTCTCAAACTAAATCCAGTTAGTCTTTGACGGGCTTGAGTTATTGCAAACCCACTAAGGAAGCATGCTTATTTATTAAGCGTTTTCAAAAGCTGATTTGGAGTGAATTTCCTGGGGATCCACTGCAACCCCTTCAAGGACCTCTGGGGGTCCCTGGACCCCCCTTTCAGAACCACTGATAGCCTTCATTGAAAGTAACCACTAAATCTTTGATGGCCAACACAACTTATACGACTTTAAACATATGTATCAATAATTTTACCTGCTATGGTAAGACAAAAAACAAGTTTGTAATATGACACAGCTCAGATGCTTTTTGTTGGAAATATCCACTTGAAGAAGACACAGGTGTGAATGTTGGCTGTGTTGATGCAGTTTGGATCTGGGTTGTGGGGGGCGGACGGAGATACAGTATATCCCATTACAGTATATCCCATACAATTCTCTCTGGATAATCAAACTAAGTGCTTCAGTCATGTAAACGGGATTCTGGGGAGTTGTCAGTTTGTGCAATCATGTAAACGGAAATAAATATATAAATAAATATAAATATCGAAGAAAGAAATGAAAGTTTAAGCACCATTTTTTTATTTAAAAAAAAGTTAGGTGCAGTTAGGGGAAGCTGTCAACAGGGGGTAATGCCGCGCCCCTACTTCCAACGTCTATGGGCCTGGAAATGTGAAAGATTTGTGGAAGTAGCAGTGAGCTAAAAAAGGAAACTGACTTCACCATATAGGTTACTGCAGAGACCTTCCTGCTCCGTAATGCATCCTTGAGTTATGCATGGAGAAGAAGAATCTAACTTCAGCCATTACCCGGCTGTTATGTACTGTTCTCTGTTGTATGGAGTGAACGTCACTCCAAACTCCATTCAAAATTCGATTTATCTGTCAGTTTTACGTGGCTTTGCTTATCTGAGAACAGTTTGGAGGTTGGCAGGTCAGATCAGAGGGAGAGAAAACACTGGACAGCGCCCGTGGTTTGATCCCGGGTAGGGAGAGAGACCGCGAAATCTGAAAGATTTGAGGAGCGAAGTAACCACTGAGCTATGCCAGTGCAACGCTAAACAGAGGAAACTGCCCTTATAAACACACAGTCACTGGCTACCATCTTTATGCTGGCTACGTACACACTGCCAGAATTCGGTAGTCAAAACCGAATTTATGAATGAGAGTGAAGTCGCATATGTCTAGTAAAATTACCAGATTGTGTACGGGTAACAGGAGTTACTCCACTCCTCCGATCTCGCGATGGTTGTAAAGAATGTCTGTAACCATAGTAACGTTTACTTCAGATCAATATGGCGGCTACCATTGCCTGTATACTTGACACCAGTAACACCAGTAACCAGAGGCGTCAATTTATCCATAACAACCGCCTCTTTTTCCACCGCATAAACTTGATAATTCGATTGATAATCGAGATGAAACGGCATTTCGAGAGTATCTAACTTCCGTATCGTGACGTATTTCCGAGTGAAACAGGAAAGACAGGCGGGACATAACGTTGGGAGGAATTTGATTTGAACGTTGAAAAGTGGGTGTGTCATAACACCCGAAGACACACCGAAGTACCATGCTGTTGCTAGCTAGCTAACTAATGAATCTTAGCCTCTTAGCTCTGTGCGCTAAAAGTTGAAGATTGATTGATGGGTGGATGTCATGATATTATTGGTTGAAATTAGTTACGGGCATGCTTACGTAAGCACACGGCATATTTTGCCGTGTACATTATTTTACAGGAAGAAAACATGATTGAATTTTGATATAAGAATACAATGAAATTGATTTTTGGTATTTTTTTTTGGCATATATTGTTAAATAGGTGCACAGTATGACCGGGGATGTGATCTAAAAGGGTTAAAAAGGCATTTTTCATTTCATCTCGTCTTTAACTGCAACATTTGGTACTAGTAGGAACTGGTAGGAACAACCGCAATGTTGAGGAAACAGACTGGATAGAAAATTTGAGAATGTCTCACAACACTTACCCCATCTCTTTCAAATTAACGGTGATACTGTTACGTAACGTAACGAGTGTTGCGCGTTACGTCACGTAACAACCAGTTGTACAGTCCGGTTCTGGTACACCTATTCGGACTAACCGAATCCGCGCTCAAATTCGGTTGTCAATACCTGAATTTTCAGGGAGTGACTTCGGTTGTAGAATGCGGTTGTCACTCTCCTTAATAACCGAACTAATAAGCCTCTGGAGCAGCTCTGCTCTATGATATATTTTTGATTTACGCACTGAGAAAACTAATCCTCATAACACTTAAGCCATTAGCTATCACCGATACGTACCATTTTCTCTTTGATGGGAAGACCATCACGCCAAACTCTATTATAAAATAGGACAATTTAATGTGTCCTTGGTTAGCATGTGGTTAGATACCATCATATAATACAACTGAAGAGTTTTCTTGAATCATTAGGACCCACTCTTCCATTCGGCATTAATATAATCTACCAAGCAGCATTGTATTTTAATAAAATCTCAATTTTTACAAGTGGTTCACGCTGCTCGCTACCGCCCACCATGGTGTTTTGGTGGGGAAATATAGCGGTAATAACAGGGAACCAACTCAAAAAATTTTCGTTGAAAAAGGTCAAGTGCTGCTTGTTGGATTTATGTACGCCGAATTGAATAATGAATGCTAAGGATTCTGTAAAGGCGTGGAGTCATTTTTAAGAGGGATGCATTTTTGCCAATTAAGAAGGCCACATAAATCTGTAGATTTTTGAATAAAGATTGGCCATGTGGTCATATAAATATATACATACATACATATATATATATATATATATATATATATATATATATATATATATATATATATATATATATATGTGTGTGTGTGTGTATATATATATATATATATATATATATATATATATATAGCATCAATGTGACAAGACCCCGAATGTGTGTTACTTATGTCGCATTGAGACGGGTGATCAATGAAAGTAATAAATCAAAGACATGTACAAAGATATAGGCTACTGTATGTCTTTGTATAAGCAGTGATAACGCGGCATTTCTATTTGGTGAAATTGCTCAATTCTTTGTTGAATTGATTTAGTTTTGAAACATGAGTTCAACATTTGGAGTGTTTGAGGGCCTTTTGCAGGTGAAATGTGGCTATAACAATTGGCCACAGGGACTATAGCTGAAAAAAAATTGCCAGTTGGCTAACACTGGCACATTTACCCTGGGGTCAATTAATGTGCACTGTCCGTGTTTCAAAATAAATCAATTGGAAGGAAAAAAAAGAAGAAAACAGAAAAAACAATATATAGAGGCACGCTAAACATATAAATCTGTTACGGGGTTTGCTTTTCCAGTTAATGCGGACAATGTTTGAGGAATTGTGTTGCATCTGAATAAAAGTGTAATAGCCCTTTCCAAAAAAGAACAAGCACAGATCCTGTACAGACCCACAGCGCTGTTCAATTCTATGCACTGAAGCACTGCTACACGGTTAAATTCCTAATTCCACTAACTTACTTAAATACCACAAGGTGACGTTAAAATCACCTACGTTAAAGTCTGTATGGCAGTGAAGAGGAGTTACTGTCTGCAAATCCCGTTACTAACGGTGGAATGTCAAATTTCACTTTTGTTTTCACACCGGGAGACTGTCTGTACATCTCCAAATTGATGGCATTAATGACATGATGTGACATCAGACATCACTGAGCAACTTTTGATTTTGTGCCTCTGTATGGGAAACTCTGCATCTCACAGTCAAAAACGCCTTCTAGAGTATGGGATCAAATCAGGGCCAATATGTTTAACATACTAGAGGCCATCTGACGAAGCGCATCATCTAAGCGTTGCCTGACTGCCTGACTGCCTGACCTAAATCGTGATGCTCGGCTGCGGCGTGGGAAAAAGATAGCTATTTTTGTTGAAATGGGAAGCATAGAAAGCAAAAACCTTAGCGAGGCAGCTAGTGCTACCAACACCATTGGGTGTTGGTCAGGACATACACACTGCCGCTAATAGTTGGTACTTATGGGCAAAGCAGGCTTCCTCACACCCTAATCATTAGAGTGTGAGGAAGCCTGCGTTGCCCATAGCATTAGGGCCTAATGCTAGCCGCTACATATGGGGTGTCAGCCTGATGACCGGCTTATGGTGTTCAAGCCCTCATTACTCTCTAATTGGGTTTTAGTACACGAGAAGCCTAAGCTGGCTTCGAGTTACATTTTCACAGTTAAAATCGCTTTATCATGACTTTTTCCCACCCAAATGTTGCCCATTGGAATCCCGGGTAATGCTGTTCCAGCCAACCAGCTCTTTGGATCGTCCCGACATTAATCCAGTGCCTTCTGCCAAGCGAGTGGCCACTTGGTGTTGAGGAAACTTGGTGTGAAGCTGTGTTGAGGTCAACTCTACTCTATAATCGAGACTTGTGAGGTAAATAGTATTTGTTGTGTGCAATTGCAGTGCTATGTAAAGTAGTGTAGTTTGCTTATTTGCCATGACATTAGATGAATTAGCCATCAAACTGTTTTAGCATTTTGCTTTTGTCCAGCAAACAGGGCTACAGGAGTAGAACATTTGAATTGTTACTACAACTCTTGTGGAAACCAAGGGACTATTGAGACATTTTTCATTTATTTGCTGTAAGTCACCTAAGCAAGCTGTCTTCCATGAGCTGGCCATCTTCATCTTTGCAGACGTACGCCGTCTCGTATTTCAACTAGACACTGCAGTGTCATTTGCTAAATGAGACATTAGCTAGACAAGACAGACTGAGTGTAGCTTGCTGGTGTAGCGACCCTGAAACTCCACTGAGGCGCAGCGCTTCACTGCCATGTGTTGTGTTGGTTCACTGGTGGCGTATTGGTGCAAACATGTGGCCGGCGCGATGCCAATGACAGTTTATTCTCAGATGTGTTTCATGTTGCTACCTTTTGGTTTTGACCAGAGGATGTCATTGGCTGCCAAGTTTGCCATCAGAGAAGAGGGAGCAGAGGCCACAGAAAGCCCTGAGGTGTGATGGTGAGTAGTGAACAGTGACCGAGGGTGGGGCACGTTGTTTGTCCCGCACTGAAGCTCAGTCACCCACAGGAGCTCAAGTCTTCCCCTGAGCTGTTTTGAATCCATTTGGATTGAGCTGACTTCCAGCAGACTCTCACCAACACTTCAAGTACTTCAAAACAGTCGGTGTGATATTTAGTCAACTGGGATTTGTCCTGTGAGCCAACTCATTGATAAAGCATTTGGGAATATATTGTACTCAATTCCTCTTCTCAGAAACTACAAACAAACACTATCTGAGGCAACACATAAAGGACATCAGTTGCCTTTAATTCATTGGTGTGCAACGTTTTGACATTTTTTTGACATTTTAGTAACTTTAGTATAAGTGAGGTTCTTTCAGACAAAGAAGTAGGCAAAACTCATTGAAATCCTTAAGGTTGAATCATTTTTTCATGGAGTTCAAAGGACAGTGATGAATTGAATCAACTGTAGTCAGACCTCTTTCAATTTCCCGGAAGCTGTTGACCTAATGAAACAAAGTAAACCCAAGGCTTTGTTTTCTTGACTTGGGTTTATTGCCGCTGAAATAAGTTTATTTCAAGTGTGGAGTGCCAATAATCTTGTCACGGCCATTTTGTGTGTGTGTGTGTGTCTCCCTCAGACTAGAGCCACGAAGGTGAGGCTGCGGATCTTTGGATGTGCCTTGTTGTTTGGACCGATCGATGGGCTTCAGCCGCCCGCCAGAGCTTCCCTGCCCATTACAAGCCTTCCACCAGACACTTGTGTCCTCGGACGGAAAGAAGCTTTCGTCCAAACTTGGAGACTCCAGAATAAAGGTGCTTCCCTGAGCTCCTTGCACCAGGCCTACAGGCCTTACCTGTGGATTCTTCAAGACTGCCTTCCTTCAAGCCTTTCACTTAAATCTTTCTCATCCAAAGGAAATGTGAGACGGTGCCCCGTTGTTTTATCAGCTGCCATTTAAATGCACGCTTGACAACAACAACTGCACAGCCTTTTCCCCTTGGAAAATGACCACTGCATTGAATCGACATGGAAACGTGTTGTGTTTTTTCACTCTGCTTTGTTGTTTTGTTTGTTTCTGCTTTGGTTTTGAACTGGGCGCAGTCTTGGATCACGCTGTTGTTGGTGCCTTGAACGTCAAGCTCATTGCACCTGATTTTAGCAGAGCGGTCGCTTGCTGAGATTTCACTTCATTCCTGTGAGCCCTTTTCACCACTAAACTGTCAGCACGCACTCCTCAGGCTTGTAGACCTTTGTTGAAGCCTTGTTTTTTGCCCCTCGATGCAAGCTGGAAGGTTATATTGCCAAGGGACTTTTATTGTGAAGGGCTGCGTAACTGTGCGTGCAGGAGCATAGAATCAACGTCATCTAAGTACCCCTCGATGCAAGCTGGAAGTTGGGGTGGGGCTACATGTTGGGCGGAGCTACAAGCTCAGCCCCACGTTTCTTTACATTTTAACTGCATTCAGTTTTTATTGATGGCACAAAAACAGCACACACCTTCATATTTAACACGTCTGACTTGCCTGAATGTGTTAAAAGTGTTAAATCCTTACCAAAATGTAGTAAAGAAGCGTTTTACTTATATGCATCTGAACACCATTTTGTCATTGTCTAGAGTGGAAGAGTTTTTTACACCCGTATTATTTCGATATAAATATATAACAATATCTGCAAACATATGCAAAATCACCTGTTAAATAATGACATTGATGTTCATCACACTGAACTGCATGGTAATACAAAGTATGATAAAACTGTAATTTTCCAATATTCCCTGGTTTGTTTATAGTATTGTTTTGTAAGATTTTAATTAGTATTTCTTTTAATCATTAGACAACAGAATTGTGTATCACAATAACTGATGATTCTGTTGAGAGACCATAAATGATATTGAATTACTGCCCAGCCCTACTTCAACATCTAATTGATGCGTAGGATTTTGACTAATCAGTGCATAGAAGTTATTATAAGTTATTAGAGGACCATTACATAATATACACAAGTACTGTATAATCTCTTAAATTGTTTCTAGTGCTGGTGAGAAAATAAATGAACCAGGTAGAGAATTTTTTTTTTTTTTTTTTATAGTCGACTCAATCTGTAATCTGCTACTATACATTCATTTTGTCCCAGTTGTAATTCCCATGCAGTATTTAAGGTAGAACATGGAGTATGACAACTTGATGAAAAGGGCTTGAAGTTGACCCACAAAACCATAAAAATAACAGAGGACGCAAATGTATTGACTTTGTTCTTAGAAAATCTTTCTGTATTTACAAGTTTTAACAGACAAGCAGGTACAGACAAAGAGTGCTTATATACAGAGCAGCACAAGATGTTAAAATGAGTGCTAAAACAATACGCTATTTACAGATGGACTACAGCGGAAAGTACAGACTAAGAACAAGTTTTATCACAAAACTTCTGTTACTCTACTCGGTATCACAAATTCCATGAACTGTACAGTTAAAAACCAAAAAATGGTAAATCTACATGAAATCCAATGTTTCTCCAATTGAGAGGCACTGAATTGTATATATTTACATAATATATACATATAATAGTGTATAAGCATGTATGTTTTCATACATATATAGCTACCTGTGGTGCAAAAGCAGCAAAAGAAATTATATTGTATGGACTTCAATACTACAAAATAAAAAGTTTGTGCTAAATGGGCTGACTGACAAAGTAATGTTACACCATACATAACTACTATACTGGCAAAAAGAAAACTGAGCGTAGGTAAATAATATTCGCTCAAAGTCCCAATGGTCTTAAGTGAACAAAAGGTTACAGTCAGTCATTCAAAAACAGAAGAGATTGTCAATAATACTTCAAGTTCATGCAAAGGTACAAACCATTAAAATGAAAAAATAAACATTATTTTCCCTGTTGACCAACCAGCTGTGCAGCTTTCCCTTCATTGTGACTTGAAAGAAGGTGCAAAAGAAAAGGAGGGACTTCCTCTGCGGGCTATGGAACAGAGTTGGAGCGCAGTACGGGCACTTGGTGGGTAGGGAGAGTCTCTTTATCGGCCTCATCCTGGCTGGAAGGGCTGCTGACTGTGGCAGTGTTGGGTGGTGCGGTGGTGGTGGTGGTAGCGGCGGCGGCGGCGGTGGCACTGGTAGTGGTGCTGGTGCAACTGGCGGCGGTGATGGTCGTCTCCTCCTCTTTGGGCTGCTTACTGGCAAACTCGGCGATGCTGAAGACAAACTGGAGGCAGCCCAGTTTGATGTAGCTGCCGTGGTGGAGCAGCGCCGTGCCCTCCCAGCCGGCGCCGCTGCCTCCAATCAGGCTGGAGCTGCTGGCCTTGCAGTTGCAGGAGAGCCCGGAGCCGCCCTGAGGCTGGCAGCTCATCACTCCGCCCGCCGGCATCAGACCCACCAGAGAGCTGGGGCCGTCGTCCTGCTCCCGCTTCTTACTGCGGCCTGCAAGGGGTAAATAAGGACAGCATTAGAGAAAGCACCTATACAGACTGTGGTACGTGAAAGCTATCACTAGGGTTAGTTTGGGTTAAGAATCCAAATGGGGTAAAAAAAAAAATTGACCCCAAAAGCACAGCAGCAAAATTTTATCCATGACCTGACTAGTGGCCAAGGTAGTGCCAAGTTAGTGTCAAAACTGTGGGAGAAAGGCCTGAGTTTAGATCACTTTCATTTACATCTTTTTACCAACATGTCTCATTACAGAGTGAGCATCAATATGTTGAAAAAGACACGTTGTGGGTCCTTCTTGTGTCCATTGGCCCATTAGGACTGAATTGGGTTAGCTCTATAGTGAAGATATTGATGAGAGCTGGGTCAGAATTGATCGTATGATGGAAAAATAGGTTCCAGGTCAAAAATGGGCGCACTTCTGCTTTAAGGAGCTGCTAACCCACCTAAAACAATTTCATTCATCTAACTGAAATTCATTAATTATGTTTCCATGGAGAGTTTTAGTGTCCCATGATGGCCTAAATGCCATATCAGAATCGGGCTTCAAAAACCCACTACCAATGGGGGATTCTACTTGCATTATGGTGACTGATAAGGTATGAGGGCCGCTCACGTTAAGGCACGTAAAACGATCAAACACCAAGTGTGTAAGTGTGTGGAAAATGAGAAACAGACTCACGGATAATGCCTTGGACTTTGGACACCAGGCCGCTGGGTGGAGATGGCGAGGCCTTCTCAGAGAAGTCACAGGAGTAGAGGACGTTGTCCACCGTGGTGCCGTGCTCGCTGTAGTTGAGCAGCTCATAATGCTTTGTATTCTAGCAGGAACAGAGAACTCATTTACACCATGTCCATTGACTAAAACGTCAACAAAAACCACAGCGCTTCCACGGGATGATTGGGTAGAATTACATGCAGTACAGTACAATATACAAGAAGCAATGACAGCGGTGTAAAAAACACCTACCTCATCATAGAAAATACAGGCATGCTTCCCCGATACGTAGTTGCAATGACCGTAGTTTGTAAGGCACACATCCATGTCAGCACCTGGACAGAAAGAGGTTTTAAGAGTCAGTCACCCACCTTTGATTCAGTGGACATGATGCAGTTTGATTAATTACATATTTATTGTAGAGTTGATCTATGCTACACTGGTTGTCTATGGGAAGCCGCCCTTAACTTGAATTGATTCCAATGTGACATTGTGATCAGATTCCACATAAGTATGCATGGACATGTTGGTATTATCATTATTCTGGGTTTCAATGAGAGTTATAGTGCCCCATGGTCTTAATGCTGTTTTAGAGGCTTTTCCACCGTGACAAGAATACATTTCTATGGGAAAAACGTGATGTTGACATGAAATTGGTCAAATTGGTACAAACTATCGGCAGCATCAACCCAGAAATAACAGCGCTGGCCTTCAAAAACCCATATTGAACCCTACTGTTTACCAATGTCTTTACCAACACACAGGATCAGATATAGCTATTCCTTGTACACTAAATGAATTTGGGTGAATGGCTTGGATGTTATAATATAGTAAGCACTTACCAGATCCTATGTACAATGTCCTATAGCACATGCTGACGGCTTCTCCCTTTCCCGTCAGAGGGTAGAAGACCGCTCTGGCCTGCACCTTCTTCTGGCCTGTCAGGAAAAGTCTGGTTAGCCTAAGTGTTGGCAGCATTCACACCAAGCATGTCTGGAGCAGATTATTTGAACTGGTTTAACAAAATGAACTGAGGGCAAACCGCAGTCCGGACTGATACTCATATTCAGCTATTTCTTCATGTGTTCTTAACTGGGAAAACTGTAGAAACAAACTGTAGATGGACACACGGCATTTAACAAGAGGTTAGTTAATTTCTTACTATCGGGGCGTAGCGACGGAGGTTTCAGGGCGGTGGAGGCCAGAGGAGGAATGCTGGGCGCTTTGGGAGGGAAGAGCTGCTGGATCCTCTGCCAGGCCAGAAGCTTGATCATCTCTCCGTCCAGCTTGTCCAGCTCGATTCCTACAGACACATTACCGTCGGAGGGGAATGACACATTCAATTTGGTTCAATACAGGCTTATGGGTAGTAAATAAATGCAAGCTGCTGTTACAGAATTCATCATCCTCCTGACTTGAAATCATGCTCACAGCCACAATAAGATGGTACAATGGTAAGTTGCCTTAACTACTTTAAAACAGATTTCACCCTTTAATAATAAACAGTGAGTCAACACCCTTACCCCCGTCATCTTGCATGGTAGCTTTCATGCGGCTGGACAGGTCGGCGATGGAAGAGAGAGCACTAGGGAGCAGCGAGTCCATCACTCCAGGACTGGACTTTAAATCTGTAGAGGAGAAGCCTGCAGGGACAACATGGGGTGAATGGAAGTGGCATTGATCTGAAGGATAGCATACTTCTGACTTTGAAATGTTATCTTATAGCTATTATTTGGCTGTGTGTCTGTGTGTGTAATAAAAATACTCCCAAAGAGTCCATTTCAACTGTAATATATCCAGCCCCATTCTGTTTATTCATTCCCCTAATCTGTCACTGATCTTCTTCTCTGCATGTTCTTCGTTGGGTTATCACAGCAATCGAGCTTATCGAATCAAAGTAATTGTTATTATTGCTGTGGAACTTGAACTTTCCGAAGCGACTGTTTTGCAGGCAACTGGTTATATTTCCATTGACCAAAAGAAGGAGCTGTAGGCTATGGATTACTGTGAACATCCAAGTCTTCGGCAGGAAAATCCCTGTACTGGGGAACATGCAATGAAGCACTCAGCTGTGTGTGGAGGACTTCAATTTGTAAAGATATGAGTCTCTTAACATTTTGATGTGGATTGCTGATACAACACCAGTACGAGTCCCATAAAGTATCATACGAAGAAATGTTTGAATGTTACAGTTGCAGGTAAATGTGCTGATTTCCTAAAATGCATAGCCCTAAAACATTTACCTCCTGTGATGTGTGCAGCTGAAAGCCTGTTTCATTTCAGCTGGACCAAGAGCATACAGACAGTTTGATATATTGTTATGCTTATTCTACACACACTTCCTTCCTGAATCTCAAAGGGGGAGCAGTTGTCTGCATTATCTTTTCAATTTCATGATTTAAGGCATTTTCAATCTTGCCATTTTGCTGTTTACACAAGGCTTCATTAAAGTTATGGTTGCAGTAGGGTTCTGCTGTATGGGCCTTTACTTCAAGGGGTCAGAGCACGGCGCTGACTGCAGCAAGATTTTCAAGCCATAACTATCATTTAAATAAACAGCAAGGCCTACACAGGCCTTATTCTCTTTTTATGTGTTTGGATTATAGCCAGTGAGAGAAAAGACCTATCCATTTTTAGATTAGACAAAATTTGCTATTACACATTTGTGTCCAAACAAACTGAATGTGGATTTGGAAAATAATTTAGTGCGTGCATTTCTACTCAAAGCCAAAATGGGCTCTAAATATCAGAACCAGTGTCATGATAATGGCAACAACAGGGTCAAAGGCTATAACTGGGCGGTGACTGGAGCCATCACATGGCTGCTATAAACTCTTGAACAACTAAAAAATAAATAAATAAATGAATACAATAATAATATGAATATCGGCACAAAAATAATCAGGACAGTTTAGGCAATAGGCTACTGTTGTATTTTCTGTAGGCATCACAAGTTAGCCCACTGTAGCCAAGACGCTCTATAAGTGAACACTGTTAAACTATTCCAACTATCTGGGCTGAACATATGATTGTTACCAAATCACTGACACAGCAATTTGTGAGGGAATCTCAAGAGAGACTGGCGGAAATAAAGATGCAAACAAAACAACATTTATGATGAATTATTCAAAAATGACCCACGGTTCAGATTATGGTAACGTTTACCTACAAGAAGCATAAAACATTAAAAAAAAGGACTGCTACAGCAGTAAGACATGCCTTCTAAGCACCATGGCTATACCATTTTTGTTGCAGCCCTAGAAAACGATCTAGCTCAGAAGTTCAATAACTCAAAGGTCCAAATGTACCAATCCAGCAATAGGTAGCAGCGGGGCAGTCTGAGGGCTTCTTCATTGGTTAAGAGGAGTCCTTACCTGCCGGAGTCGGCGTTGATGATCCCAGCTTGGTCGTGCCGTGGTCCTGTATGCCTTTAGCTGGGGTAGCTGAGTGGGCACTGCTGGTGATGGAGAAGGGGGGTTTTTCGTCACTGCTCATACACACTGTCTGGAGCTCCAGCTGGCTCCTGTGGTTCTGCTGCCCCGTGTGGTGGCATATCGTCGGGGCAGTGGGACAGTCTTTCTGGATGCAGACCTCCATAGCGGTCTCGCTCTCCCTTTTAACCGTTTCTCCTCCTATGTGGTTAGCCAGCCCGGCGGCAGAGGCCGAGTCTGCGGGGCTCGTACTAGGCTTCAGTCTGTGCTGCAGCTCCGCCTGCCTGCAAGAGTCTGAGGCACTGTTACAGTCTACGGGTCCGTTGGCTTTGGGAGGATGGCGCTCCTCTGCTACAGGCCCGTTGGGTTTCCTACAATTCTGACAGGGCGTCATGATGCATTTACAACTATCCAGTTCTGTCGTGGGGCCCCTTGCCACGGCACCCCCGCGGGGGTCATCGGGTGTACTGCAGGGTTTAGAACAGGGGCCAGGGGAGGAAGTCCTTTCTGAAGAGGCCCGAGATTTGATGTCCTCTGATGTTACGCAGGGTCTAATATCGGCTTTCTGCTCAGAGTCCCACTCTACTGATGATGGTAATGATGCCAAGGTTGATGATGCAGCCTTTTGCTTGATGGATAGGTGACGCATGATGCTGCACTGAAGGGCGATGACATCTTGAAGCCACTGTCCAACACAGCAAAACAACATGTTTTACAACAGAACACGAAACGGACATCAATTGTCAATAAGATTGTCAAATCAATAGTTTTTACAGGCAAAAGTAATTAATATACATTTTTCACAGAAATATGTCACCCTGCCCTTTTTCAGTGCTACTGTTTAGAATCAGAAACTGCGTGTTAATTTCAAACTTGGTCATTCGCTTATACAATGAATCAAGTTTGTAACTCATCATGAAGTGCAGCAGAACTGAGTTTAACCGAGGCTTTAAAATACCATCGTCTCAAAAAGTTACCAACAAATTTTTACTAAACTTTGGTGCGTGGCGGGTGGAAATTTCTAACCCTGATTACAGTGATTTGGGAACACACTATTACACAAACTGTTACAGTGTTGTTAGAGCAGATTACATCGGCCTTTGTGTGCATACCTCCTGCTGCTCGGCCTCTGTGGTGAAGTGCTTGGACGGCTGGTGGTCGGGAACGCCGCTACAGGCCAGCTCCGACTGGCGAACTCCTGCTGGAACCAGCATGGGGGGAGGATTCTGGTACTGGGACTTGATGGCATCTGGCACCTGAGTCCAAACAATGTTTCACAGAAATATGATCTTTGCTTCCTTAAACACTTACATGTTGATTATTCTAACATAATGCAATGTTTCTGAAAGACCAGGGTTTCCCAAATATTGATATTTGAGTAGCCTGCGCATGTAGATGAACAGACGCCTAAGTACATTGTTGTTTCTCGTCAATGTATTTATAAAAAACAATTATTTGATGCTGTCAAGCACTGAAAGCATCTTAGTGACCTACAGCAACCATAAGTGATTGCGCCAATGATGCAGCGAATGGTACTGGTTAGACAGACAGTGTTCCTTCGAGTCGTGCTGGCAGAGCCAACATTACTAAGTTAGCTATTGCTCATTAGTTAACACAGTAAGAGACTTGCTAAACAAAATGTCAGTAAAAATGCAGCCAAAATACAACCTACTTAGAGACACACACAAAAAAAGTTAATCTTGATTTAAATAGGCTGAATTGAAGAATAAAGAACATTTAGCAGCTAACTCTCACTCTCAACCTGTGGGAAACACTGAAGAGATTATAAAAATTACTGCCTATAGAACTTCTACACTTTTACTCTGAGCCTCTACCTTGATAGTCTTCTTGTTGTGCTGGTGAGTTGTGCGTCGATTGGGTGTATTTTGCCGATGGACGCGGCGCAGGAAGTCCACCTTGACGGCGTGCTGGGACATCCTGTCCTGGAACTGATCGAAGAGCTGACAGCGACTGGACAGGCTCAGGCTCCTCTGGTTCAGCTGGACAACAGGAGGCAGCAGGTTAGCATCTCATCTTAGGGATACTTTATTTTTTGGGGAGAGTAGGCATTCAGGTTATAGAGGTCATAGGTCATTTGTTTTGTTCTGACCCAGACAGCCAAGACCATGTCTCTTACCACTAAGTGTTCAACATGGTTTGGGCACATCCATTTGCCAGCAGGTAAGGCGGTGAGTGGAGGGTCCAGACAGTCCATGTGGAACAGAAGGGGACAATAGTCACACTGGATCAGCGGCGCCATCCTGCAACTCCTACCAGAGGAAATACAAGGAGAGCAGGCAGTTATCTGATGGATAAATGTCAAACGAGCACAAGGTATCATCGTCTGCATCTCAAATGTATGTGCACATCTGAGCGTGTAATGCTGCAGTACTAACCTGCTGCAGGAGAAGCACACTTTGACTGGTAGAGGGACCAGGCCATTGGGGTCTAATTCGTGCTGAGGCCTCCTGAATGGCTTCCCCAGCAACTCCTCTTTCCTCCTCCGTTTGCTGCTGCCTGGAGAAGCAAGCAGGATTGGAACAAAACTTTAAGGAAAAATCCACCCCCAGATACTCTTATATTGTTAGATGGTCTCTCTGCCTCTTCTACGATGGATTTCTCCCTGTATGATTGTTGAACATCGGTGCAAAATGTTGAATCTAGAAAGAAGGCCTTGCTCTTCAATTCTAAGGGACTGAAACCAAAACCATTGATGTTTAAGACAGATGAAACAGTTTCTGTTATCCAACTCCATTGTAGCGGTGCTGGAAATATCCCTAGTAGTCAATATGACTAACCTGGCAGTGCAGTGGTGCAAGTAAGCTCATTGGGCAGCTGGAACTGTGTGGGGTTTCTCTCCATAGCAGCAGCTATTAGCAGCTGGAAGGGCCTCTTGAGAAGGCGTGGTGTCGGGGCGGAAAGTGTGGCGCCCTCAAGCTCCAAACCCTGAACTTCCTCCTCGGGCTCTACGGTCTCCTCCTCCCCGTCGTTCTGCTCTTCCGAAGGGGTCGGGGTGGAGGAGGTGTTGGAGGTGGGCGTACCGGGCCGGCTGCTGGGTCTGCTGCTGGTCCTGCGATCCAGGAGGCGGACCTGGGCCACCCTTAGACCGGGCCCCGCTGCCCCAGCCCCGGGGGGCAGGCCGTCCAGTCGCAGGGGGCCGGCGTTAAGCTCCAGCTCCACGGCCGGGGATGCCGCGCGCTTGGACAAGGTAGGCCTGTCTGGTAGGCCGTTAGTCTGCTCTGACTTCTGCTCTCGCTTCTGAGGGATGGGGACAGAGAGAGAGAGAGAGAATTAGAGACCACTTGGCATTTTGTCCATTGATTTTTTAAGGACTATGGTTAAAGGTAAAGTTAAAGATGTTACTTTACAGTATATTTTATCATGGGCTGATAATGCAGGCATGCCGAGCATTATGAATCCATAATAAAATATAGCACACAAACAGTTTGTATCTACTTGTTTAGCAATTGCATTACCATGTCAGTGGATGAAGAACAGGTTTGTAAGAGTGAAAACCTATTGCTCACCTTTTTTCGAACATTACAGCGATGACACATCCATTCCCCCGGGGGAAGCATTTCTTCACTTAGAGGCGGGTTGCTGTAGGAAGAAAAGAAAGACTACCATCAGTGTCCAGATTGCTAATTAGCAAGCATCCCGGTGTCCCAACATGTAGCAGCTATGGAACGTTACTGCAGCCACAGAGACTCATTCATTTCTAAAGCAGTTTACGCCATCAATGCAGGGTTAATAGCTCTGTCTAGTAAAACAGTGGTAAAAACATTTCCTAATTAGAGAAGAAATCTCAGTGCAAGACAACTTTCAACATGTTGCAATTTTGCTAGTAGACTAAAGCCACTCTGCCTCCATCTAGTGGACTGATTTTGTTACTGTATTATATTAAGGAAAATGCCTGAAGCACAGCACAAGCATGTAAAACATACAATGAATTAAGTCTAATTCAATTTCCAATCTGTTTGTATTATGTGTTACAACGTCTGAGACATGCAACATCATCTGTGTGGAAAGAGATGCAAACATACATCCTGATCAACTATCTGAATATCCATGCTGTAGGTCATCTGTGTCACATCCCTCAATGACCAAAATAATTATACTTTTTCCAGTCAAATGAACTTAGGGAACTTCATCTTCATTCAAAGTTAAACACTTTCAGATAAAGAGGGATATAATTCAGTGCAGAAAAGGGATAAAAATCCACCCTTGGTGAAGCAAGCATGAGACAACTAGTTGGTAGAACCACAATAAATCAAGTAAAACCATCTAATGATTGACTTGTAATGTGTAAGTGTTAACGTTAAGTGTCATTTTACAGCCAGCAGCCTCGCAATCACATGCAAACATTAAGCAGAAGTTGCCCTGTGTCATAAGTTGAGGATAATAGATCCATGCAGTATGCTTCATCTCAAAATGCTGTGATATGTGATAATGAACAAATTGTGATGAAGATGAAGCGAATCCCAGGCATGCTCATTTATGGACATACACATTCCTCTGTTTGCTATACTTGTTAAGCACCCGGTCCAAACGACACGGTCTGAACTCAACTCTTCCAAGTGTCACGGTTAAAATAATCGTGCAGACAGATGCGTTGTGTTTGACGACGAGAGCTGCAAAGCGGCATGGTAGAAATGCTAGGTGGCAACCTGCGAGGCCTACAACAAATACACTATGCAGCATCTCCGACTCAAAAACTGACACAACGTTTCGTCTGTCGTATTTATGCACCTTTTACATCCAGAGTTGGTTTTTAAAGGTTGGTAAGATGGCGCTGGAATAGAACAAAAAAATTCAGGGAGGTCGCCATATTGTAAACAGAGGCAGCCTCGACTCCATTTTTAGCAGCGGCAGCTCCACAGCCTGCAGCGGCGACAGGAGGGGAGGACCGACTGCAAGCACATTTTAACCAATTTCACAGACTAGAACAAGCCCACAACAAGTAGATACACGTTTCCTATAGCCCATTGCCTTTGGTCGACATGGATTTTAATTGACAATCATGAATCAAATGATGGTCTTGAATTGTGAAGCCTGACTGCACTGCATCCAAGAGAAATGAGACGCCAAAAACTATCCGCACACCTAACTTAAGTTACATTTCACTGTATATCAATAGCGAGGTAACATAACAGTCATTTTAATTAAGTTGCTCGACGCCGCCATGAAACGGTTTACATAGGTTGAGCCCGAAACGTTCCGTTCTATTGTATTGAAAGACAGTGTGACCAAACTCCATTCAAAGCAGTTTACAGTTTATGCTACCTTGTTTATCGGTAAAGGGAACATACCTCGTACAACATGACTTAAGATACATTTCAAATCGTTATTGTCCACTGCTAAATTCGGCATACAAATGATCCACAGAGCGGCAGTTTCTTCCAATAAAATGACAACTTTACTAACACAACACATTGCTCGCTACCGCCCTCCACTGCACATTTAAAGAGTGTTGTGGGAATAAGAGGCGAACCAGTGATTAAAGTTGCAATTTTATTGAAACAACTGCTGCTTGGTGTATCGAGTGTATGCTCAAATTAAGAGTGAACCGTAACAATTGGCAAACGCTCTTTAATTAAGTTATACGAGGCGTGCACGTTTGATTATTCGAGGCTGCAATAAATTGCCAGATTTTTGATAGATGTATCGCCCTTTGCCATGCCGGGAGAGCGGAGCGCATCGGTGAAAACAAAGCTGAAGTAAGTTTAGTTAGCATTCTCAATCTTTGTACTGCAGCCAAGAGAAACTCAAAGTTACAAGCCCTTGTATCCAGCAATGCATGCATGGCTTGTTCATCGGCGGTGTGTTCTGCCTCTTTGCCCAGTGTTTAGTACAAACACACAGAACTTACCAGCACTGGAGGTGGAAGGCTGCAGGACAGTGGTCACAGCAAAGCAGGTCTCCTCCCTCCCGGCAGCTATCGCAGGTGTCGTGGTTGGTGGCCCTGCCGCTCCTCCGTACGTCCCTCACCAGCTTCCTACTCCTCTTCTCCACCTCCTCGGATTTTGGGGGCGCCAACAATGTTTGTATTTGCTGTAAAAGTTGTTCAACAATTTAAAATATGCTCACAACTGCCATGTCTGTTCGGTTAACTATGGTGTTGGAAAACATACAGCTTTTGTCCGCTGTGCCATTTCATGCTCAGTTTAGGGAGTAACTTGTGGCCTCCATTGGGAGCCCAAACTACTACCGTTAGCTTGCTGAATAGCGCTTGACAGCAGGCTGGCGTGAATTGCAGATAACATAGCTTAATATGGTGTCAAAGAATACAAACGTTAGCAATAAGCAGTTATTTCACTCATATAAGGCCTTCCAGCTCAACAGCCTCACCTCCATTAAGCCCCCAGAGGTATCCAAATCGTACACAATCGTCGGGGTCTCCATTTTGTCCCACATTCATCCAGGAGTAGACGTTGCAAAATGAATTTGCGATACAAATGACTAACGAGTGCACAATGTTGAAAGTAGATCCTGGGATAACTTTCTTTTTGCAACTATTTTTGGCCCGCAGATGGCTGGCCAACCGATGCTAGCCAACGTTAGCTGGCTATCGACGAAGACAAGACGTCAACCAGTCAAGGTTGCGAGGCTAGCGGGCTCACTAGCCTGCCCTGTTGGCCCAAAAAGACTACAAAAACAGCGATAATCATATAATTAAAAGAACGTCTTCTTAGCACCACTCGCCACGTACTAGCGCCGAGTCTACCTACAATATTCTACGTCAAACGACTGTTGCTGCTAGCTACAAAATCCATCTGCGGCCTAGCTGGCCAGCCATGATTCTTGTTTCTGCTCCTGCAAAAAGGAGCCTTGTAAATCTGCAAACCCGTTCGCTCCCATTGTCAACACAAGATGTAGCGAAAAATATGGAAACAAATTCGATGTGTCGTGGTCCAATGCACGGTTGCCGATAGCGTTCGGAAGTTATACTCCGCAAATCAGGTATGTGAAGATGTAAATTTGGTTGGTGTTATTGTTGTGAAAAATGCTGTGCATCAACACTGGCTGCTAGCAACATCCTCTACCAGTTGGCGCAACCGCGAACCGCCGGACGCGCATGCGCATTGGTGCGGATACCAACATTGTTACTGGGGAATATTCAGACTAGAGACATAGCGATTATAAAGCTGCATACGATAGTAATACTACCAGAACTACTACCACCACTACTGCCGCAACTATTGCTGATGCTACCACCGCTATTACTAATACTACTGCGACTGCTGATTCTATCAGTATTACTAATAACGTTAGGCCTACTAGTAGGCTTACTACCGCTGCTCCTAATGCATGTACTAGTACTACTACTCCAACTGCTAGTAATACTGTTAGTGGTGCTGCTGCTGCTATTACTGCTGCTAGTGCTACTGCCATGGGTACTACACAACTATTAATATTAGCACTATGCATCTACAAGTACTGCTACTATTAATACCACTAGTAGACCTACTACTGCCAGTACTAGTACTGCTGCTACTACTACTACTAGTACTGCTACTGCTATTTCTATTACTGCTTCTAAAGTACTACTATTACTACGAGTAGAATTTCTTTCTTTCCTGCAGATTAGATATTTTCTCCAGTTGCTTACAGCCCCCACATTTCCATCTCCAGGAAATCATCCATTTTCTAGTTGATATCTTGAGTCTTCCTGTTGATCAGAATACAAATTCTATTTTCTATGAGTGTGAGTGCATGGGCTACATCATGGGGAAGGCAAAGCCAGAGAATTTGGTAAAAGTCACGTTTATGCCAGGTTTATTAATCTTCTGCTGTACCCAAGTCCCTGCCTGATAATGGGTGATTGAATTTTTAGCCCTTGCCAGCAGAGGGAAGCAGTGCTCTGTTATTGTTGGGTAGTTTTGCCAAATTGATTTTCCCCACTCAATTTAAAGTTTTACATGATTGCCTTGGGAAAGTTTGCCTAAATAAACATATTGTTTTGGTGATTTCTCAGCGTTCTCCAATTAAAGGCTTTAACTTTAAAACCCACGAGTGCCTGGTTTTTTTATGTCATGAGAGCTCATTTGTGGTCATAAAATTCCCTTCCTTTTTTCCCCCCATTGTCTTGTTAATATTGTAAGAAATTAAGAAAATGTGAGAGCAACATGTGTCTCGCACCTTTATCTGTGATGTTACAAAAGAGAGCAGGATGATATGAGAGGTGGCCAGCATTTTTGAAAATCCTAATATTCATCTGCCAGTCTTTTTCATGTTCTCAAATTTGAACCATACTGTCCAAAGCCATAGGAATAAAACATACAAATATTTACACCAATGATTTTTCCTCATCTCAATATTGCTGTTGAGTCTGTAAGGGAACATGATGGTCTCATCTGATGTCACATAGCAGTAGGTTAGACCAATATATTGGTTTGATGATATAGATATTGGCCTTTCAATAAAAATCGAATATCGGCCAGTCCATATTACCCCCCATCCACCACAGAGGTGAGGATCGACACCTACACAGCAGGGATGTAGTGAAGGGTAAACCCACCCAAACTGATATAAATATTTGAGGTGAAATCACAGTATACATCATAGGAACTAGTGTGACCACTATGGAGGCAAGATCACTGAGAATTTGACCCTTAACTATTCCACCCACAATTGGGCTCGGAGGGGGGAACCTGACCACAGCCAGTTTCACAGGTTAACTTCAATGACGAAGCCAAAACAGTCAAATTGCCATTACAGGCTAGTTTATTGTGCTACAATTCTTAAGGAAACCCTGCAAACATAAGAAGTTAAAGGTGACAGACAGTCATACTACGATTCGATTTGATTTTCTCCCTGTTTCTATTGGCGTCCCGTCGATAGGTGTTTACAGCAAGCCAGGGCCTGTAGAAGGAAGAGCGTGGGGCATTTGTGTGGATTTGTTGAGAATGATGTATTGCAGATCTGGGAAGGTGATGGAGGTTATGGTGCTGGCCTGCTCTGGCCCTTTGCGATTGTCTCAGTCCCTCCTCCTCCCCTCTGTTGGGCCCTTCTGCGCCCTGAGGTTGGATGCCTACCACTGCTGCTGATAGTGGGGGAAGATTGACAGGCCCCAGCTGCAAACCAGGGACCTTTGCTTCCCCAGCCCAGCTGGGCCACCATGCCTAGATATTCAGTACCACAACACCAGGGAGAAGACATCAGGAAGCTAGTTGCCTACAGCTGGAGCTCGTCAACCGTCACACCTGATGTCAATTCCAGCTCGTCAGCGGCTCTAGAAGAGAGGCAGCCTTCAGGTCATTGTGGCTCCAGCTTGTCCCCAATCCTCATGATAGTTTCTCTCTTTCTGCAGACAAAGGAGTTGCCTGCCTAGCTGCTGGATCCCTATGTCCAGTGGCGTGCACAGGGATTTCTCAGAAAGTGTCCATGCCACTGAAAGACACACTCACTCACTGCGTAAAGTGTGTGTCTTCGTTTGTGACGCAATTCAGCCTAAATTAATATTCACTCCAACCCAGTTGGGGGGGAGGCATATCAGCATGTACTTATGCCCCCAAACCCAGGTGGCTTCAGGTTGGCGCGGGCAGAAGAGGTGCCCCTTTTTCATTTTTTGCCCCTGCCCCTTAGAGAGTCTGTGCACGCCACTGCCTATGTCCACCTTCCAACTTCACCTCGCTGGTAGGGTTCCTATAGGTCTGGAAATAGATGGGCAATCATGTGCCATGGAGGGCCGAGAGTCTGCAGATTTTGCTGCTACACCATAATAGTTTGGTCATTATGTGGATAATGTTTAACACTAGAAAGGCCAAAGCCGATCTAGGCGTTGATATTTTCAATTTTAAGTTACTCTCCTCCTTCCATAACATTTCTGAAATATGAAGGCTTTAAATAACTGTGTTTTGTTATTCTAAAAAAGCCAATTGGGAAATATTTACAGGCACTTTTTGCAGTTTCGATCGAAGCTGACTGCGGGACTGAACGTAGCGTACGCACTTTTCAAGTGTTGCGTGTACGCCATCTTTCAGTGTGAAATCTATGCAGACTTTTATACACGAGGCCCCAGGTGAGGGTTCGGTTGGAATGAAAACCTACATACTCTTGGCCCTCCGTGGCACATGATTGCCCATCCCTGACGTAGAATGTGGTAATTTCCAGGTTTTTGGATGTTTGGAAATTGCACAAAAGTTTGTTAAAGCATGGAAAACTTCCCAATACACATACAACTACACATTTTCTGTGGTTTTGGCACTGTCATCTCACACATTCTATTTGTTGCTGTGAAGAATGATCTATAAAGATGTAAGGGCAAGATGACAATTTGTGTAAATCATGCTTAACACCAAAGTCTTCAAATCAAGAAATCAAAGTCTGGGAAAAAGTGTGGAATTTTGAAACTGAAACTTGTAGGATGCCCTCCACTCCCCACCACGTCTTCCCCTCCCTACCTCCACGTTGGTCTAATGAACTCTCCTCTGGGGCTTGTTTGCACCATATTTGCTGTGTTGTCTGGTTGCGTTGCCCAACCGGTGTTTTCCCGACACCGCACCTGTCTCACTCCTGTCATCACTTCGGTGTGTAACAGATGCTTTCTTCAGTTATGGAGCAAAAGGGGAAATAACTGCAAGAACTACAAATGGACAACACATGATTTTCCCTACCACTGACTAGGTGGGGTGGGTTACCCTGCCTTGAGACCTAAAATTGGGGAATTGCCTAAAATTTCATTAGTCTGGGTTTCAATGGAGAGTTTTAGTATCCCAAGATCGTGTGAATGCTGCTTCAGAGGCTTTTCCACCCTGACGACTAAAATTCTAGGTGAAACACTGAATGCTTTGTTTTGGGTTTTTTTTGGCATGAAAGCAGTCAAATTTAAACAAATATCGGCTTTTGGCGACTTCATTCTATAAGTATTGGTATCGCCCTTCAAAAACTCATATTGGTCTCACTGTCAAAATATGTTAGTGTATTTATGTCTGTATATGTGTATATTATCTTTAATGTATGTATGGTATTCTTTGAACATATTAATGTGTTAACACAATGTAAATGAGGGGAAAACATGAAATATATTGGTGGAAATACCTATAACACATGGAATAATGAAAATGAGATTACATTAGATCTGAATGAAGACAACTGAATCTGAATTGGGAAAACCAAATTTGAAATGAGTTAAAAGTTACATTCAATATTCACATTCAGTTTCAAATTATGCCTTTCAAATGCAATTTTTGAAATCATTTATTCAACAAATTCCTTATTTATTTCGAGCATGACAAATGAAAATGTATTCAAATACAATTTCTGCTGGCTCAATTTCTTTCCATAGATTACTCCTAGTGATTTTCAGTTTGCAACACACGCACGCACACACACACACACACACACACACACAAATTGACATTGAAATCATTCACCAACAAATACTCTCATTATTCACACAAGGACACAAGTAACTAGGCAAATATGACAAATGAGGTCTAAGTATCGTTTTTTTTTTTCTGAACAATAACTTTTATTGAAGATGTTTGTGAAGTAGCTTAATCAGTACACTATGTACAATGAATCAAAAATAGGTTAATCATCATCATTGTCATCACACCAGCTTGCATGAATACATATTCTCATTCAGATGACAATGAATGTTAAACGACAGTAGCGGTCTAAATTTAGACGCAATCTCCAAACAGGCAATGGCAATATGAACAACAGCTCATCTTGGTTTGTATTTTCCTTTTCTTTCAAAGAAAGGAAACACGCTCTGTCACTCTAAAGTGTTTGAACTGTATTTGTGATGTAACAGATAACTGATGTTAAAGAAACTTTGAGCAGAAATGAAAATGCTTTTGTCTTGCATTTAATTCTGCACGTTACATGTGAAATCTGTATTTCTTAAATATAAGATAAGATGAAACTTTAATGATCCCCATGGGGAAATTGGCCACTGTATATGGGAAAATAGGGGAAGTTGATATACTGGTATATGTAAATTTATATACTTTGTATATTAACATTGCTTCTTAAGGGCCTTCTAGTTAAGGCACATTCTGATTAGGGGGGTTACATCAATTCAAACAACAAAAGAAATAAATATTTTTGGGCACACTCCCATTCAATTTGAGAGAGCTGAAAAGCAAATGCTTGAGTTTTCTGTTTTTGTGTAGTTTAATTCTAAGACCCTACTCTTAATATACATCCCATAAATCCATAAATACATAAACATTGTTCTTTAAGTGGTGGCAGGAGACATATAATGTATAACGTACATAACACAACATAACATCTGGGTTATATGCACTTATTGGCACAAGCTCCGCATTGATTTCCTCCTCTTTCCGAGATGTTGCACTGAAAGTCTTCAGGATGCGAGCGCAGGATTTAAAAACTGTACAAACCGCTGCCGGACCATTGTTGAAGGGCTAGAAAAATAATCCAGGGGCCCAGCCTTTCCAGGGGTGGTGTGTCGTCCTCTCTGGGTAATAGAGGGAGGCTCGTGTTCGGTATACAGAGAACAGGGTGCAGATGTCAGGAACCCAAGGGAGTCACCAGAGGGATGAGTGCGACGGACGCTCAAAAGGCCAACAGGCTTCCTATCTGTCCATGCTGAAACACACACAGCCGTGCCTTCAAATTGAAACCTCGTATTCTCTTGTCTCCTGCAAAGAGGAGAATATACTCAGCGGGCAACTAAGAAAATACTTCTGAATTAAGGTCACTGGATCATAATAGACCCACATTAGATTCAATTTTGTCCAAGGAACCCACATGGGAAGACATTAATTGCTGTTGATTTGGTATTTTGAACTGTCTACACTGTACATGCGGAGATAACAGCAGTGAGAGTGAAACCTAGGATTACAATAGTCATCCTTATACTTTCTCTACTTCTAGTGTATTCAATTATAGTGATATTATGCTATTCTTCAATTTGCAGGGGACCCCCTGGAGCCCCTTCACGGTCCCCCGGGAGTCCCCACACCCCACTTTGAGCTCAAAGGCAATATTGGAAACATTGTCCATCACTGCCTGTTGGTGGTGGCTGTCAGTACTGCAAGCTGCACTGACATGCACTAGCAGCAGGGCCTGGCACATATAGTATGTGAGACACTATATCATTTTGTGTCATCATGGGTCGCAATGCATGCAGAAGAGAAAGGAGTATAGAATTGAGACTCAGTGTGGGACTGAGTCTCAGTCTCAATCTCACCTCATTGTTCTTCAGGAATGCCAGCAGGGAAAGAGGAAAGGAAAAAGAAGGAAACAAGGAAAGACAGAAAACATCATCAGCTGAAATGATGCGGCAACACATCTCTGATAGATACAGAGCAAGCGGACTCACATAAGGGGATGCAGTGGAGGACACCTAAACTCAGATGGCCCACCTTTTTATATGCAAAACAGAGTTTACCTGCCTTTTTAGGGCTGACATGAATCTTTATGACTTAAATTCAGAGTAGCCTGTACATCATATTGATCTAATGTAAGTTATGAGGATAGGGTCTTCTAAAGGGAAAGAAAGCATAAACTAAATGCTTTATTGTGAAAATATATCTGATTTTCATTTGATCCTTCTTCACACATTCATATAGCCTGCTAACACTCATCCTGAATTTAAAGTACAGAGAGAATATAGAGAATATAGACAACAAAATCATCCATGTGTTCCTGGTAGATCGTTGGCACCGGTGCTCCATGCTAACACTTTAGCATATTATGTTGAGTGATAGCAGGCTCCATGCTAACACTTTAGCATATTATGTTGAGTGATAGCAGGCTCCATGCTAACACTTTAGCATATTATGTTGAGTGATAGCAGGCTCCATGCTAACACTTTAGCATACACTATGTTGTCCGCATAATGCTAATGCTAGAAGGCCGCTAACAAATGAGAACTTGTAGCAGCTCTAAAGCTAAATGGTTAAGTAATTTGAAATTATATGGTCTGGTAGTATTGTGTAGGAGATTGGCAATATTTACACAAACGATGAAAGTAACACTATTTGAACTAACAAGAACTACTTTCTCTGTTTTCAATAGCCCTGATACAGGACCCGTTAGGAATCTTTCAGCGTAACGGTTGTTGCCTCTCCCAAAGGGTCCTGTGCTGCTCCATTAAGATTTTTTTTTTTTTTTTAAAGGAAGAAAAAGGAGCAGAAACAGGTATTAACATCACTACTTGCAATTCCAACATCTTGGTGCAGACACAATTTAAAGTTACAGTCAAGAAGGGGTTTCTTCTCGCTAGTAGAATATGTGATTTTGTCATCAAGGTAATAAAAGGTTAGGGTGTAAAGTCTACATTAAAAGTCACGTAGAAACTAGTAAGTTTGACACTAAAGCTGTGTCTTTGTTTAGTTGCACCATGGAGACTTAAGGTACATCTTAACTAAGTTTATGTACCACTAACCAAAACATTGTAGCTGATAGTGACATTTTCACTTTCTGTGGCCAATAAAGTGAGCCAAAATCAATTTCTCCTGCTCCAGTAAATGGAAGCCTAAGTTAATATTAACAAACTTACATGATAGCAAGAGAAAAAGAGGATAAACCTTGCTGATTTAACATCAGCAAATGCCAACAAATCTGTACATTATGTAGTCCAATGTATGAGGATTAATTTGTTGTTTGTCTCCCCTATAATAAACATTTTTTTTTAAATTGTGACATCAAGTATTTTAACTGCTAATTTCAGTAGCGTAGAAGTATGTAGCTAGACCTAATGCATTTCCCCCTACCATTAACAGGGTGGAAAAACATTATTTTATTGTTAGCTAAAATTGTAGTTTGGTTCTTCATCAGTTCAGTGATCTAATTTAATATTGCCGTAAACCGCACTGTATTTGTTCCTCTGGGTCCTCCAAGAAGTCCCATCTATCTAATCAATTTACCATGCCAATATTTTACGAAGACATTTACGACTACTAGGGTGATGACTTTTTTGTGGTAAAACATTCACTTTTAATTGCTATTAGTGTTGGAGTGTGCCTTTCCCAGCTCCATAAAATGAGACACTCTGGAACAGCTAATTGAGCGGCGGTGTACTGGATAGTACACTGGTGGGAAATAGTAGAGTCACATTGGAAGTCGCAGCCGCGTTAGCATCATAGCTATATATTAACCCATTAGCTTTTGTGAGTAGTATTCTACAAAAGCAGACACAGCATTTTATCTAAGCATCTTACAGTATTGAGAATGATTTTTGTGATCAATAAGCACACGTTTGTTTATCTGACATTAAAAGAATGACGGGTGCAGTTGCGAATTCTGACCAGAGTAGCCGCTGATGTTATTACATATAGCTTTAAGTTGTAACTTCTGTCTATGTTGGAACTATTTCAGTTGGTGCAACCGTTAAAATTTGAAGAATGTGTAAAGTCAGACTTAGTGAGAATTTACATTAAAGCTAGCCTACGTTTGAACTGAAGTTGAACTGGTGCAACGCAGGACAAAATCCTGATATTTAGATGCTCTGTGGTAGTTCTTATAGGATGCTCATTAGGGAAAAGAAGCTTATTCTCGCAACCTCGACACTGTTCTCAGACTTGACGAACTGTAGCTACACATGCTTAGAGCACTAGTTCTAGTAGGCTATGCTATTTTGAGGATTTACCTGTTTTATGGATCTCTTGCTGGAGGATTTTTTCTTCTCCAGTGACCGCTTAGCAGATTTTACCATTACTGTTATCCTTTTCTCTCTCTCTCTCTCTCTCTCTCTCTCTCACACTCACTCTCTCACACTCACACACACACACACAGTCTTGCACATGCTGACTTACCGCTGTGTCGTAAACAGAGTTGTCGAAGGTGGACTCTCCAGCGATGTGGTCATACGGTAGAGTGGAGGACAGGGGAAGCCGTAGAGGCTTTCTCTGGACCCTGACCCCAAACAGAGAAACAGACATTCATGAAAAACTCAAGGAAATTGTAGGATAGCAATGCTACAAAGCATGGTTTTAAGTCATTAGTGCCCCAGAATAAAGGCATTGCCCTTCACATAGTGGAGCAAACTCTTGAGCGAAGGAATAGTCAAAGAATTCAAAGTACCTTCTGTAATGTCAAATAAACAGTACACGTTAGGAACTGATTGTTCTGGCGTCCCTGCGTCACGCGTTCTGGTCGGGTCACTCTTTGGCCAATTTCAGGGCTTCTATATTTGAGTCTCTTTCTTCTTTGTGTGGTGAAACCCTTGATCCTAACCCTGTGACAGCTATTTTTAGGTAGTCCAAAATGTGTCTTCTCAGCTATCTAAATACGACTGCATTTGCACCTCTTTCAGCTCATTCTCTTTTTGAAAAGATCAGATCAGGGGTCGCATGAAGAATTTGATAAGACCTGGTGTGTGTTTAATGAACATTTCAAGAACCTGGCCTTCACCTGAGGTGCCTAAATGTTAGATTGTTATAACTGTGTATTTGAATCCTCACCTCTCGCCATACTTTTGTACCTGTTCGAACAAGGCTGTTTTTCTTTCTTTCTTTCTTTTTTTAATTTATTTTTTGAATCACTATGGTGTTATATCAATTGACGATAGAGAGACATTTATTTATATGAAAATGTCCCGGATTATTATTTTCAGTTTGTGCCCTTCTTCCACCACTGGTCATATGAACCTACTTTGAGAAGTAGAGGTAGATCCCAAAGATGAGGATGAGGAGGAGGGTGACGGGGACGAAGACGGCAAAAGCTACATGGGCCCCCTCCATCCTCGAGTCTGCAGTAGCCACTGTTGGAGAAAGGAAGGGGACGTTCACAAATATTCACAGTTGAAACGATGTAGAAAATCTTGCCAACCTTGGGGATTTCTCCTTGTTTTTTGACTTTCGTTCCTCTGTGCTGAGCGTGTCTCATAACCCTTGACTGCATTAAACTCATTCCAGACCCCTTTGGTTAATTTCAAAAAGTGCATGGTTCCCCAAGCTAAAACAAGGCGGTTCTTCTTAAACACTGAAAACTTGATACCTTTTTGGGTTTTCTTCCAACAGCAGCCGAGGGAATATCACAGTAGTGTCATTTAAAAAGAAGCTCAGTTCAGCTAAGTGCACTCCACAAGCTTTTATCGCTGTTAGCAGTAATCACCCCTTTAAAATCTTATATCATTATGCAGTCTGAGGGGGTAGAAAAAAAAGATTTCCCGGCTAAATGACACTTACCATCTAATCTGCGCTCATCATACTCCATTGTGTGGGCTGGGAAGGATACAGTAGAGTTAACATGTTAGACTTGGGCAAAAGAACTAAATTAATAATTTAAAAAAAAGCACACTACAGCTCAGTGAAAACCATTTACTGGCACCAACTTTGATCGTCATCAATTCTGTCCGTGTCTGACTTTTTTGACCTGATGAAAATTCAAGAAACTGCATTCCCTTCACTTGCTGAATGACCCTTTTCAACCAAAATGTGAAAGCAATATCGTAACTGAGTGCTGTTCCAGTCCTTACGAGTTCAGGCTCTCTCCAGTAAATTGAGTTAAATATCAGTTCATTACTTTGGGGATGCAGAGCAGTTGGGCTGTGAAAACTCAGCAACATCACTACACACACACACACACACGGCAAACACAGCACATTAAACACAGCATCTTCACTGGCTTCCCTCTCAGCTGTAGAATCCACTTTAAAATCCCGCTGTTTGTGTATAAAGCGTCGCATGGTGTTGCACCTCAGTGTACTTCTGAACTTTTGTGTCCTTATAGCACCCGTGGGACTCCTGAGGTCGCTCAGATCGGGGTCCAGGCTCAAATCTAAAGGGTGTTCTTTTGCTGTTGCAGCCTCTAGACTGGAACAAACTTCCTCAAAGTGTCAGCTCAACAGAATCCAAAGCTGTTTTTATAAATCGATTAAAGACCCACTTTAACTCTCTGGCCTTTCAGTGTGACTGATGTGTTCTACCGGCTTTTTTGAAATGTGCTTGGTCTTTTTTGTTTAGCTTGTGTCTCGTTTTGTTATCTTTTTCTTTTAACCTTGTGAAGCGTTTCGTAAGGTTTCACAGAGCCAAGTTTACGACTTTTTAAGACATTTTTAATGCTACCCGGAATTGAATTGAAGACCAGTTTAAAAACTAAAATAAAGAGACAAAGCTGGTAAAACTGGACTATTTCTGATTGAACATAGCTGATGAAAGCTGTGGAACTGTACATGAGCAGTATAAGAAAAAGGACAACAGAAAATTAATTGGTAAGGAACATGAAGTCCAACTGTGTTTAGTAAAGCAGGTAGGATTCACATTGTTCTACTAACCTTGTTCTGGATTAATCAATCTAATTAAGAGTGGACATGCAGTGCAAAGAAACCTGGCATTGATTGCATGGTAAAAAAAAAAAAAAGGCTTTTAATAACTGGCTTTAAGACATTCTCATACTTTTTAATGCCTTAAATTTGCATTATTTTAATAGACTTTTTCAGACTTTTTAAGCACCCATGGGTACGCTGTGTAGATAAAGTTAATCATGTAGACGTCAGCCTGCAGTTCCTCACCTCTGCAGACAGGTGGCAGGCCACTCCACTGGGACGGGTGTCCAGGGACACAGTGGAGAACAGGCTCGCCCAGCAGCTTGTGGCCAGCCAGGCAGGAGTAGCGGAGGGTCTCCCCAGCTTGGAAAAGGAGCTTGTCCGAGCTGGGGATCCCATAGGTGGGGGTTCCTGGGTGACTGCAGGGTGCAAAGGCCTCGGCTGTGGGGAGGCGGGGTATAAAAACAGTTAGAAAATGTAATGCGTTACAGATTAGGGTTCAGCTGATATGGGTTTTTAAAGTTGCTATTTTGTTACATTGTTATTTTCTTAAATCTTTATTTTCTTTCCACATTTTATTTATTCATTTAATTGTGTAATGATGTTCTTTTTGTGAATTGATTTGTCATTTAAAGGCGTAATGTTTATCACAGTAATTGAATTAGTTTCAGTGGAGAGTTTTAGTGTCCCATGATGGTCTAAATACTGTTTCAGAGGCTTTTCCACCCTGACAAGAATACAATTCTGGCGGAAACAGTGAACACCTGTAACTTTTGGCATGAAAATGGTCAAATTAAAAAAAGAATATTGAATATCTGCCTAAAATACTTCATTCAAAAAGCATCAGTATTGGTATTAGCCTTCAAAAAGCCATTATAGTCGAACCCTAGGTCGTGTATATGTGTGTGAGAATGTGTATGCATGTGTGTTCATATTGGTTAGTGTGTTTACATCTGTATGTGTGTATGTTGGTAGTGTTTTTTTAATGTAGGTAGGAGGTTCTTTGAATGTATTTGCAAGGTAACCCTTAATCCCTGTGTTAATGAGAAAAAAAGAAAATATAGTAATTATCAGTGGAAATGCTTTGGAGCACATGGAATAATAAAACAGAGATTACAATAAAGTATTAAAAAACATGCACAGTAATATCAGTGAATCACTTTTAGTTGCCTTTTGATTATTAGTGTCCACAGAAGAAGAAGTCAAGTGGACACTTTATTCCAGTATATAGACTACTGTATAATTTGCATTATCAGCAACATCTAGAGCCTTGAACATTTTTTGCATACAATATAATGTTCATAATCTCACAAGACACCCTTTCTTTGTTTATACACGTTTCTGCTCTATCAGGTAAGATTTCAAAAACATCTGTAATTTGACATTTTTTCATCATAAGTTACCCATCTTTTTGTGATTTTTCTGTAATCCTGTGCACACTGACAGACAAACACACACACTGCCATCATCACCAGCTGCTCTCAAAGCCTTGAATCTCCTGTTACTCATTTGTTTCTGACAACACTGTCAAACTAAAAGTATGTCAGACTGAGTCGAATACAATTTCCTCTTAAAACAACCTTGAAGGCTCTCTTTGCTTTGCATTAATGTCCCACACGCTGCCGTGTGGTCGGGGGAGATCTACCGCATGTTGACACCGACTAACAATTAATTTAACTGGACAAAGGGAATGACTTTGGAGAAGACGGGCCGGGTCGTTGTTATGCATGAGACGGCGGCCGTGAGTAGAAGACTGCTTAAATTACTCTGTCAGAGAAAACAAAAAAGTGGATTTCCAAAAACTCTTCACTTTCAGGACAGGTGACATGGCTCAAAGGATTGCAGAGTCAGGGGTTCAATTCCCACTGCGACGGTCAATACCAATAATGTAGGTAGTTATGGTACTTTAAGGTGTTTTGGACAAAAGCGCCTACCAAATGGCATTATGTCACCTATTAACTTTGCAGGCTGCTACTGTTCCAGAATATACTAGAATTGCACTGATCAGATCTGGTCCAGTCAGTGTGGTCCACCTCTAATATGATGGATATGATGCAGTTTGATTGATTACATATTTATCGTAGAATTGATCAGTCCTACACTGGTTGTCTATGGGAAGCCCTTAACATGAATTAATTCTAATGTGACATTTTGATGTGATTCCACACAAGTATGCATGAATGACTTATAATTAGCATTCTTGTTATCGCCATCTTTTGTTCCAAAATGCTGTTTCAGAGGACCAGAGGTTTCCACCCTGACAAGAAGACAATTCTGGGGGAAACACTGAATATTTGCAATTTTTGGGCATAAAAATAGACAAATTTGAAGATACTGAACATCAGCTATCAGCGGCTTCATTCCAACAATATTACTATCAGTATCGGCCTTCAAGCCCTAGTACATACACAGGCATCTGGGCAGCTTCTGGTTCCACTTGGGGCCAGAGGAGCCGTGGTTGTAGCAGGTGAGCAGGCTGTTGCCGGACAGAGTGAAGCCCTTGTTGCAGACGTACTGGATGGTTGAACCCACGGTGAGACGTGGGCCCGTCAGCACCCGCCGGCTGTGCTCCACCTTCCCCGGGTCGGCGCAGGACACCACTGCATGGACAGAGAGAGAACGAGAGTTATTTATAGTGAGCCGGCTTTGTCCGACTCTCACCTTCCACCGGCTTCCTACACTTCACCCAGCATTAAAAATACACTTATCCTGTAAGATGTCGTCAGTAAACTGCACACAGCACGCTTATGTTGTGTGTTTACATTCGCCGCGTTGTTTTACATCAGGTCAAATCCAGGTGCTTAGCAACTTAATGACACTGCCTGTCCTCGTTTGGCTATCTGTCAACCAATAAAACTTCACGCTCAGAGGTGGAGCGCATTGTTCAGCTCTGTCTCAAGTTTCTAGACTGTCACCTTGCAGCTCCAGCTGGATGGGAGCTGTTGCTCACTAGGCTATAAGACAGGGGATTCTTACATCAAAATATTGCGCAATCCAGCTTTAACATAAGAGCAGTCAATACGAATATAGCAAATGGGTATGAATGAAAAGTATAAAAAAAATTTGAATTACAGCATTTGAATGGTGTGCAAAATAACAGCATTAGTACACTAAGACAAAGAAAAACATGAATGTACAATATACAAATATACCATAAATTATATATAAGCACTATGAAATAAGTGAGAAATGATAAACAAATGGCAATATATATGCAATATGTGAAGAAAACAAATTTACATCTTAAATGCATGATGTGCAAAAAGCGCATCGTATTACCAGGTTTATAGAAGGCCATATACATGCACAGTAAGAGTCTAGACGTGTTCACTCTATCAAATATAGATAACGTTTGTAGAAAATGTGCAGATTTTTGCCTTAGAGTTCTGCCTACTGCCTCGCATTTGAAGTCAATACAAAGAGTTAACAGGCTCACAGGGGCCTTTTTTTCTAAAGGAAATATCAGACGGTGCGGCTTGTGTGCCTGAGCCAGGTTACATGAGCCCGCAGACGGGGGTGATGAAGAAATGAGCTGTGTCTCTCCCAGCATCCTGTCCCAAACCCAATTCTGGGCCCAGCAGGAGTAGGGCCAGCGAGGCCGGGAAGACAGCGTGGAAGTCAGCCATGTTGGAGCCAAGGTCCCCGTCTGATGCCAGTGGGGCCGGTCGCTGGCACTGAGGCATGGGATGCTGCTTGTTTGTGTATGTATGTGTGTTTGTGTGTATGCGCCATTGTTTTACTAGCCTTGTGAGAAACAGTTTAAATGTTAGGCCTTTCGGAGAGAGTTTTACAAAGTGTGACATTTCGCCATCCTGAGTTTGCAAAACCCTGTTTCTTTGTATCTCTAGACTGCTGTTACTGGTTTTACATCATATGGGAATAACAATCAGAATGACTTTGATGGTGAAAAGCAGAGGCAGACTGGCCATCTGGAGTAGCAGGAGTTTTACTGGTGGGCTGCTCGACCTGTGGGCCGGCAGTGAGTCCAGCAACATCGACACGGAAAGATAAAACAAAAGCCCCATGCTGCTTTGTAGCTCTGCTGTAGACTGGCTGCCGGCCGGCCTCCATACAGCTGCGTGTGTGTGTGTGTGTGTGTGTGTGTGTGTGTGTGTGTGTGCGCGTGTCTACCTTTCACACGCTGAGCTAACAATGACAGACTGTGTTGCGCATGAATTTGCGACCGAGTCAACCTAATGAATGAACATTATGCTGCCTTCAGGGTGCTTTCAGAAATATCAGAATTCTGAATTGGGCACGCATTAAAGTATATGTAAAAAAGGGGTACTATGTAATATGACAGGGAAAGATGGGATTTTCTATGATCTCCAAGTTGCTGAGAGTATGGAAACCTGATCAACAACTGATGGATGAAGTAGTGTTATTAAAATATTAAATTAAAATATATCACACCATATATAAAATCCCAAATTCATTTTAAAGAGTCTAAAAAAAATAGGCTATAACAATACATGTCTCCATACTGTGTTCTGAAAGCTGAGCTGAACAGTATTTTCAAAGCTGAGGTGAACAGTATTTTCTAGTAGTATTTACCATCTGCAAGCTGATCAGTATTTTCTAGTAGGAAGCTTGCTTTTCTACCATCTTTCCCACCTGCAGCCATGCGGCAGCGTGTTTCCACTCACCCCTCTCGCAGCTCGGCAGGTCGCCGCTCCAGGTGAGGTCCCACTGGCACATGAGCAGCTCCGCGCCCACCACCTGGTAACCCGGGTAACACTGGTAGGTCACCACCGTGCCGTGAACCAGCTCCGGGTGGGACGTGCTCTTCCAGCCGTTGGAGATCTCCGGCAGCTCTGGGCAGGTATCGTTCCGAGCGACCTCTGCACGAGTGGAGGGAGAGGGGAGATGGGTGAGGGTCACATGGCAAAAAAGAAATAAGGAAGTGGAAATTTAGAAGATGATATCCGTAAGAAAAATGCAGAGGTGGAAAGTAACTAAGTACATTTACTCAAGTACTGTACTTGTGCAATTTTGAGGTACTGGCACTTTACTGGAGTATTTCCATTCTGTGAGACTTTCTACTTTTCCTCCACTACATTTCAGAGGGAAATCTTGTACTTTTTCCTCTACTACATTTATCTGACGGCTGGAGTTACTAGTTACTTTGCAGAATAAGGTTTTACATGCAAAACATACGATAAGCTCATAAAATATGTTGCATTGTTAGAGTTTAAACTCCAACAGTATATGGAGCAGTTAGACCTACAACATTAAAATACTACTTACAGGTTAATGCTTCAATAATTTAACACTCTGAAAGAATGGCGACTTTTACTTTGATACTTCAGTACATTTTACTGCTAATACTTCTATACTTTTACTTTTAATGAAGTATTTTTCCATTATGGTATTGCTACTTTTACTTAAGGAAGGCCGACAGATATTTTTGGATTGAAGCTGCTGACAGCTGATATTTTGCGTCACGTATTTTGTTTAAATTTGAGCTTTTAATTACAAGTATTCAGTGTTTCTTGTCAGAGTTATTCTTGTCAGAGTGGAAAAGCCTCTGAAACTGCATTTAGACAAACACTAAAACTCCACTGAAACCAACAATAAGAATAAGAATGTATGCATGCATACTTGTATGGAATCTGATCAAATGTCTCAGAGTCAGTTCAGGTTAAGTTCTTCCCATAGACAACCAGTGTAGTAATGATCAGTCATACAATAAATATGTCATAATCAAACTGCATCAAATCCACTATATCAGAGGTAGATATAGCCACACTGATTGTCTGATTGTTAATAAAGGCCACTATCTGTCCTATATATCAGCAAACCAATATACCACTCTGACCCTAGTGTAATGAGAAAAATTGTGACCCGCTATAATAATATATTTAATGTTCTTTCAGCAGCTTTTCCAAATGATATGTGCCTGGATGGAGGTCGGAAAGTCACTGATCCCTTAAGAGTTCTTACCACAGCTTGAAACAAAGGGAATCCTTCATGGAGGATGACTTTTTTTAGTTCTGGCAATTCAAACGAAGTATCCAGTGGGGAGACTTAAACCTGCCAGGCCTCTTGGCTTTGCCCTACTCATTCCCAGGCATATGGCAGCAGGTTCAAGGCCCTCTGCTTACAAGGCTAATTTGGACAAACACACCAAAGTAATTGCAGTCGGGCACTAGACAAGCAAATTCCCCAACACCTGCCCATTTCACTGCCTTTTGTTTGTTTTTCTTCAATGAGATTCATGGAAAGACTGTACTAAAAACCCTCCTTCTCTCCTCTTTTTTCTCTCTCCCTCTTTCTCGATCATCTGCATTCTGTAGCCTTTCCTTCCCTCTGAATTCATTAGGTCTTATCAGATAGAGGGCGCTGGCTATGGTGTGGTGCTGCGCTGATGGAAAGGCCCCGTCAACACCGGGGAGGGGCTCTTATTCCCTTTTTCTTTTAGGTCCCAAACTCTCCTTCTCCCTCTCTTTCATGTCCTCCCTCTTGTTCTATCTTACTCTGTTTCTCTCCATCCCTCCTCCTCTCTCTCTCTCCACCCAAACACCCATGCTACAGTATCTCTTTCGCCTCTGTGATTGCTCTTTTACTCCCCTATAATTCTTTTATTTCCCTATAATTCTATTTGCTTATTATCACTAGGTAATGTTGGCACTGGAGTCCGACTGATATATTGGCTTGCAGATACATTGATACATTGGACTTGTCTGATATAATGGATATGATGCCTAACCCAATGAGTGACTCCTGGGCTGTTAATCTGGGTTCCCTGCCTTACCGAAGAAGTGGACTACGAAGCCGTTGCCATAGCCGTAGATGTTGGTGGCGGGGTCGGACTGGAACTGGATGGTGACATCAGCCGTGGAGGTGTAGAGCTTGAAGCGGGACCGTGACCCTCCATACTGACCCAGCACCTTGGCTGTCAGGTCGTCTCCATCATAGAAGGTCAGCAGGTCGTTCTTCCCGATGTTCAGCCTGCAGAACGAAAACACGGGAAGTAGTCCATATTTGTCATCAGCAAGCTATATTCATCAGCAGAAACTAGTAAGCTCCCAGAAGAAGGCAAGACGCCGAAACACGTCGGAGCTAGTTTTTTAATCATGTTCAGTATTTGGAACTTGCCAATGCAATAAAGGCATTTTAATTCTTTTCACTTCAAGTTGAGTGCCCTGGTTTCTCATATCCTCCTGGCTACTGTATATATACTCTGCCAAAGAGCACCTCTTGTTTGATACAGTTGGTAGTTTCAAGAAGTTCTCCAGTCCTATCTTCCTTTATATTCATCAGCATTTTGAAGCAGTCTGTATTTATATGAGATGATGAAGATAAGAGCAAGTTAAAGCTGGAATATGCAACTTTTTTCACATCAAAATAACAAATAAATAGGGTATTGTCTTTTTAATGATGTTGGGACGTTTTGGGGTGTATACCATTTGCTGTGGGCGTGTTGTATGGGTGTGGTCAGTGGTGAGCTGGTTGTGGCTATCAAAGTGAGGCTAGCGGCCACAGAGCAGGGAAGTCACAGCAACAACAACAATGGAGGAAAGCCGGAAGAAAAGAAAGAACAGAGAAGCTAAACATTCAAAAACATGGCGAACATCAGTGTTGCTTTGCAGATAAGCTGCGTTCACCGCCTGCTTCAAATGAGTGACCAGTGTTGGGGCGGGAACTTGACCAACTGCAGGCTAGGAGGGCGGGACTAACAATACACTTAATGTCTCAAAGAAAAAAGTTGCATATTGTAGCTTTAAAGGCAAGGAAGACAGATACAGCAATTTACTTATACCACTTTCCCAAACCCCTAATAGCAAGACAGTTATATTGTCTCGTCTCATCTAATATTTGTGAACAGAAAGTCGGTTACTGTCACTATAAAGCACAGCGTAAGCCTATTTGTAACCATAGTGTGACATTATCAACACCCATGTTGTGATGATATTTGGCTTTTCTTACTTTGGCCCATTCTGCTTTCACTTTTTCAATCGGCTGTGTTCTGACATGCCGCCACTCACGCTGCCGCATTGGATTTCAAACGACAGAATTCCTCTTTCAGTCACAAATGGCTCTCAACTGTTTGTGTCAAAAAATAAACTGAAGGTGTCCTTCAGAGGAACTTGACTTGACTGTGCCAGCCACAAAAGCATTTGAATTTAGATTACCTGTGCTGTTTCACATCTATGGGCTGATGGGATGGCAAAAACACCATCATGTTTTTATTTATGGCACTCCAAAAAGTTGGCAGCGCCTCCTGGATGTGGTCGCAATAACCAGACACCAACATGAAGTCCTCTCTCACTGAAGGGTTAGTGGCTCTATACTTGGGTTCAACTAATATGGGTTTTTGAAGACCAATATGATACCAATATTTTTGGATTGCAGCCTTCCAATAGCTGATATTTCTGCCAATATTCGATATCTTTCCACATTTTCATACCAAAACATTTCAAAACACTGGAGGTATTCAGTGTTTCTCCCAGCATTGTATTTTTGTTACGTTCGTTCGTTTGTTCATTCGTTCATTTGTCTGTATCATTGATATTTGCACAAAGGATTGATGCATCTCACCGGTGTGTTCTGGCTTTTTCAATATTACACTTCTTGGCCCAAAGGGGGCGTCACAATTACAGGTCAAAACAAGGTTAAAGGATAAGGCTGGTGTTTTTTAATACATTTCTTACCGTCAATAAATCCTATGAAAATAACAAAATCAGCAATGATTTTGCTTTGCCAACAAGTCTCGTCCATGTAGCCAGTGCCCAATGAAGCCATGTCCCAGCAGCCATAGAACTCCATTGTATTAAAAAAAACGATTAAAAACACATCAAAGAGCCATGCCGTTGCTCTGGCAGCATATTTCATTATCGCGATGCACCGGGCCGGCCGACTTTTTCCTCAAACAACTTAATAAGCCGGCTGTAAACACGTTTGCGATCTCAGGAAAGTAGTTCCGTAGCACCGAAAATAGTCCCCGGCGTAATGAAGAATTTGTTCCCATTTGAATTTGATTTGGTAATAACTATAACAGCCTGACTTTTCATGGTAACAGTTAGCGATTTTTAAAATTGAAACTATGTCTTTGTGAGCTGTATTTCAAGGTTTTTAGCTTACAATTGGAGCCAATGACTTCCGGATTGACGGCTAAACGGTACGTGGGAAGTCAGAAAGTAACGGGAGTAGAGCAAACGCATTGTTGATTTTGTTATTTTCATAGGATTTGTTGACGGTAAGCAATGCATTAAAAAACACCAGCCTTATCCTTTAAGTATTTGTTACAGAACAGCCTTGAAGGGGACTGCATCATTTGCGGGGGACGACATGTTTGCTGTTGCCTTGTTCCTCATGGGGACATTGTCAGGATGATAATGTGCCTATTGACAAGACATGAGTGGTCACCTTGTGGTTTAGACAGTATGGTTATGATGTCAGCCACATGCCAAATGTCTAGGGATGGGACCATATGCTTATCTCACGATGCGATTCTATACGCGATATGGGGTTCACGATTCAATATAACCACAATACGATGTAATAAATAAAAGTTCAATGACACCAAAGTACGACTGTTTAGTACTACAGCATTACTACAGCATGAATGTAGCTAATATCGCGATATCTGCCTCATGATACGTATTGTCACATTTTTGTATTGTGATATATTGAATTTCAATATATCGTCCCATCCCTACTAATGTCTATTAAACCTGCAATAACTGATATCAAACCTTATAACCAATCCTGAAACTAATGTGTGCTATGTGGAGATTTCATTGAGACATAATGATATAAACCAATATCCACACAGCAGCAGCTGTGTTGTTGTTTTCACCTCTTTTCTAAAGCTTGTTGTCAAAACCCGGCCCGACTCGAAGCTCCTCCCGGCCCATTCAGTAGCTTTTCATTTTTTTAAAACTAGCTTGTGTCCTCCCTTGCTGTTTAAAAGCAGCGCTCTCCCATTCCTGAAAAAAATCTCGTAATGGCGGAATCGATAAAGCGAGCAAGTAAACTTGTTAAACTAGTAAACTTGCTACCTACCTCTTCACTTGTCATTGTGGGACATGTAACCTTCAGCAGGAAAAAGTTCTGGTAAAGTGACACTGGTAACCAGCAACACTTTTCCATATGTACGGTTAGCTTAGCTATTAGCCTTTAAGCATGGTTCTTTGCTAGGTTTTTCCTTAGGGGCCTCCATAGTGCTGTAGCTTTGCTGTGCTTTATTTACAAACGTGTTGCGGTTTCTGTCACCCTCTAGTGGTCGTAAAATCGCTTAGTGCAGCTTTAAATTCATATCATCCCATTTCAACCTGGACGGGACATTCTGAAATGTCTGCAATGGTATTTTATTACTTCTTCAGACAGATGAAGAGCACAAAAATCATGGTGTCAGTAGTGATTAATGTAGACATTTCGTTCTATGAGATTAATGGACCAAAGCCATGCCAAATAACCATGCACACTATCACAGTTCTGTCACTGGAGGATGCCTTGATGCCGGAGGTGCCATTGTTTTGACCATAGCCTGTACATTCACACTCCTACAAACCTCAAAGCTGTTTGAAAATGTCACCTGGGGCTGAGCTATCTTCTTTGTAGAGGAAAGATTTAGAGCACGGAGGAAATGACTTAGCCAGAATAAAGCAGTGACATGCTCTTTGCTGTTGCTAATTAATCACCAGTGGCTCCTGATAAAACTCATTAGCGAGCAAGAGATTGAGCTATTAATCACTATGGGAGTGCACGAAAATCAAGAGATCAAGAGCTGTGGATTGTATCGACACAGCAAATCCTGAGAAACGACGGAATGTTTATTTTTGATTTCTTGGTCAAACACTAGAAGAATTGCAGGAATATGAGTGAGCTTGTCAATGTGAGTTGAGAGTTGGAGTGAGGAATGTTTATCTTTCCATGGGCAGAACCATTTGTCTTGATTCAGCTGCAGACACACACACACACACACACACACACACACACACACACATTTGAATTACTATACTTGTGAAGACTTAACCCAAACCTAACCCTAACTCTACCAAACCCTGACCCTAAACCTAACCCATTCAACACATTAATTCCTAACTTTAACCCTTACACTGAACCTGATTCTAACCTTAAAGTCCTAATCCAAAACTAACTGTAACCATCAACAACGTAACAATGTTTCCAATTAGTTTGCTTGCAGGCCAGAAGAACACATGTCCACATTTAAAACTTTAAATAGAAAACCCATCAATGAACATTCCATTATGTTTGCTTTCCAGGCTGTTAGGTATGACTTTATTGTTAGATCAATTCCAATAAATATTGACCGCCAACATGTTGAGAATAGTCCCCATAGGTTAAATAACTGCTCTTGGGAAGACAGCATGAAAGCTTGACGCTGTGGTAAGAGGTGATCAGAATAGACCGTGTGAACTTAAAACCCCCCAAAAAGTGATTTTGATGTGGGTATGGTCAATGACACCAACAACTCCCAGTAAACCAGCGATCTTACGCTAGTTTTACATTACATTTGGCTGCACACGACCATCCTGTAGATGGAGAAAGGTCAATCACGTAAAGTATAAAATCCCTATCCAACCAATATCTTTTGATTAAACTGTAATGTATTTTCAGCCCACAGCAGAAAAATACTTCTGTGATTTCCTGACTAGTCAAAGTGTGCGTAATGGCGTAATTGTGTCATGTTTACTCTCAACTCCCCTGTGGAGCCACAAACGGGTTTTTTGAAGATATTTTGACAAACAGTTTGGACTCATTGTTAGCAGCAAGAGGCAACAGAGCTCGCTGTTTCAAACGACAGCTGACTCTGGAGCCAATATTGTCTGTGGGTCCAAGTACTACAGGTATGTAAGAGACAAATTATATATGGGTCCAAAATTGCCAAACTTATCCTTTAAAGACATCCTGAGATATGAGTACTTTTATGTAACAGGAATGATGATAACATGATTTTATTCCATAAAAGTAGGACCACATTTGCATCATCCCTAGAATTTTAGGGCAGTTAGGATCGATTTCCTACACTCGAGCCCTAATCCTAATTCTAAATTTAACCCTAAACCCAAGTCCTAATACTAAACTAACCCCTTGTAGAAGTCAGGACCAGCCAAGATGACTTCACTTCGTAAATATGTTGTCACTCTGAAGGTCTAAAACTCAAACTGGTTCTCACAAGGACAATAAAGCAAGCACACAGTCTTCTCAGCAGAATTGTAAAATCTCATGACGCTCCGTGTTTATTTGATTCCTAACGGATAAAGCCTTTCACCTGCTCGGAGGGCAAGACAGATTGAGAAATATTGTTGGCTGGCGTCAAATTTGTTGTGATTAAGCTAAACAAGCCTTTGCGTGGCTCTGCAGAGCATCTGTAGAGAAAAATCAATCACAGCCTCCATTCCCTGACACTAATTTGATTTAGTTCAATTTGAAAAAACAGGGCTCACTTTGCCTTGGCCCACGGGACCGGCTGCCAACACATTTTACCCCAACTATTCTTTTTATGATTTGCTATTTTCATCTCTCTAAAAGTCAGAAATAAAAGAAACAAAAGAATGTGTAGAACTGTACCATAGGCCAAGCAAACGTCTGGATTCACACTACTTTCCCACTCTATCACAAAACTGACCAAACAATTTGTACTCTATTTTTTTTTTTTAAAACCAGTGGACTCAACACAATCATCTGTCAGCTGATACAACTCATTTTATCCTGCCTGCTGCTGTCAAGTAAACACACTTATCAAGGCTGAAGCTTTATATTATGCGTGAAGAAATGCCCAGCTGTTCATTACACAAAATTCAGGCTTTCGATAAAAAAACAGTAACACAGTTTACCACTGGACCAATGGAAACGCTCTCAATTATCTGTCTCATTTTCTTACTTTGACTTGTAAAATCACATAAATTTCACACTTCCTTTTGAATTAGCAGTTTAGATGCAGCATGTTTAATTCAAATAATGAAAATGCAGAACAGAGAATTTGTGGGATGCTAATGATTTTGAGATATATTTGAGATGTAACATTTTGAAATATAATCTTTTTAAATCTTAGAAATTGTTTTACAATGTGATATGTATTGCTGTTAATTTCACAACTGATAAATCACAAGACCCAGTTAAATAAGACATACATAAAAGATTCTATAATTAAGCAAGTCTCCTGCAACTGTTACTATTACTAATACTGCATTCATGTCATCTAGGAAACTCGGCAGATCCTTGAAAATACTGTTCATCTCAGCTTTCAGATGGTAAATACTACTAGAAAATACTGTTTACCTCAGCTCAACAGTCCATGTTGGACACACGCTCTTTTCAACCAATTGTCAATCACTATGCAAACACGCCCCCCTGTCATATTGGCACAATTATTTTAAAACTCACTGTAAGTGGACACATTAGAAGAATTAACACATTAGAATTACTAAATTAGCTACTGACACCATAACTTCTTGTTAGAAAACGTATTGACTTGCCCTCTACTGGTACAGCAGTAGAGGGCAATGGAGGAACCGTCTGTCCCGCCACTTGCGCATTGGCTTCAAAATTCACCTGGGATTTTGGCTGCTTGGTCCCAACAAGTCAAACGTGAACACTTCAAAGTTGTAGCAGTGAGATGTCATCCCATTACCACAGAAATTTCCCATGGGAAATGCTATCACGTCATAACATGTGGAGCACCTGAAAATGTTCCAAAACCGCATATTTCACTATCATTTTAGTTGTTGATGGGAACTTTTTAGCATTCAGTCATTTCAGGATTAATGACGAGGAGACTCCTTACCACTTTATCCTTAAAGTGGCACTGTTTTAGACTTTACCATTGCCCAGCCAGTCCCAGTGGACTGTAAGAATTTCATTAGTCTTAGTGTACACTACACTATATATATTCTGGGAGAGAGGGTCGTTTCATTTTACTTCCCTCACTTACACTGCCATCACATCTTTTGCTCCCTCCTCCTTCATTTGAAGGCCATCCATAAAAGTAATTTGCTACACCCCGGTGATAATATCTTTTCTGCCATTACGCAGATGAAAAAGGACATATGCATATGTGCATGTGTGCATACGTGTGTGTGTAATGTGAAGAACCGATACCAAGAGACCTTGTTCGTGGCCTTATATGTTTCTATACACTTTCTAACCCTGACTGCTGAAGGAAAACAGCTGCTATTGATAAGCGTCATATAAATGGTTGGACACTTGGTAGGCTCACTCATAGCGCACATGTTCAAACCAGTTTCACAGACAGAGAGGCAGCCATGTGCTAGATTAAATTGTTCCTCTCTCTGGATGAAATCTCTCTGGAAATGTCTGTTTTTATATATTCCCTTGAGTGATCTCTTTGTGGAACTGGACCACGGTGTGCTGACACCTCAAGTTTCGCTTGGGTTGCTTTTGAAAATGCACATCGACTTTTCATAACTTAAGCCTGCGCACACAGATGCTCAAATGCGCAATGCGTGAAAAATCTGCATCTACGACCCAAAAGTCAAAACACACATTTGACGGACAATGATTTGCAGGAGGACGGCAGGTTCGATGTCAACACAAATGAGAAAAAAGAAGGAAAATGTTCACAGTATAACATTATAGCATGCTAAAACAGCTTTGGAAACGGTTTTCAACTGATATCATTAAGATATTTAGGTCCTGATTTCACAAAATGATGCAGCATAGATGACTACATATGTTGTCTTTGCTTTCATTTTGGCATTTTTTTTTTCAACATTGGTGCAGGCCGTCCTATCAGCATCCAGTCAACGCCTGAATGTTTGCATTGGGTACCTTGCATACCACATCTACCTAAATCGCCTATTCTGCTAAACGAGCGGGGAAATTACTTATGTTGGCAGTCTTCTCTTCAAAAGGCTGAGGATGCCATTAATCAATGTTTCACAAAGTACAAGAGCATAGGTGTTGTTCCGAGAGAGAGAGAGAGAGAGAGAGAGAGAGAGAGAGAGACAAAGAGGGAAGACAGAAATGAACAGAGCTTAAGATGAAACCCATGCAAATGAGCGCTCTTTAATTTGCTTGCGAAAGGCAAATGATTTTCTATGGCTGACTAACTTATCGGGCTCTGACACAGCGGGATGTGCTGTTTTACGTCTTCACCTGGGCACCGCAATCGCAGGAAACACACACACACCGCCAGATACTCGCACCCTCACTACTCGACACACGCGCCACTGAAGGGGGAGAAGGGGGAGGAGGGGGAGGAGGAAAGGGGGGGCACTTCCAAATGAACCACCCCCTCATATAATTAGTTTTCCCTGCCGCACCTAATTAACCTTTGTCTGTTTGGTACTTACGCATCTCATTCACAAGCCAAGCGCTCTTTCATTACCGGCGCGTTTTTTGTTTTTAATATGTTTTACCAGTCACGGTGAGGTGGTTCTTTGTAATCTTTAGACTGTTCCTATGGCTTGGAGCTAGGGAGCGCTTGCATATCAGCAGACGAGTGGCATACTGGTTAAGAGTGCGGAGATGAATTGAGGTTTTGTCATGATTAGATTCAAAGAGGCCAAGGAAAGAGTTGCGATGGGATTGCTTTCACATCAAAGGGCAAGGGTGAAGTGGTCGATCAATCTCACACACACACACACACACACACACACACAAACACACAAGGGGGTACGTACACTTGAATGTCCAACATGATCCTCTTGTCCTCTTCCACGTGGATTCCCCAGATACAGTCCTGGCCTTTGTCGTAGGCTTCAGGCCAGTTAGGAGAGAGCACCACACCGGCCGAATCCGTGATCTCTCCGCTGCACACGGCTGCAACACACACACACACACACACACTCACAAATGTATTCACATGTATACTCACATCAACCAAGATGTAGGCACAAAAAACACACACATACACACATCAATTAAGAGAGATACAGTCTGTGGAATGCTGAGTGTACAATTCATTTCATCAGCACAGGAGGATGTGCTCTTCCTTTTAATCAGTGTGGCAATTAATTTCAACAACACACACACACATACACACACAAACACACACACACACACACATACAGACCTCTGCAGGCAGGCTCCGTTTCATTCCACTGGGGATTGTTGGGGTCCATGCATTCAATAGTGACAGATCCCTGTTCCAGAGTATAGCCGGGGTCACAGGAGAACTCCACCACAGCTCCCACCGCCCATGTACTGTCGCTGCTGGTCAGGTTACCGTACTTCACAAACGGCTCGTAGCAGTGGCCTGCCGCAAAGGCTGCAGAGGGGAAGATGTGTAGTTATGTTACATGGAAATGTTCGCGGGTAGAAAGGGCTGCGCTTTTATCTATAGGCAAATAAAAAGCAAGGGCACGTATCTAAATGTGCTGATGTGGCAAAGAGCCTGTAGGATTTTCATTAGGTACTTGATGAACTGCCATGTCTGAAATGCCTGCGGTAGTAACCTTTATAGACCAGCTGATGCTGCTCTATAAATGCACAACGAACATGTGAAAACTGTCACATAATCCTTTCATGGTGGAGGAACGTAATCTTCACATCACATTAGTATGTTCTTTCTATTACCAAAGGTAAAAATATTAGAAAGTCTTGTCTTTTTGCAGCTTTTGATGCAATAATCGCGGCGACTCAGCAACAGACACAAGGGTCCATTTCAATTACCACAGCACATATGGTGCTAAAGTCACCCGCTATATCACTACCGTACTTCAGTTACTTGACACTGGACCGTATACAATGAATGTAATCTGTGATATGTGGTTGATAAATGAAATTAATTACAAAAACCCAAAGTGAATATTATTATATGGTAATGTCCTTTCAAGGATGGTATCAAGTTGATAGCATAGGGAAGAATCAATGCCTAGTAGTTAGGAGTGAATGAATGAATTAATGAGTGAATGAACGACCGTGAATGAATGAACGACTATGAACGAGGTTAGCGATGCGCCAGCGTGTGAATGGCGTGTGTTTTGAATCAGGGTTAGAGAGGGGCCAACAAAGCTGTTACGCAGATGGACTGAACAACATTATATGCTGTTAAAGGCCACAATGAAGTCCATTAGAAATATGCATGGCTGCTCCCTTGGGATCTAATCCCATTTGCTACAGTGAATAGGAGGCCTAAGAAGATTACATTGATTCTATTGGATAATGGCTGAATGTTTTGCGTTGGTTTTCCAAGTGGCCCTCGACGGGGGAACTGTGTTTCAGATGGAACAGAGACATGAAATGTACCTGAGGGTGGTGATAAGTGGTGAGAAGAATGTGAGGAAAAAACGATTTCATTAGGATAAGAGAAACTCCTTGATATCCTGCACTGGCCATTATGTGAGTCCCAGCCAGCTTTATATTTGCCTGAATATTACCATAAAATGCATAATAAGGCCAATAATGGAGAGAAGTATGCCTGTAGAAGCAGCAAGTAAATATCGTCTCAATATATGACCTCATGGACTGTCCATCTACTACAGTACTACAGCATAGTTTTTGTTTGAGTTGAGGGTTTTCAGAAGGAGAAATGCAAATATCGGGATGTGATGTTTAGTTCCTGTTGGAATTAACTGGTGGGCAGGGAAATCCTGTACACATAGACAATACACAGACAATATCAATATTCAATTCAGGACTTATAAACATGAAAAAGACTGTCAAAATTTGACTATGGGAAAGAAATTAAGAAATATGAGGACACTTTACTTGAAGTGCATTGTGATACATTACAAGCAGATTGTAATCCCATTAGAAGCATAGATAAACTTTTCTGACCATGTAATCATCAAACATTAGAAAATTAAATTCATTCTAAAGCTGCGCTAGGCAAGATTTTTTATGTAAAAATCCAGATGTCTTACCAGCATAAATCACAAAGTGGGGCTGCAAAAGAGGAGCATCCCATCGCCACTAATTGAGACACTGATTCACCCTACTTGCCCAAATGAAATTCTGGTGTTGGTATGGTCACTTCTCTGCCCACAGGAAGGGATAAATTGAAACTAAAAAGCAAAACAAAACTGTCTCCTAAACAGCAGCAAGTGCGCGCTCTGTCCAGAGAACGCTGGACTCACCAATGTTAGGTCTTTAGCCTCTCTCGTCCCTTTGGTATAAAACACTACTTATAAGAGGAACTGCTACTTGATCCCGCAGGCTTCCAGCAATTGAGCTAAGCTAACCCTTCCCATAACTTCAAAATGCACGCAGAGACATAAAAAAAGGCATCCACAAGTTCGTCTAACTCTGGGTAAGTACGTAAAATAGCTAAATCGCTTTAACTATACAGTTGCCCCAAATGTTTCAACCCCCTAAAAAATTTGCACAATATGTATATTTAATTATGCTCTAATTATAATGATTATCTTGTGCTCACAATGTGCTTATGATGCCTTATAATGCTTCATGAGCAGGACTTCTAGTGAAGTTTCCAAGAGCTCAGTTGTCTGCATCAATTATTCATTGGGACCAAGACCAGGCTGATGTTTCAGGCTGATGCCAAGCTTTCCGTTTATGTAGACAACAGAGAGCTCCCATCTGCTCACATTTTGAATTAAAAAGTCTCTTTGTGTCCATTATTTTATAGGCAGTACTTTCTAATGCCGTGTTCACATCATAGTAGAAGAAGCGGAACAGCGGGATGACATCTCGCTGCTACAACTTGGAAGCATTCACATGCTTAACTCGTTGGAATAATATATATATTTTACAATCAACCGTGGCAGTACTATTATCTTCTTCTGAAAGACCTTGAGGATCAAAGGAAGCAAAGAAATACCTTGGACTGCTGACATTGGCGGAGTCGCTGCCATGTTTGCTGCCTGTATTGACATGGAATTTGTCGCAACCTAGGCTGACGTGAACATTTTTTCAGCAGCTTGTGTTTATGGTAAATCCAATATGACATGAGCGCGGCATAAGAAATTATATCACTTGAGTGATAGCGTGTACAATGTGTAAGCACTGTAATTGAAAAATCTATAACTCTGGTGCCTACCTTGGTACCTGATAGCAATGCCAGTGGATGTGCCTGCAGCGTCTGTAGTCAGCTCAATGAAGAGATGCCTGGAGGTGCTGACTAGACCTTCATTGGGCAGGTACTCCACCTCATAGGAATCATACAGGGCAGCCGCATCTATGCTATTCCCGTTCTTGATTAGCAACCTAGATGAGAGGGAACAAAGAATAATTTTGGTACTTGAAGCAGGATTCCTACTGGTCATGGAATTCCTGTAATATCCTGGAATTTTGAGAGGTGTTTTTGAGGTAGGCAAAGTCAAGGAATGTGATAAAATCTCTTGGGAAGTCAGGGAATATCAGATCATTTTACAAATGGGTCACTTTACAGGAATGTAGCAGTATTTTCCAACTTGTTTCACACATTCATTGCATTAGATGGTGGGACTGTTCACCCCTTTAGAAAAACAACATTAACAAACCAGTGCCAAAATGTGCCAAAAATGTATGGGGTTGAATACTTTGCATGGCGCCTACCATCACTCAACATAGGGTATTTTATTAGCCTACTATCACGCAACATAGTGTGTCATTGGTGTCTGTGTTCTCATCATTTAACAGCTAAGTTGACCAACAGCACAATCTCCCCAAAACAGTGTAGTTAATGTGTGCATCTAGCTATTTTTCATAAAGCCAATGAAAACCACCATAGTCATTTAAGTCATACAGTATATTATACAGTAGGACTCCACAGCACGTTTCCAGATGTAGCAGCTAATAACACAAAAATGAAAAACCTCAATGTGATTTCATTTGTTTGCCTCTCAAGGGAAAATGTTCCACCCTGCTTGTTCATTTCAATGTCTTCATTTATTTCTTTGAAAGTATATGTCAGCTTGTTACCTTTTGCAATCCTTTTCTATTCATCACTTCTTCCTCGTCTTTTTTTTCCTGAGAGACATCCAGATGTTCCTTCAAATGTATGAGGACTAGGTTTGTAATAGCAGTCTATAACAGCAGCTAGAGAAAACTAAGGAGCTGCTGGCTGCTTGACAAAAAGGATCATTCAGCTAATTTCTCCCCTGTGGCTATTCTTTTTAGTCCTATGTAATGAGAGCCCCCTTCTGATAAAATGACACTCTACTGTCAGTTCTGTGAGCTGCACCGTCAGCCATTTCCTATCCCGTGGAGTCGTCATAAATGATGTCCTTAAAGAAAACTCAAGGGTTTGACTAAGCATAAGTCACTAAGTGTAAGAGGCCTGACTATTGCACACAAGTGAAGATAAGTGCACAAGCAAAGAGGCAGGCAATACATCACATTTAACAGAGCACAAACCACAAGAGAGTTGTTACGGAGGCCTATGCTAAATACCGTGTTATTGCATAAGAAATGAAGGCTGCTGACAGGGGTAAAAGGTTGATTTAGCTGAAGACCATGTTAGCGTTTGAACGATATGAGGTTTTTGAAGGCCGATACCAATACCGATATTTTGTGTTTTGTTAGCTGATATTTTAGCCAATTTTATGCCCTTTGTGTCTCAAAATGTCTGATATATGAACGTTCAAGCTGTTACTAATTTATAATCAAAAATTTTAAATCTCCCTATGGGAAATTGAATGGTGTTTTTTTTATTTCTTTGAGCGCCACCAGCAGATGGCGTAAATTGACACTTTCCCTCCCTATATCGGTCTACATACAAAAGTTAAATGTACTGCTTACCGATCGTCATCCTCAGCCAGCGCCACCTTCTCAAAGTGAATGTGCAGCCTCTGGCCCTCTGGCGCCTCCAGCAGCCAATGGCAAGTCAAGTTGTTGCTGTAGTTGCTGGGAAAACCAGGGGACACAATCCGACCGACGGTGATATTCCTTATCAAACCCCCACAGGCAGCTGAGAGAGAAGGAGGAGGAAGGAAGGAAGGTTAAGATCACACTTAAAGCTGCATTAAGCAAGATTTTTATGTAAAAATCCAGCCAACTTATCATTCTAAATCACAGTGGTGCTGCAACAGAGAATAGCAATCTCATCTCCACTAATTGAGATGCTGTCGATTCAATTTGCTAGGACATGATGAATCGAAACTTAAAGGTGAAATCCCAAATTGTCTCCTAAACAGCAGTGAGCGGCGCTTTGTCCAGAGAAAGCTGGACTCACCAACGATGACTCTTCACCACCTCCACCCCACCACACACTACGAAGAAGACATTTAGCTTACTGACCTCACCTTACAGGGTTTCTGGGCAATGAAGTCCTCAAAATTCAAACAGTTACCTCTTGCTGCCACTCGGGGCCACCAATGTGTGAAGTTGCCTAGTGCAGCTTTAAATGATTCCCGTGGGGAAAATAAAGTTCCATGCAGTATGAAACGAGCCAGAAATTATTAAAATATCAAGATATATGCGACATGTACAAATGAGAGAGAATATAGGAATCTGAGGAAAACATATGTGAATTTACAGCTTATATACAGAATGTGCAAAATGTATGTCGTATTCACATTAACAGGTCTACAGAAGGCTATACATATGTATCGAAAGTGTCTAAGTAAAGAGCTATTCACTTTCAAGGAAGAAAGCAAAAAATTGTGTTATAAAAATAGATGGATTTACAGATAGAGCCATTAAGACATACAGCGCCCTCTGTAGGAATGACTGTGTGTGTGTTGTGTCCCTACAGATCAGGTCAAGGTTATCCATGCAGACAAAACTTAATTAAAGTGGAGCAGGAGGACGAAACCCGGTGGCACCCTGCCCAGTCTTCAGTAATCACACCCCGACAAACCTGCTTTAAGCTCTGAGTTGACTGAGGGCACATTAGAGCACACCACACACACACACACACACACACACACACACACAGATACAAACACAATCAAGATTGCAGAGATACAGACGCACAGCCACACAAAACCCTCTTTCAAATTGCTTTCTGAGAAACACTCCCTGTGCTCAAAAGCAATGTCGATCAGACTGGCCAGGGGTAAAACGGTCACTTATTATTCATCAGCGAGTCTCATCGGAGCAACAAAATGAGATCCGTCGTCCAAACACTCCAGTGGGAGCCAAGACCCGTCTATCTCTATGCCTGTCATGCAAAAGGGCCAGCAGAGCACAGACAACAGAGAGAAACTCCAGTGGAGAATTGTTGGCTGTAAGTCCTTTAAATAAAAAAGCTTTGATTGTTGACTGGAGCTCTCTGAAAGGCTGAGGGAGAACTGTTTAAGATTCTCACTGACAAGCACAGTAAACGCTTCTATTGAGAAAATTCATGCTGAGAACTGACAGTGAAATCCAATTAACTTTTTACAAAGCTAGAAGCCAGCACTTGGAGGGGCAAGTTTACAAATAATACAAAATGCAATAATAATGAGAATTCTGCTAATACTTATAAAGCTAATAGTAATAATGCTAATAATAATGCAAATACCAATGCTAACACTACTACTACTACTAATATTTAAGATCATATTTATATAACATAATATTATAAATAAATATATAAATATTTTATACATTAGTGCTTGTATATTCATTATTATTATTAACAATAATATTTTGTAAATGCTACAGTTTAATAGTTGTGTATGGTTTAATAATAATATAAAATAATAAATTATAATCAAATTTAATAATGAAAAAATATATTAAATAGTTTAATTGTTTTAGTAAAAAACAAACAAGTTAAATATTTATAATTATTATTTTAGATGTAATATATTATTTAAATGACTTAATCAGCAAACAAATATATAAATATATTGCTAGAAATATATGTAAATGTATATCAGAGGTTACAAGATTAATATATTAATATTTTTATAAATACATTAATGTTTGTAAATTATTAATATTAATTTGTAAATTTAAAGGATTTTAATAATTGTGTATAATTTACTACTAGTACTGCTGCTACTACTACTACTACTACCACCACTAATAATAATAATGATAAGATAGCACTTTATTGATCCCCTTGGGGAAATTCAGGAAATTCAGCATATACAGTATTGCTATAAATATATAAATTTACAGCAGAGCTTACCAGATTACAATAACAACTTTGTAACTGTTTGATGCCATATTGTGTGCGCAGTACAGACACTTTGATCTGCTTGTCCCTAGCTGTGGCAGCTTACCCAGGCACTGTGGTTCCTTGCCACTCCAGTATGGGGTGCTGGCGTTGCGGCAGGTCAGAGTGTTGGGGCCTTGGAGCTGGTAGCCTGTCAGACAGAAGAAAAAGGCCTCCCCTCCGGAGTGGAGGCTGCTCACCGATACGTCACCATAGACTGGCCGCTGGGGGAAGATACAGCTCAACACGAAAGCTAGGGACGAGAGAGAGAGAGAGAGCGAGAGAGAGAGAGAGAGATTTGACATTGGAAATCAGTTCAAGTGGAAATTTGAACCTGGTTGTGAATGAACTGAAAGACAAGGCAAAAAGAGCTTTCTATGCAATTAAGAAATCATTCCAAATAGAATATGACAAAAAACTGTCGAATCAGAGTCAGTTGCTCTTTATGCCAGTCAAGTGTGGGGTCCAAAAAACGTTAAACAAAACTTTGTTAAATGGGACAAACATCCCACTGAAACCCTGCACACAGAAATTTGTAAAAATTAAAAAGAAAAACTCCCCAAGGACTTCGTCTTCACATTCATTCAGTTTAACTAATTCAATTCAACTTTTAACTAAACCATATTTATTTGCAAAACACCATGAAGAACATTTTATCCCGAGCCATATTATATTTGAAAACAAAATCATGAAAACTGAATATTATGGGACCTTCAACCATGACCAAAACCTTCTGCTAACCTTCTGCTGCATAACCTTAACCAAAGTTTTAGCTGCCTACACTGAACCCTAACCTTGACCGAAGTTATTTCACTTGGCTAATTTTAACCGTTAGCTAACCTTATCATGTGACAGACAGGAGAAAATGGATGCAACATAATCTGTGTTTCAGAGTTCATGCTCATTTCACGCATTTTGTGGAAACTGTTGAAATATTCACCACACATTCACCACCCAGGCTGCTTGGATAAACTACTCTACTACTCCACTGTAATTATTCTCATATGTATGAGACCTTATTCTTATAAATGTGGCAGAAACCCCATAGGCCCTGATTTGCCAAGCTGTCATTGCAGCTGAGAATTTATTCCTAATTAACCTGTCTGATTAAACAAAGGTAAATAAAACAATAAAGGTCCATGGGAAAATACCATTTTACACAGCATAACACCACATTGACATTTGCTGTACCAGTGTCCCCCTGTGGTTACCACCCACTGGGTTTGCAAGGTAGGATTCACACACCCGCACACACACACCAACACACACATTGCACAAAGGACTGTCATATCTGGCACAACACACAATGCCAATATCTCGGGAACATGTCCAGCTTGGCTCTCAAGTGACCAGTTAACTAACTGCTTTTTTATTGCCACCGATCTGTCTTCCTGCAGCCTTCTGGCATTTGGCCATACATATTAATATATTTCTGCTAAACACTCTGATCCATCTCACTGTAATTGTCCTAGTTTTATTGTTAGCCCTCGGATCGCTTGGCAGTAGCACTGCTATTGATTCTGTCTGTTAGGGACAGCGCTGTGCCTCAGGCGAGGAAATATGTAGGGAGATTAAATAGGCCAATAAATGACAACCTATGACCTCACTCGGTTCGAAACACTCTGTTAGTGTTGAGGGATGTTCGCCAGCTCTGTAGTTTCTCAAATAAATAGAGATAAGAAGAGCAGTGTGGGTCTTTATAGTATTTCTCATTAGAGCAACATCCCAGACAAGTGCTGCCGTAGCAGCTGCTGTAGCTCTGTCCTATCGTTCCCCGAGCAAGTCATTACCATGGTCAGTTGTAGCTATAAATATCCAGGCCGACCAAAAACTATGAAACTTGTGGGCTCACCAGGGACAAAAAAAGAGATAAAAGAGTCATCATGGTAGCATTGTGGCGTCATAACACTGGTGCTAACAGGGAGCTTTCACAGAGACAAATTGCCTTGGAACTGCAAAATGCCCACTATATGCTACATCACTTTGTCTTGTCTTCTCGGACCTTATGGCCATTTATCTTGTTTTGCTTTTAATGAAAGGCTATTGATAAGCGCTGTTTTTTTTCTTTCTATATGGTGTTTTCTTTCATGGATGTTGCTCAGCTAAAGTCTATTGGACCGCATGAAGAATGACAGTTCATGTCTTCAAAGAGAGTTCAGGGCCACAGAGGTTAGGATATATCCAGGAACTCATTCATCCAACACAATGAGCAAGGGTGGAAGCAACAACTTACAGTTACTCTGGTTTTTTGTGTACTTGTACTTTTTGAATATTTTCGAAGTCGGTAATTTTACTTTTACTTAGATATGTTTTGACTGAAGTAACGTTACTGTGCCTCGCTACATTCTAAATTGCATCCAATACAGAGTTTGAATTTTGTAGGCTGTCCATATTATTGCATCAGAAACTGCCGTAATCATGAATTACATCTGCATCAAACCTGCACAAAAATGAAGAAGAAACATTAACTAACAAATACGAACTGTATGCACAAAATTTATCCATGATAGCAGCTTAGTTATCATGCATCCAGCTACAGTATTATTGTTTGTGTTAGCCTAGCCTAGCCTAGCCTAGTGTTAGCCTAGCCTAATGACAGTGAAATAGCTTGTCTAGCTAGTGAACTAGCCTGTCTAGCTAGTGAACTAGCCTTGCTAGCTAGTTGGATAGCTTTAAATAGAATACTGATATGAATTTCAGAATCTCCATAAGGTGTAATATCACATATTTTCACGGTTCTTTTTGTGTTGCATGTGAAAAATCATATGGAACAATGTCTGTTTTTATTGAAGGAACTCTTTACATTTTTACACCAGTAGTAGTCAAATTTCAGCAAAGTAACAGTACTTCTACTTGAATAGGATATTTTAGTGCGCTTTTCATCCCTGCTACTGAGCTTCTAAACCAACACTAATCCTAAATTGGCCATAAAAAGGCTCTGTGCAATTGCTATGAGAAAATGTTTGCCTCAACTGGATCTAATCGGGCCTTGTGGCCACAATATAGATCACAGGAGAAGTGCAATAATTTGAGATGTTTAATGGTCCCCTGTGGCTTGCCGATGTAAATTGAATTTATTTATTTTGCCGCTGCATTGTGATACAGCTTTGATGTGAAATGGCTCTGCTCGGATCAAACTTCATCTCTAATCTTGTTTGTTCCCTCGAAGCATTTATTTCAGCTGACCATTGGCCTCGCATTACTGTGAAGAGCTGACAAACTCCGGAGAGATTAATGTATCTCGTAGTTCCATTTCCTGCCTTTGCACTTGTGATTTCTGTGCCAAAGAGTTTGCAAGGAAAAGCCACCAAGTTTTTAACGTCTGTACAATGCCTCATGTATGGTTCATACGGCTGTGTGAGACCCAACATCAAGTCAGTCACAGAGGCAAATGCCAGACTAGGACAAACATATACTTAACCTCATTTTGGTTGATTTAAATGTGAGGCATCCAAAGTAGGGACTAACCGATATCGGTTTTTAAAGGTCCCATATCGTGGAAAATGGAATTTCCCTTGCCTCTTAAAGGAGTTGGATGTGCTATCTAAACATCGTGAAAGTATCAAAACGCACGGTCGCCAACTAAATCCACACAATCCATATTAGAAAGCCGAGCCTCTGAACAAACCATTTGGACTTCCGTAACTTTGTGGCGTCACAAAGGTTCGCTCATTATCATTTTTGTAAGAAATAATAGAGTAACAAAGTGTTTTTTTCAAAGCAGTTGAACGGTTGTCATTGTTTATTACCGGAGAGTTTTCCCAACCTGTAGCTGCCGGGCCGCGGCGTCTCACGTTTCACTCTTGAAACGGTTAGCCAATCAGAACAGAGGGGTCGTTAATATTAATGAGCCTTATAGACACAGAGACAGAAACAGCCTGTTCTTGGTAAGGCTCAGAGAGATGCTGGAAAAATGTAAAAATGGATTGAGAGTGTTTTTGGTACATGACACCACACAAACAGCTTTGAATGGACCTCAAGACATAAAATAAAACACTGGAAAGTGTAGAATATGGGACCTTTAAAGGCCGATAACAATATTTTTTGATTGAAGCTGCAGAGAGTTGATATTATGCTGATATTCAGTATCATTAAATGTGACCATTTTCATGCCAAAAAAAAATTCCAAAAATGTATTCAGTGTTTCTCCCAAAAATGTATTCTTGCCCGGGTGAAAAGGCTCTGAAACAGCATTCCGACCATCATGGGACACTAAAACTCTCCACTGAAACCCAGACTAATGAAATTCTTTCAGGTGGGTTAGCTGCTCCTTAAGGCAGAGTGAGGCAGGTTTCACTGCAGGTTTTACAGATTGTTGAGTAAAATCCTCCCACACCACACTGGAATGATTTCTCTGGTCAGACATCTGATATAAAAGTAATAATGATAAAAACATATTCACTAGCTGTGGTCAGGGAGGAACCTCAATCAAATCAGAGGTGGACGACAATGACTGGCTGATGTATGATTTATAATAAGAATGATATATCGTCCTCATATATATCGGTTTAACTCTAATCCAAAAAAAGACCTATCTGCTCCAAGGAGAATCTACCGGGGCTGCACCCCCTTTCCCTCCACCCCCAAGAGACTATCTACTATGATAAATAGCCAGAAGGAGAGAGGAGAGAATGAAGACACACACACACGCACACAAATAAAGATCATATATTAAAGAGAGGACAAGAGAGAGAGAGAGAGAGAGAGAGAGAGAGAGAGAGAGAAGGAACACAGATGATACAGTGCGAGTTGAAAGCAAAAGAACGAGGGAAGGAACAAATTGTCGGCAGACTGTCATCTAATCTGTGCTGCAATGAAAGTGCTCCTCTCTTTTCTTTACCCCCCCCCCCCCCACTCTCTCAGAGTCAATGAGCCAACGAGGGGGGCTTCCAGACACCCCAACCCCCAATCCCTCCACACACACACACACACACACACACACACACACACACACACACACACACCACACACACACCCGATCCATTTTATTTATGCTTTATTGCGGCGGCCTATCAGCTCAGCGGGGGCTTGTGGGTGCGGGGCGTGGGCATGTTGTTATAGCATGATCACCCTGCCGTTTCTCTTTCAATTAGACTAACATGGAAGCTCCCCCCCCACTCCCCTCTGGTGGTAAATCACCCACTAGCAGCCCTCTCCTCCCGCTGAAGGCCGGCTTGCTCCAATAAAAGGAGATGGTGGGCTGTAATGAGAGGGGCCGTTGAGGAAACTCATACTGGGAGATGAGCCGGTAGCGAACGTCTTTATCGCCTGCTGCCACCGCCGGCTGTAAATTCCTCAGTAACGCAGAAGCTCACGGCCCAGTCTTTCTAATGGAAACGAGTGGGGCAGGAGTTCAGCCTCAGTTTGTCTTTCTCCAGAACTTTTGAAAGCCGATACCGATGTTTTTGGATATTCAGTATCTTTAGAATAATAATATATTCATGCATACTTGTGTGGAATCTGATCAAAATGTCTTATTACAATCAGTTTAGGTTAAGGGCTTCCCATAGACTACCAGTGTAGTTTTGATTAATTCTACAGTGAATATGTTATCAATCAAACTGCATCATATCAGAGGTGGACAGCACTGCCTGGACCAGATCCCGTTTTTAATATAAGGACAATATCGGCCCCATATACTGGTTTTCCTAGGTAGTCACTAGGGATGGAATGATATGCTTATCTCACGATACTATTCAATACACAATATGGGGTTCATGATTCAATACAACCACGATACGATGTAATAAATAAAAGTTCAATGACAACAAAATCTGACTGCAGAATTATGTTTACTTCTGAGACACAAATCATTCTAGCAGTGGTGCTGGATTTGCTGCCTAGATTTTTTCAAAGTTTCATACATGCATCCCCTATAAACAACTTCTGCATTTGTTTTTGTCTCTTCCCTATATGCAAGTATACAAAACTGAAATTCTAATAGGAGAGCAAAAATGGTATGTAACAGTTTTTATTGATTAACCAGATTATGCTGTAAAAAAAAGTGCAATGACATTCACTGACACTAAAAAAAGATGCATTTTCAATACAAAAGGCATCTTTAGAATGCACTTTCGGGATAAAAACTCTTTAAAAATGCTTAATGAAATGTAAATGTCAATAAAATACATCACGGTTTATAACAATTGCCTTTTATCAAGGGGATTCAGCTTTGCCATATCTTCATGATGTTTATATGTAGCTGTTTTGTTGCATGCCATTACCATATAAAACACGCATAACATCTAAAAACATATTTACAGGAGGGAAATGACAACTCTACACATTGCTGATGGGCCTAAATGGTTTAACAGGCTAATATTTTCATACATAATATCAGTGCATGCTTCTCTGGCTGTATGCTGGTACACATCCATGTTAAATATACATGTTTTAAGTATTCACAGATTCACTCTAGCCTCTCTCATGATATATACAGAACATGTTGAGTATACAGTATGTCCACAATGTAAGCACTAATGGTGCTATAGCAGATATTACTGTCTCCGCTCCAATTACAGATTCCAGTCTCTTTGAATAAGGTTGCACTCTTTCAGTTTACTGTCAGCATCCTGTGTCATGACAGCTCTGCAGATGTTCTATATTTATAGCGCGGTGAAATTTCCTTTGCTAACAGAGACGAATGGTCTATTAGCACTCCTGTATTTTACATGGACTGATGAAAAATAGATACATCCTCCTCCGTGCCCGGACATCAATAATAAACTGACAGAGGGGATTCATTTACGCCTCGCTCATCAGAGCTCATTGAGAATAATTGGGCGTGACAGGCTTGTACAGGAGAGGACACTCGGTGGGTGGGAAATATCCTTCAGTGATGAGATTTGATTTCACACAATGTCATAACCTCTGCCGTGTCGGATTTGGCTTGGCTTTGAGCCTTGGACTCTGTGTGGCAGGATGGTTAATATGCAACATTGGCTGCGTTCACACTGCAGCAATTCCCAATTCTGATTTTTTTGTGACACAAATCCGATGTTTTCTAATCAGTGAGACCTGCATGGAGTTGCATTTTTTCAGTTCCCTTCTGGACCCATGGTTATGTGGTACTAAAGATCCCGAGGCATGCGACCTACATGTGACTTGTATGTATGCGCTCAAATCAAACTTTGTCAGCATTGCCATGACAATAAGTAAATGTTATGTCTTTCTCCTAAGGCAAACATCATAATTTTGGTGCCACAGCAGCTTGGCTGAGCCAGTGTTGGCATGGAGGACAATGAGACACAACAAAGGAAAGAAAGCCAAATAGCCGACTTGATTGGTGTTTGGGAGACCACAAAACTTGAATGGATAAAACGGTCTTTCCACTGTTTGCTATGGTAATTTGGCTAGTACACCATAAAATGGCGACTATGACATTTTAAGGGTTAGTTGCTATGGTGACAACCAAGTCTGGGCATTACCCACCAAAGACCTGTGAAAAAAGTGCTGGCTCTGTTCTTTCATTAATTCCAATAGAGAGGTAGTGCTTTCAGCGCCTACGATCCAAAACAGGTACCTCACCTCTTTTTAGCGCTGAGCGCCGTGAGCGCTGAACCTGTTTTTGAGTTGAAACAATTGTTAGCTAGGCTAACGTTTAGCATAGCAACAACACCAGGAGACGTGTTCTCAGCGCTCCCCGCTCCAGCGCTCACCTGATGCAGCCAAAGCGCTCAGCATCAGCGCTTCAAGCGCTCAACAGGTCGGTTGGTGGACACGCCCCCTAAGGCCTTATGTGTGTCACACTTGCTTGAGAACTGTGCCGATGTGTTTGTTGCACGAGTGTTTAGCAAACTGTCAAAACTCAAATGAAAGGTAAGGTTAGCGACAACATAGCATTATTAAAGATTGTGCTTCTCTCGCTAGCTCTCTAACCTAGCTGGTAAACAGCATCAAACAGGTACCTTTAACGTCATATAACCCTTTAAATGCTAGAAACTAACTAGCTGAGCCTACCTTTAGTGGAGAAGAAAAGTTAACGGACATTGGCTGAAACTGAGATTAACTCCACTATAATCATTTCTACTAACTGTGCACATCAAAACTTTTGACCTACATAAAAAGACAGCAGCAACTGGTAAAAGACCTCCACCTAGTGGTGGCATGCCTTTTCCATTGCTTTGGTCCTCGCTGCAAAACCTCTCGCCTCAGCGACTTGCCGTAAGTCAGTTTATATGGAAGCTAGCCCAATGGTACACATAAAAATTACTGCCGCTCTGACCATACGTTGATTTAAATGGCAATGACCATTCAAGTTCTATGGGGGATGCATCAATTCTCAATTCATCAAAACTCAAAGGCACATACTGTAACTGAAATGTGTTGGAAACAAAAACAGATAACAGATATTTAGAATTGAGCATGAAAGCCTGCGGTGTGAATGTAGCCATTTAGACCGAACCATCGCAACTGTGACATTTCTAACTGCGTATTGCCTGGTTACGCATGCACTGATAATTCATAGTCCTGGTTAGTTGAGTATTTATTTAGCCATACGTCAACAAAACACTATAGCTTCTAAAGTGAAAAATGTATATACAAAGTGCTAAAACCCAGGTTTAAATGCTACCTAGTTTCCATGGAAATCACACACCTTTCATCTTTTCCTTTACACAGCAGGTGCCAAAACACAAAGCCTATAAATAACAGCAGCTTGTCACCTCTTGTCTTACTGTTCTCTACCAATTAAGAGAGGATCAACAAGAGTTTCGTTACAAAATGTGATCAGTAAAGTGTGACTGCTATACTTTTGTGAAATGCCTGCTGGCACGAAAGTTAGAGCAGACCAAGTTAAAGCTGCAATATGCAGCCTTTTTCACATTAAAATAACAATAAATATATAGAGTATATTCTACATTATCAGTCTGTTTTTCATGCCTAAATCCCTCTATTTGCCTGAAATTGTCTTTTTAATGATGTTTTGGCCGTATCCCATTTATTGTGGGCGTGTCACATGGGTGTGGCCAGCAGTGAGCTGGTTCTGGCTATCAAGGTGAGGCTAGCAGCCACAGAGCAAGATGATGTGACAAGTGTTGGGGCAGGGACTTGACCAACGGAGGGGCAGGAGGGCGGGGCTAACAATACACTTCCTGCTTCAAGGAGAAAACTTAAAAAGATGCAATAATTAGTTTTTTTTTATATTGAGCAATGAACACCAAGTATCAGGCCGTTTCCAAAATGTATACGTGTTTTAAAACCAATGAATGAATACGTAAGATTCCCTTTGAAGGGCAGAAATTTTGCGAACTGAAAATGTAATTTCGAAACACAAACTCAGAATTTCCTACAGTGATACAAACACACTTCGGCTGAATATTCTGGCGTCGGAGAGATCACCCCATGTCTTCTTCATGCTTGACAGACTAAACTGAATACCCAACCTATTTGTGCGTGCTGTTGTTCATGCAAATGTCTGATATGGTGGTAATTTAATGTAAAAAAAAAATCAATTCGACTTCCCCCATAATTAAGTAATGGGAAATCCTGTTGCAATTACGTCTTCATAATAACCAAAAGAATATTAGATACATGCCCGTTTAAAATTAATTTGTCAGCATGTCAATGGTTTATAATTAAAGAGGGAACAAGATGAACTGGCCTCTCCACAACAGAACAATTAGCTTAAGATCTCGGCGCCACTCTTACCATGCTGGAATCCAATGGAAGGTTACTGTGTTCTGTCAGTTGTACAGTTTTAAACTCAGTTTACATCATTTTAAAATTGTATTGTGTTTTAATTAGGGTTTGACTGATATAGGTTTTTGCAGGCTGATACTGAATATTTCTGTGTTGAAGCTGCCAATATTCACTATCTTTTCATTTGACTAGTTTCATGCCAAAGAAATACAAGTTTTCAGTGTTTCCTCCAGAATTTTCTTGTGGAAAAGCATTTAGAGCATCACGGGACACTAAAACTCTCCACTGAAACCCAGACTAATGAAATTCTTTTAGAGTTAGCAGCTTGTAGGGATACATTAGGCCTTTACATGAAGAATTCATTTACAAAAAAAAACATTATTGGAAAATTAAATGAATAAGTAAAGTGTGCAAAAGAAAAAAAAATTCATTGTAGGTTTTCCAGACAGTAAGCTCCATCATATCAGAGGTGGACAATACTGACTGGCTGATATCTGATATTTAATAAAAGACCAGTATCAGCCCAATATATATCAGCAAGCCATATATTGGCCTAACCCTACTTTTAATATTTGCGTTTGCGGTGACTTGTTGGTCACACTGTAGGCAGCGAGATAATGCTCCAACAATCCGGGCTACTGTTTGCCAAAGATGCACGCTAAAATATTACATTTTGTGCTTCACCATTCAAATCTCTCCAGAAGCTAGCCTTGTTTCCCTGGCTTTTTCTCTGAAATAGTGAATTTAGAAAAATGCCCCCCCGCCCAGCTTCCCCCGCAAAGCTGCTGATCAATAAATGAAATGTTTTTCGCATTGCGGAATCAGCTGAACGGCGAAGGAGTCGCATGTGTTGACTGAGATAGGATTCATCACATCGAGTCGGCGGTGACACTTATTGTTCCCCGGCAGAGAAAGGAAACTGCAGGCCGGGGCTATAGTGGTGCAGAAATGACAGGCAGCTGCTCAGCGCTGCCCTGGATATTTGATTGTATTCACGGTCGAACATGAGAGGTCTATTTGCAATATTTCAGTTCTGACAGGCGTACAACATCCTCTTGGAAAATTCTAACCGCATCCCAAGTCAATATTCGGAGTTTCCGGTTATCAGAGAGCTACCATAGAGCTTATATGAAGGCATGCTGTGTATGGAATCTCTTCCATATTTGAGGCAATACAGTATGACACTCAGAAATTGCATTTTTGTCTATGTCTCTCCTACAGCAAGTGCATATAGACAATTCCGTTAATACACAATCAGTGTCCAAACTGAACTTTTTGCCTCACCTACCAAGGGCTGGTAAAAAAAAAGACCTGTAAAGCATTTTTTACAAGCCAAAATAATTGATACATTTTTCATAGAAATATGTCACCCTAGCAGTCTTCATTGCTGTTTTGTATATAGAATCAGGTCAGAGAGAGTGTACAGTGACTAGATGGGTACCACCCAGGCAGCAGAGAAACAGGAATAAAAGTTTGCAGAAGTTTAGGTGTTTTGCTTTCACTTGACCATAATAATTCCATGGATTTGTGTGTGTACGGTGGCCAGCAGGGACAAAGTGTGATCATTTCAGTCCCACAGTGCCTTGAAGATTTATGTGTAGGAGTGGTCAGGGTGATACATTAAAGCCAGCCATCCCTGAAAACTAAAATCTTCATTGCAGAACCCAGCAGGGAAAAGAAAAGATATTACTATTTCTGAACACGTCACCAAGTCACCATTTCAGTTTTTAACCGTACCTTTCACAATTTATATCTTTGGATTAATTTGAGATTAATGTATGGACCAACGAGGCAAAAGTTCACTGGCTGTCGAACACACAGCAACAGGGCAAGGAGAAAAGAAGTCGATCAGGAAATCTGTAGGTTTCAGAACGCCGACTTTAAGACTCTTCAAGACCTTTTTAATGCTACCTGGAGTTGAATTTAATATTCATTTATCAACCAAAAAGAACAAACAAAACCAGCCTATTTCTGACAGAAAAGAAATCAGAAATCAAAGCTCAGCATATGAAACAGGACACCAGGAAATTAACTGTTGAGGGACATGAAGTCCAACATGTTTGGCAAATTGTATTAATTGTATGTACTAGTGAAAGTGAAGTGAAAGTAATGTAATACAACATAAGAAAACAAAATCAACACTACTGCCGATTCCATTCACACCTTGGTGAAACTACACAATTCATGACATTTGCCATACTTTCAAATCTGCCTCCACTAAATATCACTGAATAAAAACAATCTGTCAAAACTCCAATTTTATTCTATAGTCGCTTCAAAGCAAAACTGAATTGAAAATAAACCTGCAGAAAAAAATGACATTTTAATACTTTTGAAGGCTTTAAATTGAGATAATTCAAGACTTTTTCCTACTTTTCAAGGACCTGATACCCTGCAGATTGCACTGCTGCATGTCCTCTCTATCAGTTCAATAGGATTGGGACTATTTATTCGGGTCATATACAGTGGTATGTGTGTGTGTGTGTGTGTGTGTGTGTGTGTGGTCTATAGGTCTTTCTTCCTGATCTAGCCTCTAGCAGGGCCATGAGAAGAATAGATTGTCTCAGAGGAGGAGAGAGAATTTAATAAACCAATATGTGAACGAATCAGACTGAGGGAGAGAGAGAGAGAAGGAGAGAGAGAGAGAGAGAGAGAGAGAGAAAGAGAGAGAGAGAGAGAGAGAGAGAGAGAGAGAGAGAGAGAGAGACATATGGGACTGTCAGGACTGGAGGGTGAAAGGTGCCGCTGGGGGACTGAATTGTTTCGTCTTGATTCTCAGTTTCAAAAATCAATTCCTCTTCGCAAACACACAGAGACACACACACACACACACACACACACACACACATACACACACACAAAGAGTACCAGGAGTAGTTTTGAGTATGAGTATGTACCAGGGTTCAACCGATATATATCTGTTTGCCGATATTGGTCTTTCTTTGTTTTCCCAAGATGATTGTAGCTTCCATCTTATGAAGCCTATTTACTTTGCGAAGTGTTTCTGAAAAAAATGATAAAAATTATCGTAGATAACAATGGCCTCTGTCGTAGAGTGCTAAGTGCATCTTGAGAAGTAAAACAACAGACTCATAACACAAGTAAACTCATGATTTTAAGGATAATTAGGCTACGTTTTTATATTATTTAACATTATCGTATTTATTTTCATCTTATAGATTTCATATCTTTATTAGGCCTATATATTCCCACTAATGATGTCTGTATAAAATGGATGAGTTTGGTGAAATGGAGTAGTGTGCTGCGAGAGAGAGAGAGAGAGGAAAAGTGAATTATAAAATGATATAAAAATAAAAAGGCTTCAGGTGCTGAGGGAACCATGAAAAAGGAGACGGAACACAAAATGAGTGGCGGCGGCGGTTGATGCAACCGGAGCACTGAGCTTCTGGAGACGGGACAGGGAAGCAGGGGGAAATTTATTCTCAAACGAAATGTTCAATATCTTGTTGATGTGCAGTGAAAGCAGTCGTGGATGGTGCACCTCTTGGCTCATGCACGCCTGCCAATCTCCCGCCCTCCTCCTCTTCCTCCGCCCCTTCATCCACGCTGTAATAACACCTGCGCAATGTGACAGCTCTCTCATTCAGAAAGCATATCATAAGAATTGTCACTTAATTATCTTTGCGTTAGGGGCAAGCATCTCAAGCAGCAGACAAGTCTCTGTGATGATTCTAAGCATGTGTAATTGTTTCCGTTGCGTTTCATTTTTGTTCAGTATTTGATGTATCTGTACAATGTGTCCAAAGTTTGTAATGTGACACTAATTTGCTGCAATGTCACACGTTTCAGGTAGGGGCGCAACAACGACCAATGAAGAAGTCATTCCTGTGTAAACAAATGAAAATGGGAGTGGCTAAGTTCTTTTGGTGGCGGGAGAATATATAAAAGAATATAATATATAAGTGCTGCTTTGAGAAATGCACAGGCAATAGGCAATGAACGAATCTTCTTAGGATCACACTGAAAAACACTCCATACAAGGATCTATGACTATGTTTTATCATTATTATTTTATTTTTCAACTGTTTTTTTCCCCTGGGTTTCAGTGGAGAGTTTTAGTGTCTCATGATGGTCTAAATGTTGTGTCAGAGGCTTTTCCACCCTGACAAGAATACAATTCTGAATCCTTGTAATTTTTTTGGCATGAAAATTGTCAAATTTGTAATATTATTATTATTATTATGCTGTTTTATTGTTTGCTTGTCATTTTATAAGTTGGTCATTTTAAAACTGCTGTTGTCATTGGCATAGAGGGTCATTTCTATGCTGGATGCTTTTGTTTTGAAATGTTAATGTTAATGCAATGTAATGGTTTTAACCCATTCACTGTTTTAAATTTGTTTATTGTTTTAATCAATGCATTTTATGTAAAGCACTTTGAGTTACATTCTATGTATGAATGGTGCTATATAAACAAATAAACTTACATTTTGAAATAGTGAAAATCAACACAAAATACTGGCTATTGGCTTCGATCCAAAAATGTCATAGCAACGTAGCCGGCTGGTCTCAAGGCCCAGCTGGGATTCAAACCCATAATCTCCTCTTTTGAGACTGGTACTTTAACCAACTGTACCACAGAACATTTCCTATTCTGAGTAGATATCAAGTGGTCCACAGTCCTTCAACACACACACACACACACACACACACACACACACATTTCAATAGGAACACACATGGAAGATAGTTTCATCTGATGATAATGACCGTGATATTACGTTGATATATAAAACATTGCTTGTTGCATTTAAAAGGCAAGTAAGTTCAGCAGTTACAGTCTGCTGACTAGCAATTGTGAATGAAGGCATAAAGTGTGATGTCTCTCTCCCTTTTAAAATCTGTTAAAGGGGCATTTTATTGATAATTCACCTCAATAATATTTTGTCCCTACCTTGGGTGTAATGAATTCGCCTGTTGGACATCTCACTCTTGTCTTTAATTCATCAGATATTTGGTTGTTCTTATGATATGAATTCATATAAAACCCTATCCCCTGGTAAATAGTTCTTCATGTAAACAGTCTGGATTTGTTTACATTTATAATTTCACTCGTACAGACATAGAGTATGTTGTTAGCCCCCTGTGGATGTTGAATAAATGTATTACCTTGAAAGACATTGAAGGTAATAGACATGGACAGTCTTAATTTTTAATACTGATCTCGCAGCTTGGAGAAAAAGCTTCCACCCCCTCACTTATTTAACCCATCAGCATCATTTACTAGAATTACCAGCTCAATCTAGGATTGTAACACAAGTAACATAGCTAGACTAGCTAGCAAGCTAACTTGCCAGATGAGTAAGAAGAATACTACGTCTGCATTGGTACAAAATACTTTCTCCACCGATCAATATCTTCTCCAGTTACAGTGTCTCCTTTTATCTGAGTTATGTTTCCCTCAATCGGATCACTCCAGTGTTGTTGATATCACTCTGTGGCGGAGGGATACGTTCGATGCAAGGATTTTATGATTCACTACTGTTGTTGTTGTGAGGCTGGGCCGACCCTATAAAGCCCTCCCGCACATATAGACTCGCTCTTCATTTTCTCGGCAGAACATTCAGGTTCAAGGTTGGTAAATGAGCTAGAAAGTGAAGTTACTTTCCTACTGCTTATCTCCGAAAGTTCTTAGTGTCTAGTTCTAGCCTGGAGCAGTTACATTGTTAGTCCCTGTACGCTTACCATGTGTACCTTTTGGCTACATGCTTGCTATTCAGTGTCAGTTTGTTAGCAGCTATTTGTGTAGCTATTGCCTCATGTTTCTGCTAGCTCAGCTAGCTGGGCTGAGGTTTTGATTTCTGACTCTTTTTTTCCTCTTCTACGAATCCTGGTTGAGATTTCCTGCTTAATTTGTAGTTTCAGCCGTAGTTACAGTATATGATATTAGAGCTATATATTACATTAGTAAATGTAATATATAGCTTGGTTTATATACAAGATACAGCATAATAATGTATACAGCAGCAGTTATTGCTAGCTGTTGCTTAAAGCTGGGGTAAGCAATTTATATTTGAACCATTTTGGTAAGTTCTCTTTACATCCTGACAGCTATCAATAGATCAAATGCTCTGAGAAAAAAAATCTGGTCTCTGTAGCTGTCCCAGGCCCTGTAATCAGCCACTCCAAAATCTCAGGGTGCCTGAATCTTAACAACCAATCAGGACAGCTCTCTGCAAGGAGGTGTCCTGCCCCTACCTGTCAATCACACATGCACACAGCTCAGTCTAGTCCTGACCTCCTTGCATACTGCAGAGAGAAAACAAATATATCCACAGAAGAGATGAGGTGAAACAGCCATAATCCAAACTGTTTCCAAATGTGTATATATGCTATAAACTCACATTTGTTTTCTGCATATTCTCATATCCTTCTTATTGTTATATATTAGGCCTACACATATTGATTTTTTTTTTAATATATATATATATATTTTTGTCTGATATCATACTGGATAGCCTATATTTCATATATGTTGTTTGTTGTTCATATTGTACATACTGTATTCTGCATTCCTTTTTTCATTGTCTCAGCATGTTCTACTGTTTTTTGCACTGTAATCCATACTTTCTCTCATACTTTCATTCATACATTTCTATTTAACACACTCTAACCTTGAAATTGTCAGTTGCATATGCTTATATACTCCTCATTCACTATCTTATCATTTAGAATCTATTTGTCTTTACTGTGTCCTATTACGCTTGCTGCTGCAGCAAGCCAGTTTCCCCACCGGGATCAATAAAGTTTCATCATATCTTTTCGTGTCTTTAACAGCCACCAGGAGACAGGGTCAGATCTGGACCTGCTCAACTTTCATCCCCTGAAAACTGTGTTGAGAGACTATTCCTTTCTTTGATATCCGTTCATTCATCCCTTGTTTCCATTGATTGCCCTCCAAAGCGCAGATGGCAAACGAAACTTCTCCCCTGATAAATTGTTGCATCAACATCATTACCTGCTGCTTAAAAGCAATCTGTGAGCTGTTTGCTAGCTCTTACCACCGCTGGCCAAATGGGAGAACAACTAGATAAAGCTTTGATAATCGTCTGTGTGTCTGTGCCAATAAGGACGTGAGCCAGTAGTGGACTCCCAGAGCTGTCGGTCTAGTCTGTGCTTTCTACCAAAGGTTGCACATGCTGTCCAGGCATGACAGAACATGCCTGCCAACACCATCTATATGATAACAACAAGTCAAAACCATGTAAAATTTGACATATAATGCATGAGAGAAGGTCAGAGAGAAAGCAAACAAAATCATTGAGCAGTAAGAGAGGCTCTACAGTGCAAAAACTCAAACTAACATCACCCACTTAAAACCCTCCAAGGATTTTCAATGCAGAAAAACAAAAGCAGCTGCAGAAAATGACTTTCAATTCACTCCTCTGCCATTTGAAAGCTGCAGGGCATGCAGTCTTTCAGAAATCCATGTCTCTTTTGGACATCTCTTGTACAATAATTGACAATTAAAGTAGAGTCACAATGATAATTTATTAGCTAATCAAGTGGCTGATTGATAGCACTAGTCATTTTCTGGCTGACAGGAACAACACATTTTGTTAACAAGTGATAACACAGAGTCTTGCCCTGTTACACGTCGCCCACAGCCTGCCAGGAGTACGAGACAGGTAGACTTTGCATATGTGATCCCACCGTGCCAGATAAGATGAATCAATTCCATTTCCAGAATAGTAATTAAATCTATTTCAAATCATAAATGGAAATGAGCTTGGTGTGCTGTGGCCAGACTGGGTCATGTGTTAGATATCCTTTCCTGCACTCTACTTGTGAGTGATTTATATTGCCTGGTGCATATGAACAAACTGGATACTAAGGTTCAACCAATATAGGTTTTTGAAAGCTGATACAGATATTTTGAAATGAAGCTGCCAATAGCTGATATCTTGTGACTCTAGTCAGCATTTTTCAGTTCACCATTGTAATGCCAAAAAATGACCCAAAAATGAAAGTATTCAGTGTTTCCCCAGGAAGTTTATTCTTGTCAGGGTGGCTTGTGAAACAGCTCTGGAATCTGATCAAAATGTCAGACAACCAGTGCTGTATTGATCAATTCTACAATAAATATGTAATCAATCAAACACCATCATATCAGAGGTGGACCACACTGACTGGCTGATATTTGATTTTTAATAAATGGGCAATATCAGCTCGATATCTTGGCAAACCGATATATCAATCTAACACTACTGGGTTGTGCCTACAAACCACACTTCACACCCCAGGTAGGCATCAGCGAGCACAAAAGATTTAAATTAATACTGAAAGGCCTAATGATGTCAAAGCAGAAAAAATGCAGTTACTCAGGAGGCGACATTTAAATTTGCTGTTGCTTGTTTACCAAAGTTGTAGTTTAATAGTCTCCTTTGGGAAAAGTGTCAACAACATACCAGCACAGTTTGATTTGAATCCAGCCTTACCTTGGTAGCGCAGCAGGACTGATCCGGCCTGAGACCTTTGGCTGTGAAAGCGGATGGTGATCTGGTTGCTGCGGCTTCGCACTACCAACCCTCTCATCAGGATGGACTCATTGGCCAGCATGGTGTTCTCCCCATTGCCCAGGTCTTCAAACACCACCTTGTCACCCTCCGATAGATTCACATTCATCACCTGGAAAGGGACAGAAAGTGAAGGAGTAGTAGGGATATTTTAGTGTCATATTAGAAAACACTGAGACCCAGATTCACTAAAGGTTTGCGCAGGGAAGAACGCGCTATATCACCAAATGACCAAATCAGAAAGACATGCTATTCACTAACCATGCATAGTAAGTGGAAAGCTGCCTAATAGCACTGGTCAAAAAAATGTAGTATCTTTGCGCTTGTCATGGTCAGGCATATGAATTAATCTCATTATGATTCCCACACATGACCAGAATGGCTGCTATCATTGCTGCAAGATGCTGCATCATCCACCAGCAAGTCAGGAAGCAAGGCAGAGGGCTTTCCATCCGAGAATCTAGGATCAGATCAGAGCATGCTCCAATTATTAACTGGATTTAGGGCACAAGGGTGCCAGCCTTGGTGGATCAGTCTTACAGGTGAAGCTATTTGCACTTGCAATTGATGAAGGAGGCTATTTGCTTGCACAGGGGTCTCGAGGGCTTGTTTGAGCTTCAACTGGATTTGCAGGAATCTCTTAGTGAATAAGACAAAAACTCTGCGCTCTTGAAAGAAAACACTTCTTAGTGTTCACTTCACACATCTTAGTGAATCTTAGTGATCTTAGTAACCTTTACAGCTGTGGATTAAGCGCAGTGTTGAAGCTTCTTGGTCTGGGACAAAGCTCAGTCTAAGTCAGTGTGGTGCAGCAAATGACAAACATTATATCACTGACATACAGCATGTATCACAAGAACCAGCGCTGGCATTCTACATTGCATAACACTCTGGCACAAATCAAAAGTAAGAAATATGGAAAAGCCAAAAGGCCAATGTAGACCTCAGTGATTACACTGAAGATAGGCTTGATAATTGTCAACCTGTCTTCTTCACTGACAGCATGTCGACGGCTTGCGAGAAATGCCACTTTGTCACTCCAGCTTTTATCACAGCAGGTATATCTTTATTCAGGCGTGAAAGGGATACATCTTGTCTTCATGTGGCCCTCCATAGATCATATCAACTGCATCCTATCTCACCTAGCTGGCAGACGGATCCCCAGTTCCCTTGAGAAAACCTGCTGAGGGAGACTGTCTAGTGAAGTGTATCCACAGACAGGACGTATCTGTCATATACAGTATCATAATATTACATGAATATCCAAATCAGAGGCAAATTATAGATAAAGACTTCATGGTTAGCGATGCAATGATAGTGAGTGAGTAATGAGTGTCCGATAATATAAAAATAGACATAATAGACATGTATATAAATAATATAATAAACAGTATTCAAGACAGTCATCAATTCCCCACTGATTTTACAGCTCAAACCACCAACAGAACTTGGCACTCAGCAAGAATTTGACAGACGGCGACATGCAAGAAGTGGCCAAGTTCAACTTCAACCCAAATCAACACAACATTTTTACAATATGATATTATTGCATGGTAAAAAATCATGTTAAACAGCTTTGGAAACTGTTTTGAACTGATATCAGAAAGATCTTTAGGTCCTGATTTCACAAAATGATGCAGGTATGGACGACTCAACTTTCATCTTGGTGTTTTATTTCCACCGATTTTCAAGGTTGGTACAGGCCGTTGTGTCATCTATTCAATGTCTAAATGTCTTCTGGGTTTCTGCGACTGCTGTATATATATATAGTATCATAAGGGCAGTCATAAGGAATTATGATGCACACATGATGCACATGGCATAAGAGCTTGTCCCATTGAGATTAGAATGGTGTCAGACAACCTCTGATAGATGGTCATAAACATTCATAGGACGCTTGTACTCATAATTCATTATATCTATATTGTTTTATGAGTGTTGATTTAATCAGTAAGCATTATGTGTTCTTAAAGGCATGGTCATAAGGCATTATGAGTACATTAAAATTCCTAATGACTACCCAAGGGCCAGTTCACATGCCGCGTCAAAAAACGGTTTAATTCCCAACCCATGCCAAGAAGTTTTCATTTTGGTTACTAAGTTTTGCTGGTGTTTCAGCTGTAAAATCAGTGAGAAATTGATGACTGTTGCCACTTAACTGCACTGAATACTATTTATATATGTCTATTATTATTTCATAGGGCACTTTGTTACCCAAAACTTGTCTTGCAGCTCCACCCACATAGCAGCCTACCTAGCCTGAATATAACATGAAGCACTCATAGCAGCGCGGCAGCCTCTGCAATGTGCCACAGACAAAGTGGCAGCGTCGTTGTGTATAACAAGTCATAATGTGCTGTTAATGAACTCATGGACACAGCATCAGGATAATAGTGCGGCGAACAAAGGGCATCACCAAGTAATCACATTATGCCTTGAGCTCAGGGATAATAAAACACTTGAGGGAACATTGGGAGGCGTAATCCAATTTGCCCTGGCACAAGTCCAGCCTCTGTATAACTGTACCTCACAAACATAATCATGGGGGGGTGAACCCATGTCTGGAAACAGAGTTATTACTTTGACGACGTAATGGATGCCAGTACACTTCCGAGTCCAAATCACTGGCTGAAACAAATGCGACTTCAGATATGCAAACATGTCATATGCAGTCACAAAAATGAAGTTTCCCCACTAACCTATTCTATTCAATTCCTATTTGCTGTATCACATAACTAAATTCAAACATACTGAAGAACTGCAACTTTAGATAGCAGGGTTCAACTGTTGGAGATTACGTTGGTCCTGTATGTGTGTGTTGGACAGCAGTGCGCCTGGTGAACTGAAGCGCATTGTCAACAAATCATCCAAAATCATTGGCATCCCCCTCCCATCAATCGAATCACTTCATCACAAACGGACAGTGAAAAGGGCAAGAAAAATAATTTCTGACCCCACTCACCCAGCACACCATGTTTTCCAGCTGTTGCCCTCTGAGACGCGCTACAGTTCTCTGCTCACCAAAACAACCCGTTTTAAAAACAGCTTCTTTCCAACTGACGAACTCTGAACTCCCTCTGACAAATTCCATTATTGTCTATGCTGTTATGGCCATGAAACGTTATGCAATACATGTTATGTTTACTGTACTGTGATGTGGGTCTTGTACTGTATATTGTATTGATTGTATGATGTACTGATGTTCTTATGTTTCTATGTTGGAACCTGCTTAATGTATTGAAAACAAATTCCACCAGCCTGGCTGTGTGGTCATTAAATAATCTAATCTAATCTAATCTATGCCAAGCTCTACAGTGAAGTAAGTCATGAAATCAATCGTCATGATGGCAAAAACTAGGAAAATAAGGCGCAGGTTGAAAATAACCGGAATTATCCTTTAATGTTAACACACAACTACTAGATAGTACTAATGCTAGCTCCTATTAGATATGTTAGCTAGAGTAAATATCATATTGGCAAAAACTAGGAAAATAAGGCCCAGGTTGAAAATACACAGAATTATCCTTTAATGTTAACACGCAGCTACTAGCGAGTACAAACGCTAGCTCCTATTAGATATGTTAGCTAGAGTCTAAATGTGTTCACAACAAGACAGTTAGCTAAACCAGATGCTATGGTTAGCTAGCTAACAATCTCACATTATCTAAACACAAAATCAATCAGATGTATCAGTGATGAAATGATCAGCTCCCAGTCAAAAACAGCACAGAAATGAACTATCTATCGAACTCTGTCCAAGCTGTACATTTAGAAATGTAACCAGCTGTTCACAGCCACTGTTACTAAGAACTGTGGACCGCCAATATGGCCGCCAGAGGGTGTGTTACATCGCCTGAAAGCCCTCTATTCTATTCTATTCTATTCTATTCTATTCTGTTCTGTTCTGTTCTGTTCTGTTCTGCTTTGTTCCGTCACATAAATCAAACATACTGAAGAACTACATACTTATAACAAACTTCTTATCTTATACAGTGACACATCAGAGAATAGAGAACAGAGAGCGCACTGGTGTGAGAGAAAAGCCGTCCTGACATCCATTTACTTTATAAAAGCAACAAATGACGGCTGAATAATTCAACTGACACTTCCTCATTAAATATAAGCCGGCAACTTTGGGGACAGCGTGGAGGATGAGCGCAAAACAGGGACAGATGGAACCCTGGGATATAGTGTTGACTAATGGATCAAAGTCTGCGATGTGCGTGTGTGTGTGTGCGTGTGTGTGTGTGTGTGTGTGTGTGTGTGTGAAGGGATGCTCTTTCACGCAGACACGAATGAAAACAAACGCAACAACACCAAGAACAAGACAGAGAGAAATGAGGGGAAGATCCAACGTGATGCAAAAACATGTTTAATGTTGTACTGGAAGACTGTATTTCTCTATTATATATTCTCCTGTTCCCCACTGAGACTCTCTGTTGATCTTCTTCTCTCTCTCTCCTCTTCTCCGTAATGCGGATGGAAAGCAAGGCCAGGAGAGAATAAGAGGACTATTTACCTCTAATTGCTTGCCTCCTTCAAAACATCACACTTTCTCCCTTCATCCATAATTGCTATTCAGCAGACTGTAACTGCTGAACTTACTTGCCTCTTAAATGCAACAAGCAGTGTTTTATATATCAGAGCAATATCACGGTCATTATCATCAGATGAAAATATATCCTGTGTGTGTTTCCATGGAAATGTATGTGCGTGTGTTTGTGTGTGTGTGTGTGTGTGTGTGTATGTACCGTCTGCTAATTAACAGCAGTAATTAAGAGGGAGGTGAGTAAATGATGGAGTCGAGGGAACATCTGTTCCAGCAGGAGAAGTGGGTCACGGTGGGGAGAGAACAGAGAGACACTGAGGCATCCCATAGCATGTCAGCGAAGGCCACTGATGATGAAAATCCCGTTTTTTTTTCTGTGACATAAATATCTCCGCTCAGTTACTGTCTAAACTGCCTTAATGAGATGAGGCCTGTGGGAGGTAGGGAGTAGATTTTAACATGAGTGGGTTTTGGCTGTGCAGGAAAACAAAAAAAATCACCCTTCCAGTTAATTTCCATTGTAAATTGATCAAAATGGTATGGAAGCCCATTCCCTCCATTCAATAAAATAAAAAATGACTCAATTGCGGGGGGTTTTCTCACAATTCTGACTTTTTATCTCGGAATTCTGACTTTTTTTTTCATGATTCTGAGTTTATATATCGGAATTCTGACTTTTTTTTTCTCTGAGATAAAAAGTCAGAATTGTGAGATAATGTCAGAATTCTGAGAAATAAAGTCAGAAGTGGAAGAAATAAAGTCAGAATTCTGAGAAATAAAGCCAGAATTCTGAGAAAAAAAAGTCAGAATTCTGAGAAATAAAGTCACAATACCCAGAAATCCAATAAGGTGATACTACCAAATGTCTTCTTCTTAGTGTGTGATGGGGTGGAGGGGGTAAAGAGGTTCAGCCATCAATGGCGAGTCCAGCTTTCACTTGCTGCTCTTCAGGAGACACTTTTGGATTTCACGCTTTCAGCCTCGATTCATCACTTTCTGTGTGGAGAAGATTCTCAGAAAACTCTCAGAAATTCTCAGAAACTCACACTACAGGCAGGTCGGTTAATGGGGATGTGACAGTTTTGTCTGTTGCAGCTCCACTTTGTGATTTAGGCTGATAAGATTGGATTTTTACATACAAATCTTGCCTAGTGTAGCTTTCATTTGATATATAAGAATTCATTTTTGTCCAAAATGTCATTCACCTTCTGACCCAACCAGATAAAGGGGAGGAAAAAGTCACCACCAGGGACGTGCAGAGAGTTCTTCATCTGTTTTAGGAGTGCAGCAATGCGGTGTTGTTTAACCCTATCCCTTTACTCATTTGTTATATTTGCTTCCATCTCTTGTCTTTCTGTCTCACTGTCCTCTTCTTTCTCCCCCTCATCTCTCTGCATTTCTGTCTGCCTGTGCTAAATATTAAATACAATAAAATATATATATATATATCTTAGTGATGAATACTCAATTATCTTGTTATATTTCTATCATAATAGTACAAGCTGAAGACTCTAAACAAAATGTAACAATCTTTATTGGATAGATTTTAAGATAAAGTCACTAAATCTATTTTTTTCCTTGCATGATGAAGGTAAGTCAGCTGCCCTGCCACCGTCTGACTCCCCAGTCTGCCTCTCACCTGTTGTCTTGCCTTCTGCTTTACTTTCTCTTTTACTTTCGCCCTTCTTGCTTTCAAGGGTGTCTTGCAGCCACTCACTATATAATATGTAAAATGAAAAAATAATGTTTGCAAACGAGAGAATACTGGGCTGAGAAAGTCAATATTAGCAGCAGCATCAAACTAGCTAGCAGTAATAGTGAATTTGGTCCAAGTTTCAGTTAGCTACACTGATTCATTGACAGCCTACATGCTAAGAAATAATTGCAGGATGTGTGATTTTTAGCCAGGTTTAACTAATGGCTGCAACTATATTTGTTAAACTAACCGATACCTATCACAGTCTCCCTGGCTCGTTGTCCTCCTGCTCTGTGATTGTGTTGATAGCGCAGCTCTGTCGGGCGGGGGGGGGGGGGGGGGGGGACATCCACATGTGAGAAGGATAGAGAAAGGGGCAATGCACTGTGTACTATGCAAACAATTCATTTGTGTTTTGCAGTTGCTCAAATACTTTCGCTCGTATCGCTACAATTTCTTAATTATTCGGAAAATGCCTAAAATAAAATAATAAATTTAGAGGTTGTATACTTTAACTTAACTTGTGTAAAAAACAGAAGTAACATTGCACACAATACATTGAAAGGCACTAAGTGAATCACACCTGTGATAAAAGTACATATTCAACATATAATATAGAACATAATATATATATTAACAATTTTTGACATAAATTGCACTTTATCTACAAACTTTCAGCCAGAGTAAGCTAAAGATATTGTTAAAATGATGTATAATATTATATATATTATAGATTATGCTCTCTTGTCAGGTGTCCATATTGACAAGGTTCAGAGGCTTTGTTGTCTTGGATTTTCACGATTGTGCGTGGAACAAACGTGGCAACACCCGACCCTCTCGCCAATGGAGTCGCAACAAAGGCGACATAAGGCTGCAAACGCGGTCTTCTCTCGCGCATAAAAGAGAAGCTGCAGACAATATCCTGTATGCATTCACATCCCCGTCCTTGAATCGCCCTCCAGTCTTTCGCACAAAAGCTTCTATCACACAAGAGCCAAGGCTAACAACACAAAAGAGAGAGGCCCGAGATTAGACTGGCTGTTTGAAAGGAAATTGAACATTGTGTCACACCGAGCAGACAGAGTTAGTTTTATTCCTTTTTTCCATTAGGACACCTTGGTAATCATTGTTTCGTGGCTGGTGTGAATGCAGATGGGTAGAAGGTCATCTGAATGGGCGAGTAGGTACTGTATGTTGAAGGTGAAGAGTGGAGAGCTTGTAAAGTCTGCCTTCAGAAAGGCAAGACTATATAGACGAGACAGATGTTTGGTTGGACAAATACTGTAGATCATACTGAAATCGTCCCGTATAGTCAACAAAGTTAAATGACCTGTAACGTTTTCATACAAATACATTTTTCATATACATAAATTGGCTGTTTATGGCTCTTGCTGATTGATATAACACAATAGTGATTCAACCTACAGCCAGTTCATGAAAGCTTTTCCATTTGCTGTTCTAAGCACCCGCTGTCTGGTAGCTCTTTCCTGGGTAAAATCCTCTGGCGCACAGGCACGTGACGTGTTTTACATTTCCGGTTCATTTGGAATAAACAGAAGAAGGGTACTTAGCGCTTAGAACTGGGTAGTTAGCATGAGCAGTGATAGCCACCACAGCTGAACAGACAAAGAAAAGAGAAACTCAAAGTGCATCAACAGAAAATCCAAGGAAAAAGACGTCACAGTACTGGACACACTGTTTGATTGACAGGTGACCTCTGGGAAGTGCAGTGCAGAAACACCACAGCAATGAATGCTTAGCAACAAAGATGTCACCAAAATGTAAAAAAAAAAAATGAGGATTTTGAAGATTACTACTTTAAAGAAATACAGGGCAAAGGCAGGGGCCTAGCGGTTAGAGATGCAGGCTTGTAACTGGAAGGTTGCAGGTTCGAATCCCTGGACCGGTTGGGAAAATGTGGGTGAGGAAAGTGATTAACACTCTTTCCACCCTCAATAACTACTGTCATGGTGCCACTGAGCAAGGCACTGAACCACTAACTACTCCTGTGGAGCTGCTCATTGGCCAACAGTCGACTTCCCCATGGTAAATAAAGCTTAAAGCAGTATTCCACTTAGTTTTAACATGGGGGTTATTTGGCACTTGACCGCCATGAAAACCAGAATATAAACTAATCACCAAGATCGGATGCAGCTGGACGAGTTTGTAGCATTAGGATTTTTACTTCCCATTCATTTGAATGAGGTCACGAAAATAGACTGAAAACTGACATTTAACACTTTTGTGAACAGATTCAACAACAGATCCCGCTGCTGTGATTTTCAATTGACTGTGGGTCCAACGTTTTGGAACATAATTTCGCCAAATATAATTTTTATTGATAGAAGAGAACATAGTGGAGGGATACCATTTAGGAGAGATAGTTCCTGTTTGGGAGACCGGATCTACTTTTATTTTTAAATACTAAATTTAGTGTAAACCAAGAATAAAAATGCAAAATGAGGACGGACCCAGGACTGCTCACAAAAGTGTTAAATGTCAGTTTTCAGTCTATTTTCGTAGCCTCATTCAAATGAATGGGAAGTAAAAATCTGAATGCTACAAACTCATCCAGCTGCATCTGATCTTGGTGATTAGTTTATATTCTGGTTTTCATGACGATCAAGTGCCGAATAACCACCATGTTAAAACTAAGTGGAATACTGCTTTAACATAAAATAAAAAAAATAAAAAACATGTTAAACTTGATGGGGTTATATATTCTGCATATTTATATAACTGCATCTAACATATGATACTCTCCCTGTGACTAGCAGGATAACACACTCGTCCTCCAAAGCAACAGAACATCCACACACTTTATGGATCTGCACTTATCTTGTTTTAACATTCACCTCGTCTATTGCTGTTTCATTATTACCGCAATCCCTACACGCCTGTCGGAAAATTGGTTTTATGCAACACGCCTGAATGAGGGGGAGAAATTACTGCGCGGGGAAAAAAACAGAGAGACAGGAATGATGAGCAAGTAAGGTTAAGGTGTAAATGAAAAATATATTTAGGCGCGCTGCAGGATACTGTATGTATGAACAAAAACAGAATGGGAATTCAGATTCTGGGACCTGTTTGTCATTGAATATGAATGGCCCTGTGTGAGAAATGGTGCTGAACAGAATAAATTGCATAGAGGGAAATAAAATCTATCTTTTTTTTTTTCTTTTTCTCAGGGAACTGTGTGCAGAAATTTCATTCTGGTATATCAATATGAAACAGAAGTGAGAAACATTGTGATAGTGCGATAACACTGAGACGCCTGTTCAAGGATTTCTACCGTCTGGGGACGCTGAGATTATAAAGCACAAATAATATTCAAAGTAAGCCAAGCACTGATAATTGTCTTTCCAAATGACTATTTCTGTCTCTAGTGGATTCAGCATCTTCTAAGACGGAGTTGAGGAACAGGAGAGAAAGGCACCTTACATTTCTGTTGCTACAGCAGAACAAGTGCAGAACAAGAGAAAGTAGAGAAGACTCACAAATCCAAAGCTCATAATTATATTACAAAATACATCAGTGAGAGTCAAGGCTGTGAGTAGTACAGCTTGTAAATTCCCTCTGTATGTGCGGCATATTTAAGCGAGTGCTCCAACTTCTACCAATCCACTCTGATCTTGATCAAATTCAGCAGTGGGAAAAGCACAGAAATATTTGAAGAAACGCACGGTGCTTTCCTCATTGTACTCACTATTTACAGGAGGTCAGCAGGACTGCCATATCTACCTCTCTCTGCATCAATGGGGTGTTAACACAAGATCAGTTTAATCGATTGAACAACTCCGAGTAGAAAGGAGCCTGAGGGCAGCTTTATTAACACTGTGCCATCGATTCAGTCAGAATTTCTGACAGCGACGCACTTTGTAGCATCCACTTTACCTCCTCTGTTTCTCTCTCTCGTTGCATTTAGTATTCCATTTCTTCCTCGCATTATTGCGGGCCTATTGCTCATTCTGTCACCAAAAATGCTAGAGAGGAAAATTCAGTTTTCTAATTTGAGTCTATATGTATGCAGCGCGCTCATCGACGCTCTCTCTCTCTCTCCCTAAAGCGAGCTGGTACAAAGGCTGGAGTTTCCAAAAAGTCAAGTGAAAAGTCAAGGGCAATAAGAAGGAGAATGTGTACAAAGGTGTATGTGCCTGCACTGTGCTCTGTTGCGTGTACGTGTATAAATATGTGTGTGTGTGTGTGTGTATGTGTGTGAGTGTGTCTTCGAGAGGTGAATCAAAGCCTGATGTGCAGGGCTGCACGGAGCTGATAGCTGACCCATCAAGCGTGGCTCACCTGAAGCAGAAAAAAAAAAAAAAAGAAAAAAAACATCCACATCTGAAAAACCCCACCGGAGAGGATTTCCAAAGTGCAGCGCTGCACTGTGCACATCTAAAAGGCCTGCCTCAGCCACAAACACACACCTCAAATCCTCCGCCGACAATAGCCGGCTACAAAAGGCGGAGCTGAGAGCAAAGAGGCTGGGGAGAGAGAGAGAGAGAGAGAGAGAGAGGAGTAACAGACTTCTGTCCTCCACTCTCCACTCTCCTGCCTTTCACGCTACATAGCTGTATCCTTGCTCTCAGCAATAACAATAGACTTGTCTGTTGTCCTGAGCAGAGGCCAGAGTACCCAGGCCTATCTGGAAAGATCAGACAGACAGACAGAGGGCTGTCAGGTTATGACCACACACTGCAAATAGCACCATTCACATCATCACCATTAGGGTTAGACCTATGTGTTGTTTTGCCATTACATGGGGCCGGTGTTGTCCTTTGATTTAAAATCAGATCTGGTCCAGTCAGTGTCGTCCACCTCTGATATGATTTATATGATGCAGTTTGATTGGTTACATTGGCAGTTTCAGACCAGAAAATATCATCAATATCAGCCTACAAAACCCTAATATTAGCCTAAAAAACAGTATTGACTATCACCATCACCACAAATGCTATTAGATAGGGGAGAGTGGGGTAAGATGAGCCAGTGGGTAAGTTGACCCACCCCCTGTATCCTAGCAATGATAAGCATGGTTAAGTGTCATGTGACCAGGCATTTAGGAAGAGACTTCCATTTCAACATGGCTGTGATGGAACCAGCCACATAGAATAATAAGTAGTAATACATTTATGCTCATAAAACTGTTTTTTGCAACAAAAAGTAAAATTTTACATTCATTGTTTAATGGCTGTTGTCTCATTATTGTTTTAGCTACATTCAAACATATATATGAAAAATGTTGGTCTACCAAGGACTAAAACCACATGAATTAGCAAAAGGAAAGCAGTGAACTAGTGTGTAGACCAGCTATTTCAAAAAGGTGGCTATGGGGTAAGTCGAGTCAAAAGCCAAGGGGTAAATTGAGCCAGTTGTTCAACTTGCCACCTCGTTGATTTCTGATATTAACAATAGTATTTTAATGAATAACTGCAATTTATTTATTATTTGTTTTGTATCTTGAACACTACAGAACAGTGTTTATGAACCCAGTCCTCAAGGAGCTCATCTTACCCCGCTCTCCCCTACTTATCACACGCTTCGATAACTTTGCATCAGTGGTGTGGTGTGAGGAGAGAGAGCGCAGGAAAACCAGGATGATGGAGAATAGTTGGCGTGGTGTTCAAGCACATGGCTCTGAATGACTTCAGTTTAAAGCTTAGAGCTAGTTCTAGCAAGCATCTTGTCTAACAAGCTTTTCTACAAACCCAAAGCACTGTTGCCAGCATGGTGTAGATTTAGTGACTTTTCAGGCGCTCCTGGTGACTATTTCTCAAGCAACTAGCAACAAACCTAGCTACTTCTTCAGACCATCTAAAAATAATGTTAATGTGTTAACAAATCATTTGGCAACAATTCTTGTCTAATCCAGAGTTCTGATCACAGCGCTTCCCGTATACAGTCTAGACCCTCCCTCCACTGAGAGCAGGAGACTGTTGGTTGGTCCAGTTAGGTGCTCTCCCTCACTCTCAAAGTCCAGCTTTGCATGTAAAAAAACTTGATGACATCATGCATATGCAAAATACTGCACAACATTCTAGCAACAACTAGAAGTTGCTGGCAACTTCTAGCAACTTTTTGAGCAGCCAACACTGACCCAAGACAGCCAACAGAACTTGAAATGAATTTTCTACTAGCTCAAACGCTTCCACAAGCTATTGTAGAGAAATGTGAAATGGAAAAATGAATCTCCCAATGCAGCTGCAGTCAAAACTTGCATCTCCATATGGAAAATAAATATATTAACATAGATTTCCACATGACTCCATGACTCAAGATTGAAATAATTTATTTTAACAAAAGAGAGGTGTTTTTCAATAAGTACATTTCTATTATTTTGATTGAAAATAAGTTTACATTAGTTACATTCTTGTCTTTTGTAGGGCCCTCTGGCTCCCAAGTCAGTCGCCTACCTTTTTGAATATTTCAATATTTACATATATCATAAAATATATATTAAAAATATATTTTAAATATATTTCTAGCTTATAGCTTATGGTCCATCAGCTGGTCTATAAAGGTCACTACAACTGGCATTTCAGACATGGCAGTTCAACAAGGACCTAATGAAAATCCTACAGGCTCTTAGACACAGCAGCTCTTGCCCCGCTTGCCTTTCTGGCAAGCAGAAAAAGCACCACAGCGAGAAAAAGCCAGAGCCAAGAACAACCTCAATCAGCGTCGCTGCATGTTTTTCACACCACCGCCCAGGTTGACGGTGGCAGGAACAATCACAGCCAGATGACAGAGTCACGACTCCCCAGCTGCCAAATTAAGTGCATCTCCATGTTCTCCTGCTCCCCCGGAGTGATGTTAAGTGAGGCTCCACGTGGAAATCCTATAATTGAACCCTTCTCAGGTCTTTGCTGTTTTATCTGAGGGCTAAAGTGCAGTCAAACAGGAGTGAAAAACATTCCCAGGGACGAAAACATCACTTGTCGCTGATCTCTTTTCTCCCCTCACAGTTTCAGACATATTCATTTAATATTTAATTTTTTTTTACATTTTAAATCCACGATGAAAGGCAGGACAAAAAAAAGCGCATATCGCATTTCAGGTGAAAGTGTGGAAAATGGTCAAAAGATTATAGAAATATTATCTGGCCCACGGAGAAAGACTGATAGAAGAAAGAGAGAGATAGGAGAAGATAGAAGATAGAGAATAGATACAGAGAGTGATAGTAAGAAAGAAAAGCTTAAGGTGCGATTGGGGGAAAACTGAAATACTAAATGTCACCTGATACGGGAGAAATGTGTATATGTGCATGTGTTTGTGTGTGTGTGTGTGTGTGTGTGTGTGTGTGTGTGTGTGTGTATCTGCACATACTCATTATGTATACACTAGTAATAGTTAATTGAATGGAAAAGTTGAATTGTTATTGAATGTTTATTTAGCATATTATTGCTGATAACACTGATATGTATTGATTTTTGTTTAATTACTACTAGTTGCCATCTAGTTAATGCTTATAATATTACCTCAATTGATACTGTATGTTCTATGTTAGTAAAGCATATTGGAATTGAATTGATAGTGAAAGACAGAAAGGTGAATGAGAGAATGTGTGTGTGTCTGTGTGTGTGTGTGTGTGTGTGTGTGTGAGAGAGAGAGAGAGAGAGAGAGAGAGGCAGATCTGCCTGGCACTACAATAAACTTGTTCCAGGGCAGTGGCAGAGGAGTGGAGAGGTTGTTTTATTGAATGCTGCTGTCTATAGAGCTGTTTGACTGCTGTTCATTGAACCGCTCACTGCCTGAGTGTAAACAGTGGAGTCATGAGGGAGAGGCAGAGGCAGCTTTTCTACAGATGAGAGGGGGATCGGCCCGGATCGGTGTGGTCTGTGCATCATGGGAGTTTTAAAAGATACAGTGCTCCGTTGCTGCGGTGCTCAAAGTGGCGGACTCCCAGGGGTTCTTGTAGCAAACTGGTAATGTAATAAATGCTGGATTATGTAATAACTGATCAAAATGTCTACACAGTGCGAAGAGAGACAACAGCGGTGAGAGTGATTACAATAATCATTCTTATATGTTCTCTAATTAGGCAAATTTATAGCAAATTCAATTATAGTGAAATTAAAGGTGCTGAATGTAGTATTTTAACATCAGTAAATCATTACCACATTAATTTCGAGACATTAGTATAATTTTTATAATATGTATAATAAGTATAATAATTTCTGTAAACAAACAAGACCTCTACTCTGCGTTTTACATTGTGAGCCACTGAGTCAGATTTGGAGGGAAATCTGCTGGATCACTTTATGGCACAAAACAGGAAGAGGGCGCTGGTCTTCCAGAGCAAACGGAGCTAAAGCTTTCAGAGTTTCTGGCAGCAGATGGTGGAAGGAGTGAAAGACCGATGGAGAAATCACTTCCAACATGTTGATCCTCCTCAGAAGGAGGAGAAAGTAAGTAAAACTTCATGTATACAGCACTTTTCTAACCAGAAGTGCTTCACATGATAGAAACAAACATTCTAAATAAAATAAATAAAAAAGCATACAAAATTCAGGTGATGCAATACAGTAAAAAGGTACTTCAATGCAGATTTAGAGCAGCACCAGTAAGCACAACAAATACATGGGTAAAATCTGTAGTAAAATGTCAGGCAGAACAAAATACAGATAAATAAATAAAAGAACATAGGGAGCAATAAAAATAGGTTGACCCGAAGTAAAAAGATGAGTTTTTAAGCTTCTTTTTTTTAAAACAGTCAACAGTTCCATAATCTGGGAACCAAAACAGTGAAAGCGCAGTCACCTCTTGAATTGAATATAGTATGGGATATTACAAGAAGGCCTTCATCAGCAGACCACCACATACCATCACCATGATGGTATGTATTGGGATAACAAATCAGAAATATAAGATGGGGCCAATCCATGAAGAGCTTTAAAAGTTATTAAAAGTATCTTAAACTCATTTCTGAATTTGATGGGTAACCATTGCAGAGTGGCTAAAATGGGAGTAATGTGGTCTCTCTGAGAGATATTAGTTAGTAACTTTGCAGCAGCGTTATGGACCAGTTGCAACCGAGCAATAGTTGTTTGGTTAAGCCTGGTAAAAAGTGGAAGGCACAGCTGATCGCTGATCTAATTTTCTAACCCTTTATTTCTTAAATGGAAGAAACAGGACTGGATCACAGATATAACATAGGTGTCGAACTTAAAATGGGGGTCAAAGGTCACACCTACATTTTGAACTGACAACTGTATATTCATTTCAAGGGGAGCAAGGTACTAACTAATCAGTTGAGATTGGTGATTCAGCCCCAAAACGAGTACCTCAGTTTTGTCAAGTTGTTAAACTGTAAGAAGTTGGGAGCCATCCAAACTTTCACTTTGGTCAAGCACTAGTGGAGAGTGGCTAATCTATTAAGACCACTGGGCTTAACGGACAAATATAATTGGAGAGGAGGGGGCAGGGAGCAATGGGGATTATGGGAAATGTGGTCTTAATTTTGAGAAACACTAGCACTAACAATACCACTGGAGAATCGACCAATTGTCTCCACCATGCTCTCGTTTGTTTACTGTTTTGTTTGCTGGATCCCTCTGAATGACTGTAATACATGATAATGGAGTAATTGCTGGATAATGTAATAACTTCTCCAAATGTAATGAAATCTCCCTCTAACTGGGTCAAAAATGTAATAAGACCTGCTAATGCAATAAATTGCTGAATAATGTAATAATATCTTTAGAATGATTAAAAAAAAATACTAGAAAATCCATCTGGAGATGTTATTTCATTATCCAGCAATTGCTTACATTTATAGGTTATATTCTATTTTTGACTCATTTAGAGGGACATTTATTTTACAATCTGACAAATTATTACATTATCCGGCGGATTGAGGAATAGTTTAATTTCACTATAATTTCATTCAGTAGAAATTAGCCTAGTTAGAGAATATATATGAATAACTATTCTAATCCAAGGTTTCACTCTCACCACTATTATCTCCCCATGTAGTGTAGACAGTTTTATAATTCAATGCTAAATCTGTGACCAAATACTAAATCAACAAAAACTAAAGTCTTCCCATATAAACATCTTACATACACATATGACATGTCAGTAAAAAAGGAAATGGAATTTTGGACAAAAGAAAGCACTTTGACCTTCGCAGCACATATGAACAGACGACAGTGGATATGGAAATGTGGATACATTCTACTTTGAAGGTATTCATAAAACGGGCCTCTGTGGGGCCTGGTGGGCTGCCTGAAAGCATATCCTTTCCCGTGGTCATTGACATCTTGACAAGCTGCTGCTATCTAATCAACCCCTCCACCGTTTTAATCCTCTGGCCCAATCTATTGCCTTCTCCAATTTCCTCCTCTCTGAAAGGCAATCGTAGAGTGCAGGGCATTTTAATGGCTATTTGGGAGAACGCACTTGAAGGCACCGTGGCTCAGGACAAGGATCTTTCATTAGATTGTCGTCTTTGACTGATGTGAAGCACTCCGGATGGCACAAGGACAGGGGCAAGGGAGGGGGCAATGGATTGGAGGAGGGTAGAGCCGTGACCTTGCTCATATAATTTTGCTGCAGATGGATAACTACAATATGAAACTATCTACCTAACTGACATAGTCTTGAGTAAAAGCCATTCTTCAAAAGTGTAACATGGTTACAGTAATGGCAAAACCTGCGGCTCTGATATAACCTACTGAGACAAATCCCACACTGATGGTCATTAGCATTTCCCGGTCGAGTGGCTACTGTCAGAAAAGAAATAAATGAATTTTTAAAAAACGGATATATCATGAATAGTGCTTTTGCTTTCTGCAAGTTGTAACTCCGTAACACCTTTCTGATTTGGTGAGATAGTTTAAGAAATTTGTGATATAAAAAGGATATGACAAGCTAAAATAGAATGCTACGGTCTTGTGCTCTTTGAAGAATTGTGCTGCCTGGCATACTATGCATTCTAGTATAGAGGAGCGCCTATCAGTATTATTAGTAAAACAAGAACTGGCAAGCCACTAACAGTTTTCAGTGACCACAGGTTTCCTTTTCACAACTGGATGCTCCGCTGTATAAACACAGCAATTGGAGAGAATGAGGAAATAAAATGTGCCCTTTACTGTACTGCAAACAAAGTTTAACCCACAGCTGAAGCCTTGTGAATTTGTGCTGAACTGAATGTTTATTCAAAGTGCCACCGTGCAATTAACTCTTTGAGGGAGACCCAAGTCAACCTCTCTCTTTCTGACAGTGCACAAAGTAATGAATGAGCCAAAGGGTAAAGATACGCATGTTTATGGTAATGAATCTCATGCATAATGTACCAATCGCGTGTGGCTTAGGTTGAATTAATTATCCTCTGCTTCAGGTAACCTTCCTTAGTATGTCATTCCTGTCTTGTTTCTCAGCTCTTCTGTCATTTGGCATGCATGGGATGATTAGTCTAGGTGACAAAATGATAAACCTACGGACCTCGGCATACAAACATGGTTCAGTGCCTTTATAGCAACAGCATGCAAGATCAACCACTGATATTACACTATGAAGGCCCATGATTACAACCTCACAACTCAACAGAGATGCTTAATTTGCCAGAAACCTGGAGATATTGTACAAAGAAAAATGCCCAAAAGCGATTGGGCAGCTGATCTCACAGGAAATGAATGTTACCTATTCCTCTTGGAGACTGTCTCAGCAGTGACAAATGCCTCGTAATCAATCTCTGCCATCAGCCCAGACAGGGACTGAAGATAGAACTGTGTTTTATTGAACTGAGGTGGAGTCTGGCTCAGCTACAGCAGTTGAGGATATCGATCGATCAATCGATACGCTGCACTATCCGTGGCTTTAGAGGGCTTCTTAAAGATCCTGTCCTATACCAACCCTTTGCTGACTGTTGTTTAAAATCAGGTTCGGGGCTCTCTTTGGGGAGATTACTGATTGGCCTTGGCTCTCATCCTTGCTGTGGTCAGCTGGGATTCATGCACAGCTTACATGAACTATAGCACACTGGGAAGCCACTCATTAGACAAGAAGATTGTCAAAGTAATCAATAGACGCTAACAATTGCATGAAAAACTGAATCACTGAAAATTGTTGCCACTGTTGCCATTCTATTGGAGTCTATTACCATGGACAAGTGAGGACTTTTTAATCTATAAAAAATCTGGGCGAGTCAAGCCGTGGTCATAGTTTATCGAGCTATGGCAGTCCTCCTCCCTCACACTGTTAATACCTGTGATGTCTAAAGGGCCAATAACGGTGCCCTGCAGAACTCCATCAGTGACCTCACCATCATTATCAGACTGCTAATTATCAATAGGTTGCTGCCATGACAACCACCACCGCAGGGATCTGAGTGAGCAACAACAATTCATTACAAAACACCCCACAGTCTTAACATATACGCATCCCAATAATAGAGAAGGTCAATGGAAAGGCATATATGAGATTTAAATTCACATGCACACAAACTCATTCATTATTTAGAAGTGTAAAGAAAACATCTTAAATGGTGTATGCACAGTCCCGGCCGGCACATTTGCCAGCTATCATGTGTAATGCAGGCTCCATGTCACCATGAGGTCTTATTATGTCCTAAGATAAGAGTTGCGACCCCGAGCTCTTTCTCATTTCTTCTGAGCGTGGCCAGGTGAGGGAGAGGAGATTGAACAAAGCTCACCTCAGGACTAGACTCGCTGGGGTGATGAACTCTCTCTCTCTCCTTTGCCAAAAGCAATTTTCACATATTCTCTGTGTACCCCCCCAACCCAGATTCATATACTGTGAATTTTTTGCACTTCGGACCTGCCGGACCCGCATTGTGAGAAGTTACTAAGGTATATGAAGTGGAGTCTGTTGGAATGAGAAATTAACTCCTTCTGCAGCGTCTGATCTTTGCTTCACACCAGAACTGATTGATGCATTTGTTAATTATTACATGCATTTTCTGTACATGCTTATTCCTATTCAGGGTCATTGAGTCTCTCATGCACCTGACTGTGGGAGGAAACCCTGGAGAACACAGGGAGAACATGGAAACTCCACTGTGACGCCCCATTATTCTATCCAATGAATATTTCTAAGAAAACAGGTAGTGATTCATTTCTGTATGTCATTCTGTAGCTGATCAGAATGAAGCTTCTGGGGGTAAAAAAAAATCTGTTCCAGCCTCGCAGCTCCTCCTATTGCATAAGTAAAAAAGAACGAAACACATAATAAAAACAGCTACTCTTAGAGGGCAAATAACAAAGCTTAAATATTCAACACCAACGCATTTCGGCTGCAGTAGCCTTCGTCAAACTCACAGGATTGCATGCACAGTCAACAATAGATATACTCAACGACATTTCAGATTTTAAAGATTGACTTGTTTTCATATGCTGTAATGTTCTTGACTCAATGCTGCATTCATGTCATATCGAAAGAAGTGGAAGAACAGGATGACATGAGATGACGGAGGCTGTTGCAGGTTTTGGGCTCGGACCAGGGGAAAGAGCCAAAAGTTAACTGCCCAATAATCCCCCCGCACACTTTATCAAAGACCAGCATCAGGGAAAAATCTGGCTTATCTTGTAAAAAACACAATCAAATTAGGTGGCTTGGATTCTACAGGAGCCAACAAAGACCTCTGAAGTAGATTAATGAGCACGATTTGGAGATAAGACAAATTAGAATCCCAGTCTTTACGTATAATGGCACCGATTGACCCGCCAGGTCCGCCGAACATCTTTGATGCATGTCCAACACTATTCGAATTCCACATTCGTTTAATCTGTCTATCTCGGGAGGAAACCCTTTTAATTTAGTTAAGAGAAGCTGAGAAGACGTTTTAACCGCAGGACATTTAAAGAGGTCCGTAAACAAACAAAAGCGGAGGACAGATAATCCATGAGCAATTAATTAACAGCCGCAACCCAGCCACATCGGAACACCGAAGTCACTTTGAATAATGAAAGCAAATGGAAGATGAGGAGAGAAACTGTCGAGGTTTTATCTTAGGTGTTATCCTGCTTATCCGCTCCTTGTCTTTAATTTCTTCTCCTCCTCCTCTCCTCTCGTCTCTTCTCTGCTCCTCCCTTCTTCCTCTTCTTCTCTTTTCCTTTCCTCTGTTCTCTTGTCCTTTTCTTTCCTTTTCTCTCCTCCTCCTCTCACCTCGTCTCCTTTCCCCCTCTTCTCCCCTCCTCTCTCCTCCTTTTCTTTCCTTTGCTCCCCTCCCCTTGCTTCTCCTCGCCTCTCTCCTCCTCTCACCTCTCTTGTCCCCTTCTCCTCTCTTCCCTTCCTTTCCTTTCCTTTCCTTTCCTCTCCCTTTCCTCCTCTTCTCCTCTCCTCTCCACGCCAGAGACAGGAAGCAGCTGGGAGACATCATTGAAGATGATTTGCAACCACATATTCATTTTTTATCCTAAATATATTAGGCCAGGCATCTGGAAGGTCAGCCGAGTAATGGCCATTGTATATTTTATGAGCAGCAGGAAGCAAAGCTCTTGGAGTTAATCATGTGGATGAGGGAGGTTTTCAGGTAGAGGCAAAGGCGCTACTTAAATCATCACGTCAGCCTCCCCCAAAAGGTCAGACGCTTCAAAACGAAACTAAATACCCTGGAGTGGATAGAGTGGCTGTAATCATTTGAAGCGCCTGGCCATCGTCTATGGGCCAAACACATTTGTGGAGGTGACACTGGACATCTGAATTTCCATAACCGGAGTATGTACGTACCATCCCTCTGTGTGTACACCCTTCACAAGCACAGGGCAGGAGTTTCAGTCATTCATTTATTCACTCTACCCGCTTAAAGGAATTCACATAAGTCTTTGGGAAATTGTCCCGTTGGTCAACTTAGCCGTGAAATGATGACAACAAAGACTCCAATATCATCCATAAAGTTAGTGCTCCATGCTAAGACTTAAGCACTATGTTGAGTGATAGTAGGCTCCATACTCACACTTTAGCACTATGTATGCTAAAATGTTAACATTTTAGCATACACTATGTTGGCCACTAGCATTATGTCAAAGTGAAAAAGTGAGAACTCTAAAGCTAAGTAATTTTAAAGGAAAAATGCACCCTAAAACACTGATAGAAAACAGCTATCGGTGATGTACCTTGCATTCTTGGGTCCATTTTGTTGTGTATTTTTCTTATTCCTGTGGATAACTGGCCAAACAGGCCAAACAGGAGTGTGACTCTCGCTTTTTCTCCACTGGTAACGACAGCTAGCGCTAATGCTAACACCCTCTCCACCCAAACGTAAAAACCAAAGTGAAGTTATCTACATATTGGATATTCGGTGGATAGTTGTTTTCACCCCTTCAATAACTTGTAAATCAAACAAGCAAAAACAACTCAATGATTATATTTGTGGTTACTGGAAGAGGAAGAATAATTTACAACCACAGGTATTTTTCTACTGTAGGAACACATTCAAATGTCAGTAGCTTGTTTCCCATATGAACTGGAGGTTGCATAAGAAAAATATGTAATATCTAAAATATCACAATCAGCTATACTGGGATAATAATACTGTGAATCTATAGAGCATATAATAAAAACAAAAAACTTTTATTACTAAAGGTTTTAATTACTAAATGTCACTCAACGTAGTGTATGCTAAGTGTTAGCATGGAGCACATGGGGACACGATGATTTTGGTGTCTTCATGTTCTCATCGCTTATTGGGTAAACTAAGAATCACATTAATTCCTATGAATTTAGAGTCTCCAATCCACCTGACTTGCATATCTTTGGACTATTTCTAATTTTATACTCGGAAGACCAACTGGAGAAGCTTGTTTTGAGACATAATAGCCACCATAACAGATGACATCTAAAATCTATGTACAATATGAAGCTCAAGGGTATTTACAAGGGTATTAACAGTTGATTGACTGATTGTTGACTGCAGCTTCATGAAATGTAATCTCCTGACAGACAAATAATAATCTAAACGAGAGGCAAACTTTCTCACTGACCTCATAATCCAAAGCCTATTTATCTTGTAAACGTGAAGAAACCTAAGCTGGCTTTCCAAAATTGGTTGGACTATAAAAGCAAATTTCATGTTGACTGACTGTCTATAAAATATTTCCGGTTAAATCCTCTTATAAAATACAGACACGTGGTAGATGGGAGGGGAGACACAATGAAACCTCATTTTAAAAAATGAACAGTGGATTGCTTTCCTGTCAGACCAGCTGCTGCTGTGAGCTGCATATCTCTCCATGGCTGGCCTAGAGAAGGTTTCAGAAGTATTGTTGATGAAAAATGAAAATGCTAATTGCAACCCTCCATCTGACAATAGGCTGACACCATGCTCAATGTTTTAACAGTTTAAACAGGGACAGCGATTTGGACAGAGCCGGATTCTGTCCAAAGCCATTACAAGCTCAGGGACAACACAGCATCTGTATAAATAAAAACTAAGCCTGGCATAGGTCACGATCACACTATTGATTTTGATGTCAGCATGTCACCCTGCGAGGAAGTTAATCCATTTAAATGCCTAAACAGCACGTCCATAGCCACTAATGTTGTTCACGGACATTATAGTCTGGCAGAGAGAAGATTTTTTTACATTATTTTTTTTATGTCTGTTTTATTGGACTGTCTAACAAAAAGGGTTTTATATACTTACTGGATTTATATTTATACACTTATATACTTATATTTAGGCTTCCACCATAGACAAACCCTTCTTGCATGCTGTAAAGAACTCTTTTAGGGAGGTTCTCTATAGCACCACCTCAAATGTTTCTACATAGACTTTCATGGTGTTGTAAAGACGCCTTTTAGAAAGCATATGTTTCAAACCAGCAGCATTGAAAGAACTGGGTGCTTTACTCTGATTTACCAGGTTAATCAATATAAAGGTGCTATTTGTATCATTTTAACATCAATAAACCATTACCACATTCATTTTGAGACGCTGGTATAATTATCATACACAAACGAGACCATTGCCCAGAAGATTGAGCCGTCGGGTCGGATGTGGAGGGAAATCTGCTGGATTGCTTTACGGCACAAAACAGGAGGAAGGTGCTGTTCTTCCAGGGCAAACAGAGGAGAGAGATGAGTGCAGAGAGGCTGGTTATCACATGCAAGATTGCTACGTTAAGTCCAGTTCTTACCTGGATCTCCACTCCATAGCCCATATAGACAGTGATGACGTAGCTGCAATCCACAGTGGAGTAGAAACCGGAGCCGGACTGTGGCGGTGCCTCTATGTAGCCCTCTGGCCCAGTCAGGTTCAGCTGGCAGGGGACTGCAGGGACAAAAGCAGCATGAGTCCATCCATATTCCATATTCCCATATGCACACGAGGATTCCACCTATATGGGCTATTACCGATATTTTTTGGGACTGATGCTGCTGATAGATGATATTTTGTGTCAATTTTCTGTATTTTTTTTTTTCTTGGCAGCAATGAAAAGCCTCTGAAACAACATTTAGACCATGGGAGACTAAAACTCTTCATTTAAACCCAGGATATTGATGTTAATAATGATAATAAATTGCATAAATTGCAATAAACATGTAATCAATTATACTGCATCATATCCATCATATCAGAGGTGGACCACACTGACTGGACCAGATATGATTTTTAATAAAATGACAATGTGAGCAAACTGATAGATCAGTCTAACCCTACTGCACATGCACATACATTATATATAAGCATTAATATAAGCATATATACACGTATGAGTGCATGTAGTCACACCCGACGTACAGATACACACACACTAACTTTGTTTCAAGGTTTTCTGACTCTGTCCCTGCCTTTCCCAGTGGGTAAGCAGTGGGATGGGACAGCTGAAGACAGAATATTTTCCGGTGGCCTTGGGGTTTTCTGCTCCATCACCTTTATCTCTCCCTGTCTCTGAGTTAAAAAGTAAACTTTCGCCGGAGTGCTTCCTTATGAAGAATATCCTCCCTGTCCCCTCGACACTTCACCTTAGGGAGTGTCCACTCTGCCATCATTATTGCACTACAGCCTTGCCATTCACCCTGTGTCTGCCTGAGTGTGTTTGACTGGGATTTTGTATACAGCCTTGTCTGTCTGTCTGTGCTTTGGACCGCATTAGCACTTCGCCGCTGTCACCATGCATCTAGATGAGCTGATTAATTACGTTTTCCCATCCCGCTCTACTTGACCCGTAGAGGTACTGGAAATTCCACTAGGAAATCTCAATCCTGATATTTATTTTCCCCATTCACTTTTCTCATAACAGTCTCAGGGTCTTATGTTGTGTTCCTGTTTTGGACCTCTAGATTGAGGGTTAGTGGCGCAGTAATACTATTGTAATTAATTTCAGCCCCTTGGCTATGTTGTTCTGTGAGATGCAAATTGAGAGAATATTAGTCGAGAGTGTGATGAAAGCATGGGTGCACTCAAAAAAGCAAAACATCTTATGACAAAGTGTGAGTGCTGAGTTCTGAAAAAAAGCTCATAAATTGTTGATACTAGTATATTACCATGTTGGTTATCGTTTAAAAAGGCCCTATAATAAGCATTTAAATGTGCCCTATAATAAGAATTCAAAGTTTCCTCTATTCATAGACATGCATGATTTAAGATGTTTAATGAAGACATTATTAAAATTAGATTTTGTTCAAGTGGTTAAATATACATCTATTACATTTTCCTTGTTGTTTTTGCAGACAGTTTTGGACTAACTCCAACTGGACTTGATTGGCTCGCCTCACTATTACTAAAATCTATAGTACAATAACTTAAAGCATTGTGACTGTTCTGCCTGTGAGGACTGTTTGGTTTTCAAATTCTTTTAGTGAATACTCCATTAACTAAACAATGTTTCGTTTGAAAAACATCAGGAAGAACATTCTTATTCGTTGTTATCTTACTCTTACCCTGAGCCTATTTGAAAACTGAATAATATGGGACCTTCTGTCATGAATTATTTTCTTGTGCATGTCTGGGTCAGTGGCTGTTTGCATTTCCATTGCTTTCCATGTGCCAGACAAGATCAAAAGGATTTCAATCACCGTTGGAGGCCGGTGTGGGTCCACCAGACTGAAGAGTCTTTCCTTACCTGGGCTCTGCATGGTGGTAATGATGGTGGTGGTGGTAATGGTGGTGGTGGTTGTCTCCTCTTCCGCATCAGCAGAGGAGGTAGACAATGTGCCTTCGCCGCCACTATTCAGCAAAGGTTGATCCGGCTTCACTACATCTTTTTCCACTACGGTGGTAACGGCCGAGGGGACGATAGTGGGGCGCTCTGGCTGTTTCCACCCCTTAGTGGTGGCTGGATTTTGGGTGCTGGAGTGAGGACCGGGTGCCAACGTGTGCACGACAAGGGTGGTTTGCATATCCGAGTGTTTCGCTTTCTCATCTGAAGATGCTTTGTCGCCCTCCAGCTGAGTCCTGGACGGCGGGGTGGAGAAAGCTGGTAGGTGCTCATGTGGTACCACAGGCTGAGCCTTGGCAAACTGGGGATTCGAGAGAGAACTCGACAACGTCGGGTGAGCGTCCGGACCTCCGCTGTCCTCGAAGTAGTGCGGCTGACCGTGAGGGTGCTGGGGAGGACTCCTGTAGAGCGGGTGGTGGTTGGGGATGTTGGGAGGCGGGGCGGTGGTGACCACGGGGAGCCTCCTGCCGCTGTCCTGGCTGGTGGGGTACAGGCTTGCCCCGCTCTCCGGAGGGCTCCCTGGGGTGATGGATAGGCCCATGCTGTCCTCAGAGGCAGATGCTGTGGATTCACAGAAAAGAGGAATATTAGAGACACCATATACTGGGTCAACAGCGTGAAAAAAAAACAGGAAAAATGTGACATTTAAAAGAAAAAAAAGGCTTTGAATTGAATTTGATATGGCAAAATTGTGTTGGATATTGGTGAATTTAAAGGTGCAGTAAGTAAGATTTTCACTGTCCCATATAGCGCAAAATGACCATAATATCTATGGAGGATTGATAGGGATGTTGATCAAAATCAGTGTTCTCAAGCCAAAAAAGCAAATGCCAAAACAATATTATTATTCCAGTATTTAGCATGGTGATATATTACCTCTTCACTTGACCTTTCTGTTCTCTGCTCTAATTAGCTAGTTTACTCCTCTATATTGTGAAAATGTGACTTTATTGTTTGTGTCGATTACAGGCCACCGTAAGCTAGAGACCTGTTGATGTTGTTGCAATTCTTACTGGTTGCCAATAGAGGGTGATAAAATTCATAGATTACTTAATGCCCCTTTAATTATACATTTTTACAACACGCCACATTGTTCCTCTACCCAAGAAAAAAAGTTTATTCATATGTGTGTGATATCTCAATGCTTACATTCCAGTTTTATATTATAGAACTGCAATGTCGTTTGAAACCAGAAAATGTACCTATCATTCTAGAAATTCACAGCCACCTTTTCCATCTTTTCCTTTTCACTGGTATACTTCTACTTATATCCAACAGTGAGACAGGCCAACCTTCTTCTCTCACGCCTCTGGGTGGGAGACAGGAATATTCACTAAAACAGCTCTATCTCCCCTAGAGCACAGTAATAACATATTTCCGAGCCGAATTTCAGCAATATCACCTTTTAACACTTGCTGATGTTGAGAGGTGCATTAGTACTGACACACTACTGTGAGTCAATTGGCGGACTGAAAGCCTCTTCCCAAACCCAGAGCAGTACAACCCAAACGATTCTCGTAAATTGCTCACATCAATGGCTCCTTCCCTCCCCCTCCTACTTGTAATAAGACTTAATATTCATTCCTGAGGAGATTTGATGAGCCAGTATAATTCGTCTAGCGTAACGAACGCTTCTCCCCTCCCAAGTGCACCTGTGAGATCTAATCTGAGACCCCTTCAGGAGGCTATCATCCACCGAGGGAAGTCTTATGTTTCTTTAACAATGCTTCATTTCCACCATAATGGCTCCCCCTCTCTACCCGCTAATAGCTATCTGCTTCAAACAATCAGGGTTTATTGTAGCAGCGCCACTTTCCGCCCAGCGCCTCTCTTCTCAAACAGAGAGAGTAATGGCTCAGCTCTTTTAAAGACATCAGGCACATTGGCGGCGGAAACTACAAGAAAAACGCCGAGACAGTATCCCGAACCGCGAGGAAACGGACTGACTCGAGGTCTATCTTCTCCCTGGCGCTACAAGGTGTCAAAAATGTAATGTACACATCTAATCCTGGATGAGTGGTGTGAGTTTTGTCAAGGGCAAACTCCTTTGGCTCAGGATAAATCAGATCTGTACGCAGTAAATCAGTCATATTGTGCATATGAAACATGAAAGATGCTGTAGAGGGAGACAGGTAGTCAGTCAAAGCCCTGCAAATGTAGATCTATGGTTAAATTGCACCCGTACAGTATGTTGATACATGTCCACAATCTGTCAGGTGCATGCACCAGTGTAACAGTACTATCCATACTAACTCTACTGTTATACTACTAGCCAATACATAAACAAGAGGCACCTGAGCTGCCTAATGTCCCGCCATAATCACCATGACATAACCAGTTATGCTAATAAGGGCATGAATTAAGTCATCATACATAATGTCAACACACTTGTCTTCACATAACACACAGGTGGTATTACTGTAATATGAACTCTACATCTTGAAGCATTAAGGCGTTATAGTACTTTCAAGAAAATCAACATGCTCCATCGACATGCTATGTTCCATACTGTAACCTGTCTGATACATGTGTAGCATCACATTGCTGTTGTTTTCAGTGATTGGTTCCATTATTGTTTGCACATATGTAACATATTGGATGCATAGGCCTTCTTGCCTACTGCAGCATTTTCAAATGGATGGATACCAAAAACCTTGGTTTAACCCACAACTGCATTCGTAACCGCTTCCCTTTATGCAGCTAATTACAAGAAAATAAAAAATACATTAGTAACATGTTTGATGAAGCTTCTTCCAATGTCAGAACAACATGAAAAGTCTTCAATCAACTTTTAATCAAGGAAAGGACATCCTCAGCGCTGCCCTTGGCATTTGCTGATGATAGTATTGCCTATATACCGACCCTTATGATATTGCTTGTAAATTAAATGAGTACATTGTTAATGATGGTTTATCCCCCCCTATGACGATTAATCTGTCTGTGCTTCAGATGATATGAAGTTTAGCTATCCTTCTTCCACCTACTGAAAGGGAAGTCATGTATACAATTTTCATGATGAGGAAATCAGCAGCGGGTCATGATGAGATCTTCTCTGGTACCTGAGGAGGGTCCTTCAATCATCAAGCCATTCATGTATACAGTATACACTCAAACCCACTCTGGTCTCGCTATGAGCACTATGTTTTAAAATGCACATCACATGCTCCATGTATGTAGTGAGAGGAATAAGTTTCCCCGCCAGGAAAGAATTACCTGGAGGAGACGCCACTAGAAACAGGCAGCAGTTTGACACTGAAATAGAGCTGTGGAAAGTAAAGGTGTGGAGGTTGAGGGGGATGGGATGGGTGGATACGTTTACCTTCAACAAGTTTTCTACTGTAAGTGAAGATTTAATTTGCTGCAAAAGCTTTTCTTATTTAACCATGACCAAAACCATAACCCTAACCTTAAAGCAGTATTCCACTTAGCTTTAACATGGGGGTTATTTGGCACTTGACCGCCATGAAAACCAGAATATAAACTAATCACCAAGATCGGATGCAGCTGGACAAGTTTGTAGCGTTCGGATTTGTACTTTCATGGCCTCATTCAAATGAATGGGAAGTAAAAATCCTAACACTACAAACTCGTCCAGCTGCATCCAATCTTGGTGATTAGTTTATATTCTGGTTTTCATGGTGGTCAAATGTCAAATAATCCCCATGTTAAAACTAAGTGGAATACTGCTTTAACCAAAGTTTTAGTTGCCTAATCCTAATCTTAACCCTAACCTTAACCAACATTGTTTTACTTGCTTGAACTTAACTTAGCTAAGCTTTTCACATGACGAACACGTGAAAATGTCCAATTCACACTATTGTCTCATAATACAATTTGTGGTGGAGGAACATAATATTCACGTTATTTGTGTCCAACATGTAATCTGCATTGCAGAGTTTGTGCTGATTTCACACAATGTTGTCAGTGTTGCAAAATCATTGCAAACTGGAGTCAATCCAAAGGATGAAAATGCCCCCAAAAAAAATTTTGAAAAAAAAAATCTATATATATCACCCTATCTTATCATGTATCATGTTTTCCCAAGTTTTTATCGAAACATTACTGTACACTGAAGCACCTGAATGCTAATTCCATTCTTTATAACATTGACATTAAATATATATTATTATTATTATGCAATGTGAATGGTATTGTGTTGAAAAGGACATAGGTGCTCCTGGCTCTGACTGTTTGAGTTGCCTTTTGCCCTGTTGGATTGTATTGGAGTGTATTGGAGCAAACTGAAAGGGTTGAGATGGTAATTTTGTTAATAACAATGATGTAATTAACGAAATTGTGATCAGAATCAATCAGCATGATGGCAAAAACTGGGAAAATAAGGACCAGGTTTAAAACACCCATAATTATCCTTTAACCCACTGGGCCAGCAGGTCACTATAAAACCCAGTTTGGAGGCCAAAAGTATTTGACAAGTGAATAATTTAAATGAAAGCAGCACATGAACATAGTGTCCCAGGGTCACTCATAGAATGCCCCATTCAAAGTTAGTGTTAAAGGTTCATCTTCACCAAGCATATGCTGCTCCTTCCTACTCCGCTTTCTTAAATTCAGTGCCAGTTTTGCCAGGCTCCGTGATACAGTACAGGCAGAATGTGAAAAAGGGCAAAGCGCCTTGAGGGACACTTTGATGTCTCTCCCCTGGGCTGTCAAAGACCTGCAACAGAATTTAAGCTTACCTTGAATAAACCATGAGTCCAATACAAATCCCAATCATTAAAGTTCAGAGGAATTTACAGTAGGAGACATAACGGCCTGGTGCTTCAGCGCGCCTTAAAAAGAAGAAAGCACGCTGGGATTCGCCGTCTAGACGATGCTGAAGGAGCCTGATCAGTGGATTATTTCTCAACGCTCTTTATGTATCCATATTCATTCAGTCTACCATTCACCGACTGATAGCTACATAAAATGTCTTTCCTACTAAATGAGTGGTAAGAGTCTGTCACATGTCTGGTGAAGTTACAGTGAGGGGAAAAGGGAGTGTGGACTTTCTGTATCTCGATTCCCAGACTCCTTACATACACACATAAATATTTAAGCTACACTAGCACCCAACATTAGTGTGCTGGGGAAGGATGATATGTTTTTTTTTCTTTCTGAATATTCGTTCTTATTCGTCTCCTGAAGGAACAACATAGAGCCGTTTTTTTTTTTCAGTCTCTTAGTCTATGGCGAGGAGCATCTGGACCAAGCAGTTGTATTGTGGTGGATGAATTGAAAATGGATATGGATATAAAAGGAAGAAGAGAAGAACTCCTTCTGTGCCTTTAATAGGATTTCTTTGATCTATGCTCCTCCAGTTAGATTGGTTGACCACTTAGTTGTGTGCAACACAAGGAACACCACAATGAATGCATTTAAATGGTACTGGCAGGCCATGGCCATGTGCTTCTGACACACTATTACTATGATGGTCAGAGTGTGTGTGTGTGTGTGTGTGTGTGTGTGTGTGTGTGTGAAGAAAATGTGGAGTGGTCAAGAATATGTACCATTATAAATCTATTCAGTTTATCTCAACAAAAGCTACAGTTTGTCACGTGTCACACTGTTTTGGCTATATAATATAATATATACTGTGTAATGTAATGTAATGTAATGTAATGTAATACAACACAACACAACACAATATGAGCAGCTTTAACCTGTGTAAACTGTTGGGTGGGTGTGTGGGTAGTTCTTTATCTACAGCTGTTGATTGTTGACATCTTAATTGCTCAGTCCATGAAACCCCTATGTGTCACACACACACACACACACACACACACACACACACACACACACACACAGTATCTTTCCACAGTCTTTTGGATTTCATGCAAGGCAGAATTGATTGCAAGGCAGCTCCTTCGCTCCCTCTGAATACCAACCAGACCCTTAATCCAATGTTGCCTGTAGCAAAATGTTCCCCACTTTAAAATTTCCCTTATCTTATTGATCCTGCACCTAACACCCGCAGCAAGGGACCCTCATTCATGCGTTCTCAATAATAGCAGGTAGGCCACCATTATATCCAGCCGCCATCCTCTCAGCTTCCCTCTGGCACATGAAAACCTGAGACCAAAAACTCAGGCTCGCCACAACAACATCACAGGATTCAGAACCAATACTGACAAAGTCCACTTTGGTACAAACAGCTGAATGCCTTTCATCCAAAACGTAGACATCTGGAGCAAATAAATGAAATAAAATATGAATGCTATTAATTAATCGTACAGTTGGATGTCCTTGTTTATGAAAGAAAATCCTTCAAACAACAAATTAGACTGTGGATGGTGTTTTGGAACATGTGGTGCTGCATGTTTCATATTTAGAATATTAAATGGCTGATTTTTGCTTTTGTATTTCCTTACTATGTTCAAATAGAAATGAAAATGGTGACCAATACTGCTGTTACTACTACTACTACTAATGCTACTACTCCTACCGCTACTATTACTACAGCTACTACAACTGCTACTACTAGTATTACTACTACTACAGTACTACTACTGGTATTACTACTACGACTACTTTGACTATTGTTACTTCTAATACCACTACTACTACTAGCCTGCTACTTCTACAAAAAAATAATAATAAGAAGGAGAACAACAACAAGAACAAGAAGAATACTAATAATAATACACTAGAGCACATCATATAGTAATTTACCAGATTTGCTGATCTTGAACGCAACTTGTAACTTGTAAGGGATTTCAGTTTACAGTTTACAGAAACATATCAAGCAAATCAACCTCATGGCAAAAATTGCTGGAAAGTAAATATCAGTGAAAAGTCATCAGTTGATCTGTCTAGAGTAGCTACATTATTTAGAAAACGCAGAAACATCATGGAGATTTACATGTAATGGAGTGCTGTAGAGCGTTGAAAAGTTCAAACTTAAGTTAAAACTGAAACAAGTAAACATGTTGTCCCCCACAAATGATGCAGGCACCCCTTGGGCCAATCAGTCACAAATAAACAAATGTTGCAGCACCCCCCTTATACCAATCAAGGCAATCAACATCATTCCCTATGATTAGTCTGAGATACTGCGCGTGACAGACGGATGAACGGACCAGGGCCGATCCGTAGTCCCTCCCCCGATTTCCTCATGGGGGGGGGGCGACAACCCATGCTGTTCATGGCCAGTGTTCTAAGCAGGGACAGGAGGCGGAGTCTGAATTCCCACGGGCCTTATTCTCTTGAAAGCTGTAAAACAGTCTCCTTTCCACTCTGACACCTTCGGAAAAGGTCACTCTCTCATCTCCATAATGACCGAGGACAAAGACGAGGCAGGGTGGATCAATAGGCGGCTCCAGCCCGTATCAGTGGAGATGCATTGATCTGCAGCTGAGAGAGAATACTAGCGATGCTGTGCGCCCAGAGACTGCCTGGCCTGTTTTTCTTCTAGCAGAGGAGATGAGCAGTGGCACATCTGAATATCTGCACCGGGCATCCATTCAGAATCCCTCCCTCTGCATAAGCCTATCTCAATGCTGTATATGGAGACTGTATATGAAAGCATGTGATAGTGCTTGGAGGCACAGTAGGAGTATAGATTTTGGACATCAGTGGAGCTGCTTGGCTCAAGCTTATCTCATAGCAGTTGGAATCAGAGAGAGAGAGAGAGAAAGTAAGAGAGAGAGATTAGGGTTCTACTGATATGGGTGTTTGCATATTAAAGCTGCCGATAGCAGATGTTTTGTGCCAATATTCAGTATTTAAGTATTCAGTGTTTTCCCCCAAAATTGAATTCTTCCATCTGATATTTAATAAAAGATCATCCCAATATATACGAAAAATGATACATCAATCTATGTCTAGGAACCTGAATTAGCGGTTGCCGCACAAACCATGCAAAGCACAGTCAGATGTGCAATCGAGGCATTACAACTGAAGCCTGCAGACTCAAATAATGATGAAAAAATTGTAACACTGTCTGCCAGCAACTAATTGAAATCCTGTATCTTCGTCGCCAACTCCATTTAAATCCTCTTTCCTGAAATGCTTTTCTTTCTCCTCCGCCACACTTTACATCTTTGCTTGTTTCGTCACAAACATTCACCCTTGAGCTACAGATTAGCAATGCCGGCTCTTTTGTGAAGCCGTACAAAGCCGGAGCAATTAAAGGCTCTTCTCTCGCTTAACAAGCTCTAATCCAGATATGCTTTTATTGCATTTGATTTTGCTCGCTGGTTGTGCCAAAAACACTGAGAGACAGGGACCCTGCTCTTACTCTCAGTGTAGCAATCATCAGTGAGGATTCAGACTCAGCGCAGGTTCTGGAGGCTGTCACTTTCCCAGCCAGGGATGGCAAACAAATTAATGTAAAAAACAAAACAGCCCTAGAGAGAAGCCTGGATCCACCTATCAAACAACGGCAAATGGAAATTGTTTGGCAGCCTTACGGCTCAGCAATGCCAGGAATTGTGATTTAGGGGAAAAGTACTTGCTGAGACAACACAATACAATGCACTGTATACTGGATATGTCTGACCTTGCATAAATTGATTGAGACCAGCGAAAATGATTTAATCCTAACTGGGAACAAATTGATAACTGTATATACTGTGGCGAGTACACAGGTGTACATTGTTACAGTAAAGAAAAGTATAAGTGGCCAATGCCAATGTCTGTACCCAGAGATAACATGCAGGGAGAATTCTGTTCTCCCCTTTTTCGTTTGGGTCCACACATGGAAACGTCATAACTGGGCTGGAATATCGCGGTTAACATGCCTGGTTTATGGGTTACTGTGGCATGGGAGCATCTTACCGCTTTCACTTGCGGTTTTCACCATCTGACAACTCAGTACTTACTGAGTAATAGTACTACTATTACTATTGGGATCATTATTTCCCCCCCTGTATTAGCTGTAACCAACTAACAGTTAATGTAAACAGCTTAACCTCCATAAGACTTTATAGCTGCACAACTGCGCACTTTGGCGGACCCAAGTGGCAGGGGGAGATAAGTGAGTTTTTGGAAGTTTGAAGGACTTCATTACCCAGAAATCCTGTAATGTCGTGTGGTGGAGGTGTTGGAGAGGTTCAGCCATCGCTGGTGACTCCAGCTTTCTCTGAATGGAGTGCTCACTCACTGCTGTTTAGGAGACACTTTTGGATTTCACTCTTAAGTTTCAATTCATCACTTCCTATGGACAGGGTTCGCCACCAGTCTGTCGGTTCCACTGCACTATACTCCCAGAGTCCAGCAGCTACAGTCCATCTGTCACTTTGGATCTGTCCGCCTACTGTCTCCATCAATCCCCAGATCCAGCAGCATAACTGAACAAGATGTTCCCTGCTGACAGACTGTTACAAAAAACAGTGTGCAGCCTTACTGGAGGACGAGCAGAGACAATTTGACTTCATTGGGGGCTGAAGGCGTGGATCAGAAAGCAGGAATGGAGAGAGAGAGAGAGGGGGGGGGGAACAAAAAGAAAACATCCAGTAGGAGGGGGAAAGGTAGATAGACAGATTGAGACCGAGATGGAGGATGAGAAAGAGACAGATATGAATGGATATGAGGAATTATGAAGCGATGTCATTACTTAGACTGTGTCGGGGAGCCCATAGCCAAGTAAACAGCAGCAGAAATCTGTGAATGCGGAGGCTGTGGTCGTATACAAATGAGCCACTGACAAGCTGCAACCCAATTAGATGAAGAAATATGAGGGGTGGTGTGCTGAGACGTGGGACCTATCAGTGGCTGGCAGCTTTGGGGAAGATCAAGCACTTCACCACCATGGCTGCTTTCTGCCTGCAAACCTGATGGATCACCTGACACACACACACAAACACGCACACACACACACACACACACACACACACACACATACAGAGAGCTCTTCACAATCCTTACCAGACACACTTTCATTGTTGTAATGATGAATATTACCATTGCTGTGGTGGCCATCATCCTCATCTTGACGTGGATAAGGAATGCAGATGGGACGGACTTGGTCGTTCTATCATATAAAGTGTTCATTAGTAAAATAGTACAAACTGAATCTGTCTATAGTACTGGTTAAACACACTCGAAACAGTAGGCCCAAAAATCCAGTGAAGAGGGGAACATCTTAAAGTAAGTTTCTGTTTTTTTTCCAAATCTGTGCTCAAGTAAAACATTTGCTAAGGGATAACTTGAAGATGTTTCGCACTTTCGTCCCATCCCCACATCCCATTCCCACTAATTATGACCCCGTCCAAGTTAAGTTCTGGTATGGTCACCAGTGGGAAATCCAAACTTAAGAGTGAAATCCAAACTGTCTGTTAAACAGCAGTGAGCAGCGCTCGGTCCAGAGAAAGCTGGACTCACCAACATTAGATCTTTTTCCTCTCTTGTCCCTTTGGTATCCTTTGGTATAAAACATCACAGACTGGTCGGGTTTGGTAAACATGAGCGTGCTTGTGCAGTTTACTCACGACACCTTACAGGATTTCTGGCTCAAATTTTTCAAACCGTTACCTCTCGCTGCCATATGCCTAGTAGCTTTAAACATCTCAGCCTGAGAGGATTGTCTCCTAATTGTGAGTGCAAGTTCCTCTTCCATCTAGTTACTGCAAATACTCCAGTTTTTTTTTATACTGCTCTATTGATCCCCAAAGGAGAAATTTGTCTTTTTCTTTTTCAGAGGTCAGGGTCAGGAACAGAATAGAACCCCTGGAGCTGGTTGGGATACGGTGTCTTGCTCAAAGACATTCAAGGATATTCAAGGATACTTGCTGACACAAGGGGCTTGAACCTAGGCCTTCTGGTTGAAGGATGGTCTCCCTACTCACTACGCCACCCTGCTAAAAATATATAGAGGATGATTGTCCTGCACAGGCTGGAGGGCGATGCAGCAACCTGCATGCCAGCTCACAGCCCATAGTTGAAGCCTGGCCAGCAGTGGAGGATGGATGGATAAAGTGGTCATGGGCTCCTTGTAGGTCCCCCAGAATCACCCAATTGTCCCCGATTGTCTATCAGTGAATCAATAAATAAATGTCTGCTGCCACAGTTGCTACCAATACCATGAGTGTATAGCCACAGTGAGTGAAACACATCTTGTCTCAGGATCTAATGGGATGCACACATCACAAACTGTTTTCACTCTAGTTAACCCCTCACACCCTGACTTTCCCCTTAAATTTCCTCTTAAGTAGCTTCAAAGTTCTAAAAAAAATTTTTCTATATTGTGCGACAATGTCTCATACATATTCTGCATCTGCTCGTTCCAATGCTTCACTGAAGCTGTATCACGCTTATACTGAGTGAAATATTCAAACCCAAGATGCCATTTTGTTAGGGCTGCACCGTTACATCAAATGGAAAAAAAATCGACACGTCTTGTTCATCATTTTCTACACATTTCCCTGTAATTCAGCCTGACATATTTAGTATCTTTGGAAACCTTGGGATTTTGACCAGAATGTAAAATAAAGTTCTGCAGGTTTGAACAAAGCTTCGCCACGTAACATGTGTTTGTAATGATGATCCTACCGGTGGTAGGAAAACAAAAACAAAGGTAAAGTGGTCTAAGGCGTATACCACGGAATCGCGTCGTCCTGTGGTTAGAGTCCGACCTGGGACCTTTGTCGCATTTCGTCCCCCTCTCTTTCCCGCCATCTTTTCTGTTGCTTTTCACTGTCAATTATCAAATGAAGCCTAAATGCCAACAAAATACGATTAATAATAAAAACAAAAGGATTTGGGATTTTGAGGGATGAGGCGGTTTGGGAGACGAGGCAAGTGGACGACGCGTTCGCGTACATGAGAGAGAAATCCCACCAAGTTATTCCAAAGAGAACAAGAGAACGGAATTCCATTTGGGGATTCAATACAGTAATCCCCTTTCTTCATTCACAACCCCACCCACCCCCCACCCCCCTCTCCCTCCACCCTACCGTCCATAGCATGATAGAGCTGGTGTCATTAATTCTGTAGAATGGGGGTGAAGATGAGAAAGGCAGCGAGTCACAATCTTCACAGCCACATATATGGAGCCTACTCTCCTTTCATCTCTCACAGACAAAACACAAAGATACTATCTCCCATGCCTGAAACCCATTTCTCTGTACCATTAGGAACTGAAATGGGGTCCTTCAGAGGACTTGTGGGGCTAGGAATCATCAAAGCCTATATGTTACTGTGTGAATCACCTCCCTGAGTGTTTGCTGCTCAATCTGGGTGAAAAGCAACGCGTGTAGAATGGATATACAGATTAGCAAAACCCTTAGGCTACACAGTTGAGGTAGAAAACGAGGAGAAATATACAGCTGTAACAACACTACATACAGACTACAATTTTTATTTGTGGAATAGGCTTTGCCACCTTTTTAGGCTGTCAGAAATTTAAAGGAGGTGGTGAGGAAAATGTTGTGTGAAAACCAACATATGTCCAGAAAGCACGTCTTCACATGTGACTTTTTTGTAAGAGATGTGCTTTTTGGACACATGTTTACATATGTGAACATGTGAAATTTCCCATTGACATTTTCACCTGTGAAATAAATATTGTCGTATCTAATGGCAGGTGAAAGAGAAAGCACATGTGCTTTGAATTCACATGTGGGTTTTTACATGTGACTTTTTTGTAAAGGGGGGGAGGAGGGGCCGGACCAGAACAAACATAGAAAAATATGGTCACAACCATGGCATCTTTAAATAACAATAGTCTTATATAAATTAATTGTTTTCTGAAAATATAATAGATTTTTGTTCCTATAAGTGGTTGTGTTGCCTCAAGATGATCACCGACTGCAGGTCACAGTTTACCCACCTTCTTATTGACCACTACACCACTGTGTATGATCCTTTAGAATAACAATCGGAATAAGGGAAAAGGAGCGTACAGTAACATGTCTTTTCACTTTGAGCAGGACTTATGTAGACGTTTGCTCTCAAAAAGGAGAGAAAATAGAGAAACACACATAACATAACCACTAAATCAATATGTGGCAGGCTTAGAAGAAATAACATTGTTCCCTCGGAGGGGGAGAGAAAAGAGGAGAGAGTGGCTCTTGCAGCCTTGAAGCCAGCTCTATTTCCACTGCTGGGAATGCTGCTGATGCTGCGCTGCGTTCCACACGGCTGCCCGCCTTCACTGAACTGACAGCCACAAAAATGAGTGTTTACTGCTCTCCGGCGGAGCAAGATAAGCCCACAGATGGGCCTCTCCACTCCAACAGGTTGAGAGGAGAGCCATCTCCAAGTGGCAGAGAGCCGGGTGAAGGAGATTGGGGAGGCCGGGGTGATAGAGAGGTGGACAAGGGTGGGTGGGGTGGGGGGTTGAAAGATAGAGGGAGATTCAGAAAGCAACTAGCGCTCTACGGTGATGTGTAAGGCGGTTTTCACATTTGAACCAGTTCAAGAGCATCCTAGTAGTTGTAGTAGTAGTAGTGGTTATCATGTAATAACATGCCTTGTATGGTAAACTGAACATTGTGTTCTTGTGTTGCTCAATGTCAGTTTTTGTAATGCACCTTTACTGCTGTGCGCTACAACACACATCCTAACTCATACTAAATGTCTTAGCGTATGACAAATATGGGTTTTTGATGGCTATTTCAAAATTTGACCATTTTCATTCCAAAGAAAATCAGTGTTTCCCCTAGAATTGTATTCTTGCCAGGGGGGAAAAGCATCTGGAACAGCATTTACACCATGGGACACCAATAATAATAATAATAATAATAATAATAATAACGATATATTAATTCATACTTGTGTGGAATCTGATCTAAATGTTTCATTAGAATTAATTCAGGTTAAGGTCTTCCCATAGACAACCAGTGCATTGATTCAATTCTACAATAAATATGTAATCAGTCAAACTGACACTGACCAGGCCAGATCTGGTTTTCAATAAATGGCCATTATATATTGTACTAACCCTAACATGAGTAGACAAGGTTTTAAATTCCCCACTTTTTAACACCATTGGCATAGTCATGAATAAAACGCATTTGATGTATTAAATACTCCATGCTTTAGATCTGCATGACAATCACCTTAGGGTATTCACAGTAGAAGAACAAATCCCATAGCAATCATCATGAGGAATGTGCCGTTTCATTTTATACTTCAGCATTCTTTTAATAAAGACATTTGTTTATTGTATGAGTTTGTTATGTGGTTATTCAAAAACAGAATGATTTAGGAATGTGGTGACCAGTCAGTGAATTCAACCTCAACCCGAACCCATCAAAACGCAGAAGGGACACTGGAGGTTTACACTGAGATGTGCTGTAGCTCTTTGAGGGATCAGGCAGCCTGACAAGTGTGAAATTTGAAGGAAATCAATGGAGTGGAACGGAAGGGACTGTCAACATCCAACAATTCAGAGAGAGGAAGGAGCCCAGATGAAACACTGGGACTATAAAGACCTTTGAACTTAAGATAGAGGGGCCACTGCTGGCAATGAGGGCATTCAACGAGAAAATAGGCCGTACGCTTTTCTCTTACATGGTTCCATTTTTGTTTCGCCAGCCAGAATCGAACCGATTCTTGATTTCCCAAGTGCAAGTTTTAATCACTGAAGTGTGAGAGAAGGATGGCCGTAGGGATTAATCTCCAAGAAAAACAAAAACAAACAAGCAAGTTGTATGTCTAGGGGTGAATTTAACTATCATCTGCCGACAGTAAGCAATTAGAGGAGTCTGTTTAGAAGTGGAATGAAAAGAGGAAATATTTCACTCTGGCATGATTAAAATACTCCCCCACGAAGCAATCTGCATATCAGCGCAGTGACCGGAATAATTCAAATATTTGAATTAGGCGCAAAGAGTGGGCGGCATGTGGAAATTGCATTTGAATTATCACAAGCGGTGAAAGGGGGGGAGGCGGAGAGCGAGCCTTCGTTTGCCTTTTGTCTACGAGGATGCTGTCAGCGGCGGGATCAAGTGTGCGGCTCGGTTGTTTCCTGTCTGTCTTATCGGGGTGGCAGACAAATCAGAGCAGCAGCACCTGACTATTTCTCTAACACATCTAGATAACTGCGACCAGACAACCGCTGATTCAATCGGAGATGGGCACGCAATCTTGCCCCCTCGAGTCCCTCATCTCGCTGCGACAGCCACAGTGGTTGGAGATAACAAGTAGGGGAAAGCAAAGCCTGGGAACCCTGCTGCGCCTTCAGACATGAGATCTGGATCCTTTTCTCAGAACAGTTCCGCACCAACAGAACAAAACAAAAAGAGCAAAGGAGTTAGCAATAGCTTAAGAGGAACATGTGATTGGACCCAGCAAACGTTTTGACGATGACCAGATGTTCATATGGTGGCCTGCACCAATGTTGAAAGACAACGTCCATAGTCGTCCACACCTGCATCGTTTCGTGAATTCAGGACCTAAATATCTTTCTGACATCAGTTCAAAACAGTTTCCAAAGCGGTTTTAATATGAACTTTTACTGTAAAACTGTACTGAAAATTTTGTGCTTGCTGTAGAACTTGGCCACCTCCTGCACCATCCTTGAAATGTTTACTGGAGCGTGGAAAGTTCAGCTTCAGTCCTCCTTGTCCTGCTGTCATACTGCATCCTGAACTGTGTGCAGTGGAATACTGGACTTTTCTTCAAGAAGGGAAGTTTGCCTTTGCTGTTCCTGAACCCAGCTGTGTGTATGGGGGCGTTATCATCTTGGATTATGGGGATATCATGGGGGAACAGTGTTCACATCCTCCTGCAAAATGGCCTCATATTTCTTGGCTGTTATACGACGATACAGGTCAACCATCAGACCTAATGACTCCCAGTAGATGGCGCTTTACCAGTACAGTACACCACCGTGTTTACCAGTTGGCAGCAGACATTGTGGGTTGACGGCTTCCTTTAGCTTTCTCCAAACTTAAACCCGTCTGGATGGAGGGAAAAAACTCATCTGACCACATTACTTCTTTCCACTGCTCAGGGCTGCAGGTTTTGTGCTCCTTACACCAGGTTATGACTCTTCGATGCAAGTGGTTTCTGCCATAAATACCAGCTTTGTGAAGCTCAGTACAGTTTTAGTTGAGAGTCACAAAGGTGTTGATTCAATTCTCTTGTCATTTTTGCATCTGTAGTTTTGTGATGTTTAGCATCTATCCTGTTAGTGTCTGTCCCTGTTGGTGAGCTTCCACTTGCCACCACTGTTCCTCATTGCTGATTGTCTGTTTGACATATGTTGTCATGATTTTCCACACTGTTCCCCTTGCAACACAAAAACATTTTTGCAATGTTTGTGAGTGATGCTCTATGCATATTTGACTTATTTGGAGCTCTGTTTGTTGCCTGATGTCACTTTGAATACTAATGGAAATTGCTGATTGTCAGATCTCTTTTAAAGCTGACACATACTGCTAATTGGCATTCATCTTAATAAGACCGGCCTGTGTAGCTGCCTTTGTAATTGTGATTAAGTTACTTCAAAGATAAACTCCTTTTTCATTTGGTATCTGCATTATTGTGTCCACCCCCTAATATGCACATGTAAAATATGTGGTTTATTGTGGCTTACTTGTTGATGATGATGATGATGATGATGATGATGATGATAATGATGATGATGATGATGATGATGATAATGAAGATGATGATGATGATGATGATGATGATTTGTCTCATGCTGTTCGCCTGAAACTCTGCAGCAACACCTACCTGTATCTGTTGTTTGTTATGATGTCAATGGTTTTAATGCTTGCTGCCAAACCTATTAGCCATTAGGACAAATAAAATTGTAGCTTGAAATTACTGAAATTACTGTTGACAATAGTGAATATGAATATTTACTTGACTATTTTAGGGTTTTACTAAATTAACCAGAGTTTCTGAATATTGGATTGGTTTCTCAATAATACCATACATAATCAAGTCAATGTAAGCGGAAGATAAACAACACCCGTCTTGTCTTATTACAACTCTAGGCGTCGTTTCGCTTTCCTTTGGGCTGAAGGAAAGTAGCATCAGACATTTTTACATTCACACAACATCGTATTGCAGTGCTGCAACCGCAATGACAACTTCCCTAATTCGTGCCAGCAAAGTTTTGGGTCTGGGTCAAGAAAGCAAACACAATTACCAAATCAATTATGTTCCGCTGATTACTCTTGATTTATAATTACCGAGCTCGGGGCCCGGTCCGCTTTTTAACATTAATTCAATAAGCTTGTTTGTGCACGGCGCTGGCTCGCGCCTGCTGATTGGCTGTTGGGAGACGGTGCAGGTGCAGGTCCTCGGCCCCATTTCATGAAGCCGTCTTCTTCTCTGACTGACAACAAGCAGCCCTTTAAACGCACTCACACATGGGCGGACTGGCAATCTAAAGTAGTAGGTCGGCCAGTCGACCCGTGGGGCGGCGGTGAGACAAGTAAGACCGATACAAAAAGATAAAAAAAGGAGTAGTCCTTCAGAAAAAGCTTCTGAAACAGCATTTAGACCATCATGGGACACTAAAACTCTCCATTGAAACCCAGACTGATGAAATTCTTTTAGGGTTAGCAGCTCTTTAAAGCAGGGTGACCCCTCCACCTATTCAGTGGTAGGGAAATACTTAATTAAATGGATAAATAAAAAATAATAAATAAATTTGGGACAAGTTAGAAACCCTGTATGCAGTACATACGGTATGTTCCATGTTTTTAATATGTAACAATATGTAACAATGTCTATTTGCATTGTCCCAGACAAATAAACCTCTAAATATTTCATGTCAGGTTTTCCAGACTTACAGAGTTTTTCTGTAGCTGTGGTCAGGGAGGAACCTCCATCATATCAGAGGTGGATGATACTGACTGGCCAGCATCAGGATTTTATTAATAAGGCATAATAATTATAATAATTGACAGTGTTAGTCCGAATGAGTCTACCTAACAAATGAACATGAAGAAGCTACAGACCAAAAAACACTCAAAGGTGGGGCTGAAAAATTAAGACAGAGAGAAAAGTCCCCTGAGGCAAATGTGACCAAATGCAACAAATTGATTCATTTATTTAGTAGCACTACAACCAACCAACAGTGCAACAAGTGTCAGTTCTACTAACATCACCAACAACATGAGTCTGTGGCACACACTCATGTTGCCACTTAGCATTCTAACTATAATGCTGCTTTAAAGTGCTGGTGACCCAACAAAGTGGTAAATACGTTATAATGATAGGATATAATAATGGGAAAGTCAGGATTGTCTATGATATTCTTGTTGCTGAGGTGTGACATTTAGAGGGCGGAAAGCACAGAAGACATATTGATGTGAAGTGTTGATGTGATATTGATGTGATGTATTTTTACTATTATATGTTATTGATTGGCATGCTATAGACCAGAATGGTTCTGTTCCACTCTTTAACCCTTTGCACCATGAGTTTCCCCTTAAATTCCCCCTCATTTAGAGTGAAATATTCAAACCCAAGGCGGCAATTTTTTACGGCTGCCCCATTAAAAAATCTAGATGTCTTGTGCATCATTTTATACACATTTCCCAGTAATTCGACATGGCATGTTTGGTATTGTTGGAAACCTTGGGATCTGGACTAGAATCTAAAATAAAGTTCTGTGGGTTTGAACAGAGCTTAGCTGTGAAGCATGTGTTTGTAATGATGGTCCCAAAACCAGCGCCTTTCGGCTCGTGGCCTTCATCAGGGTTTATGAAACAATATGTCTAAAAGCCTATAAATATACATAAGCACACTAAAATAGAACCAATAAAACAAGACACAGTGGAAATAACAACCAATAGAATACTAACATCTAGTTTCATTGAGCCATAAAGGAACAGAGGATGTGGTCATGTGACAAACCAGAAGCCCCCCCCCCCCACCCCCCCCCACCCCCACTGGTTACCAACAAGATACAGATAGATAGATAGATAGATAGATAGATAGATAGATAGATAGATAGATAGATAGATATAAATAGATACAAAAATGGATAAAACAGATTAAAAAATGTTTAAAAAGAATTAATAAGTGAATCTACTGAGTGAATAAGTGACTTTTGCGATTTTGCTTTTGCGATTAACACTACTTTCTAATCATTTGATGCAACATTGTTTCAAATTGTCTGACATTCTACAACCTGTGTTTTCCTCACCAATACATTTTAAAGGTTTTAACTTTTCTTCGAATTCAAATTCAAATTGAAGAAAAGTTGAAGCCACATACAGTTGTCCATCTGCTTCTCCGGTAAAGATAAAATAGTGAATAAGCAGGAACGTTCTTCTTCAGACTGAACATTCTGCTGTCCGGGAGAAAAAGATGGAATGCCAGATTATAGGTTTGACTGGGCTATTCCAGTTTCCTGCTTGGCTTCCTTTTCATTCACAGTGGGAATCATATTTAATAATTTATGCAATAAATAATGTGGAGTTTGCATGTTTCTCTCTGTGTTCTCCTGGGTTTCCTCCCACAGTCAGGTGGACTGGAGACTCTACATTGTCCATAAGTGTGAAGGTGAGTGTCTGTCTATCTGTCTAGAGTGTCTCAATGCATGCTGGGATAGGATCCAGCAGGTAGAGAACATAAATGAACATACGATGTCATTTAATGGATTGTTTTGTATTGCATCACTGTGCATTGAATGGTAGCTCTTGTTTATTCTGCAATGCCAACCACTTTGCTTTATCTAAGACCACACTGTGTAGGAGGAAGCAGGGCCAAATATTTACTATGTTTACATGAACAGCAATAATCTGTTATTAATCTGATTAAGACAATAGTCTGAATAAGAAATTGTCATGTAAACAGCATTTTCTGATTACTTTAACCTAAATAAGGTCATAGATGGAGGATGCAGAATCATATTAAGATATGCAGAGTATTCCAATTTTAGTGGCATTATTGAAGGCATTTTATACATGTATACACCTTAATCCAACTCTCTATTGGAGGAGTTGCCCATTTTTGGCGATCCGACTGCTTGATGACACTCGCTCTGCCTTCCAGAGGAAAAAAGATGACTGACACCAGAAAAAAACAAGTCCCAACATTCCCGGGGTGAAGCTGAAACTGTCACCATGCTGTGGGCATCGACATGTTAGTCTGTTTGCACCTTCAATAAAGGCTTAAACTGTTAAAACTGACTTCTCCTTTGTCCTGTTAATAGGACTTTGCTCTGCAGCATGTAAACAGGAATATGAATGGAATAGTTCTATAATAAACCCATGTAAACATCTTAATCAGAATATTGTCTTATTAGAATAAGGCCAATAGTCGGATTATTGACTTTAGGCTTTAAATCTGTCTCAAATTTGCTGAAATCGCATCTAGATTTAATGCTTTTGATGCCTAGGCTGATGCTTTTGGAATGTTCTGCAAAGTGAATATACGAAATGAATATCCTCTGCTATGAGGTGGCACAGGAGAAAGACAGAAGAACATCACAGTGTGGAAAGAGAGAAAAACAATAGATTAGTTACAGTGTGAATAAATAATTCAGATTGCAGCGTCAGCAAAGTACATTTACAGGAAGCCAGAGAAGATTTCCAAGGTGACACCGGCAGGGAAAAATAGAGATAGTTCAGAGAGTTTCATAGTTCAGTGTTTTCATTTTTTTCCCCCATCCCATATTCTTTTGTCAACATTATAAAAGGCTATAGAAAGAAAAAGTTGCACAATGTCAAAAAGAGGTCACAAAAACACCAAAGAGCCGCAGACTTCATAGCAAAACATCTTTTCATAATTGTGTTGAAGGGAAATGGAAGATAACAAAACCACAGAGCATTTCATGTCGCCATCTAGATCAAACTCCATTGTGGAGTGGAGAGCTCTTCAGTTCAAAGGGAGAAAGGGGACGTGCGAGTTGATAAGCCGATTGATTTGGAGAGATAAACTGACCGAGAGATGACCTACGGTGATGAGAAACTGATATGAAAAGCCTATTGGATTTTTTTTTTTCCTTCAGACTCAAAACAAAGCAAAAGAAAGCCTTATCCAAAACACAGAATAAGGCCAGAAGATTGACAGCAGATTCTGATCAATGGGAAGGCTTGAACTCTATCAGGAGTGACCAGGAATACCAACTTAGAATGTCAGGGATATTCAGGTTTTGAGCAATATTCCACGTTTTAACATGGGAAAACCAGAATATGAACTACTCACCGAGTTTGTAGCATTAGGATTTTTACTTCCTATCCATTTGAATGAGGCCACGAAAATACTGAAAGGACTGAAAACTGACATTTAACACGCTGGTGAACAGATTCAACAGATCCTGCTGCTGTGATTTTAAACTGACTGTTGGTCCAACGTTTTAGAACATAATTTTGCCAAATAGCATTTTTATTGATAGAAGAGAACACAGCAGAGGGATACCATTTCGGAGAGATAGGCTAATTCCTGTTTGGGAGACCAGATCTACTTTTATTTTTAAATACTAATTTTAGTGTAAAGCAAGAATAGAAATGCAAAATGATGAAGGACCCAGGACTGCTTTAAAAGCAGGATCTGTTGTTGAATCTGTTCACAAACGTGTTAAATGTCAGTTTTCAGTCTATTTTCGTGGCTTCATTCAAATGAATGGGTAGAAATCCGAATGCTACAAACTCATCCAGCTGCATCCGATCTTGGTGATTAGTTTATATTCTGGTTTTCATGGCGGTCAAGTGCCAAATAACCCCCATGTTAAAACTAAGTGGAAAATTGCTTTAAGGTGACCTGGTTATGCTCGATACTCATGTTCCTGTTCAAACCTCTATCTACACTGTTTCAGCGGAGAACAACATTCAAAAAAGGTTTGGCTTTAAAACTTTGAATCCTTTCCCAGCAAGCATTTGATGGACAAGTTTTTCACAATATATTATGGCATGGTAAAAAAGTCAAAATGTGTTCATGTGTGGTTTTCATGTGGACCATATCAACAGCGTCCTATCTCACCGAATCCCCAGTTCCCTTGAGAAAACCTGCTGAGGGAGACTAGTCTAGTGAAGTGTATCCACAGACAGGACGTATCTGTCATATACAGTATGATGAGGCAAATGACAGATAAAGACTTCATGGTTAGGGATGCAATGATATTGTGAGTTCCCAAAATAGACATAATAGACATAAATATCATTGTACAACAGTTCAAAAGTGACTTTAAACATCCTGAAATGTAAAATATTTGTCCACCACAATCTCCCAGAAATGTCATACATGTTGTTTCTAACATGTCTAAGTCTCCATCAGGGTTGTATGACCATTAGTTGGTATATTAGAATATCAACAAGTACATTTCTTTGTTTTGGGCTTCAGTTGAACACATGAAATATGACCAACATTATCTGACACTAAAGAACCATAACAGCTTGACCAATATTAATCAGTTCTTGTCAATTGGATGGAAACATCACTTTAGAATGTGTTCATTCCTGTATTTTAGGATTTCAGTTAGTCATCGTTTACATCGTATCGTTACTTCAAACAGGGATATCCATGACAATATAGAGATATGCTAAAAGTTTATGTGTGAGGGTTAAAAAAGGGTTAAAATGTCTGAGTATAGTGCTGCCTCCCAGGCTCTGTAGAGCATGTCTATTTTAGAATAAGGCATACTTGCAGGTTTAAACACACACACACACACACACACACTCACACCTACACACACCACTCACACAGAGGTAATGGAGGCATTACTGTGAGTGATGGGCCACGCCGGGCCCCTCCACTCCATCACCTGCCCATCTGGAAGACATCTCCATTTACTTGCCACACCCCGACAACACTCATACAGTAAATAGAAAATAGAAATTCACTTGGACAGTAAAGCATTTTGATTCCACTCCTCCAGTTTATCTCTGGAAGTTAAATGCATGCTCTCTGCCTTCTGTACTGCATCATATTTTAAAGCCATCTATTTCTAAAAACCTGCTAATCCAAAGTCAGCTTATTTCTTCAGCTAGACTCGCTGCCATGAGCTGTGCTTGGTGCTTCATTAGTCGCCTGAATGACAGGTTCAGACATCCAGACCACAGCTTGGTATTCTGGCTGGGCAAGCAGCACACACACTTCTAGCTCCACTACAACCTATGCATTTCTAGCTCCCTGACCACATCGGCGCATGGTGACTTATAGTTGCAGCTCGGCCCCGAGCCCCAAAACACATCTCTCTTTCTCAACAAAGACACAAATCCATATCCGGTAATACCACAAAAATACTTTTCCAGATCCAAATAGCTTCAAAACACTGACGGTCACACATCTAGCTCTGGTGAAACCACAAAACACCACAATCTATATTTCACAATGCATTTCACGCTTTTCTAGTTCAACACATTTCTAGTTCCAGTAGCCCCTCCAATAAACACATTTATGTCACAAAAGCTGCCTGTTGAGTATGTCTACATGCATTATCAACCTAACTTTATCAAAATTATAATTGCTTTTAACTTTTATCATGTAGGGCTACTACTCCATACTGATGTATATACAGTATTTAAAAAAAATTAATTGGGTTTAACCGATATGGGTTTTTGAAGGCCAATACCAATATTTTTGGATTAAAGCTGCCAATAGCCGATATTTAATGTCTTTAAATTTGTCCATTTTCTTGCGCAAAAATTCAGTGTTCCCCCCCAGAATTTTATTTTTGTCAGGCTGCCATGGGACCCTAAAACTCCATTGAAACTAATACACATTTTCATGCACACTTGTGTGGAATGCAAACAAATCAATTCAGGTTAAGGGTTTCCCATAGACAACCAGTGTAGTATTGATCAATTCGGTATGTACTCAGACAAACTGCATCATATCCATCATATCAGAGGTGGATGGCACTGAATAAAAGGCTAATATCAGCAAACCAATACATTTGTCTAGACCTACTTTGGAATATTATTAAATATAGCAAACATTAAATAAATTAGTAATGTTCATGGATTTGTAGTTGCTGACTGATAGATTATGCAGTCATTGATGCCTCCCATACTAAAGCTGCTTTCAGGCTGCGGCTTAAACTGTCCCTTGTGTCTTTAACTAACAGGTGATTTATGATCTGAACCCTATAGTTAGGTTTTTAATCAGTAAACCCCATCTAATCATCTCCGCACATTTACCCTCTGTAAAGATGCACCTCCTGGGCTAAACTCTCGTGGTTATCTGATACTATGTGCAGTAGTAGAAAACCCACTGGGATGTATGAAGATGATCCATGGCACAGTGTTCCTCAGAATGGACTGGGATTTGATACAACAGATTGACTACTTTGTTATTATCTTTATTACAGGTGCTATGTGTGTCATTTTACCATCAATAAATCATTACCACATTAATTCTGAGACATTAGTATAATTACTGTAAACAAACTAGACCATCACTGAGAAGATTATCAGCCTGTACTGGCTGCTACACTGCATTTTACATTGTGTAGGGGAGAGCGGGGTAAGTTATCACAAGATGTCAAGTGGCATTTCATCAGTAATAATGTTTTCTTCCAGTAAATTATTCAAAATGTAAAAATGCCATTTTTTAGAGAAGACCTTAATCTAGCTAGAAAAATATATTTCAGTAGTAAGGCACTACTGAGAAATACACCAATGAGTAAAAAGTGTGACAACATGCCCTGCTCTCCCTTACTGAGTTGGATTTGGCGGGAAATCTGATGGGTTGCTTTACTGCACAAAGAGAGATTACTTTACAGCTTACTTTGTCCTGGACTTTACTAACTACAGATTGATGTGCTTTTGTAAGCAATGAGACGTTATGCTGTATATCCCCAGAAATGGCGAACAACTTGTTTGGCTTCATTCTACTGTGCCTTCTCCTGATTCATAATAGATAAATCTGAGCTGGATTCCTTGCACTTGGGACTTTTCAGAGGTAAACTGCTGTGTTGTGCTCTGACAGGTCAAAAGTGTATTCTGATAAGAACTTCCTTTCACAAAACAGAATAAGCTCACTCCTTTCCTCACACAGCCAGACAGATTATCCCCAGGTTAGTGTATATTTGTGTCCCCCACTTGATTTAGCAAGCGTAAAGGTAAAAAAAAAACTTTAAAAAAAACTCTCTGATGCGTTTTATGTTTCTGGCAGCGGTTTGTTTGGAATAAACAGAAGAACTGGGTATTTGGCATAGCCGCCATGGCTGAACAGACAAGAGCGCCACCTACAGAAACTAAAACTTCAACATACATCTGGGCCAAAATGTGGTTTAGGCGAATACAGAGGCATATTATCATCTTTTGATTTGAGAGGAACCACATGAAAAAAAATGGCAGCATTCTCATGATTGTTCTGGTATTTTAGGTGGCGGAGGGATCCTGAGCTTGATCCTAACCCTGGTGAAAATGTTGTTTTACCTATAGAACTGTCCAAACTCAAGATAATGAAGCTCCATCACATGCCATAACGATGGGACTCCTTACATGACACCTGGCAACATACAGTAAGACCAAACCAACACAGTCTCACAAAATGTGGTCATACCTCTGAAACGCAGATTATGTGTTGTGGACATGAATAATGTAACAATTACGTTCCACTATGAAATGATTATGTGACAATAGCATGAATTGGACATGTAAATGGTTAAGTTTAGGCAAGTAAAACAATTTTAGTTAAGGTTAGGGTTAAGGTTAAGCAACTTTTAGGTTAGGTATATGGTTTTCATGCTTAAATATCATGGTTAAATAAGAAAAACTTTTGCTGGAACTGAAAACTTCACCGACTGTTTTAAAACTTGTTTGCATGAGTTCAGAACTGAACCCGGGTCATCGGAATGGAAGGTAAATATATCCGTCCATCCACCCCCCCGACCTCTACACCTTACTCTCCACCGTGCTCTTCAAATATCAAACTACTTCCTCTTTCTAGTCATGTCTCCTGCATGTAATCTTTTCCCGGTGAGGAAATGCATTTCCCTCACTTTTTGTTCACAGAGCATGTAATTTGCATTTTAAGAAATTGAGCTTATTTCCTGAAATTTTGTGAGACAAGGTTGGGCCAAACCTGATTTTTTCTGATTAGCTGCATTAGTTTTTTTTCTAATATGGCCTGGCATATTAGTATACATTTTTTTATAATGCAACACATTTCAGCTCTATAGACAGGATGAGCAGTTTGGGAAATAATTACAGTAAGGGAAATCATGCCAAATGTATGGTAACACTCCATATTTATAGTGCATTATAAGGGAACTCATAAGAAATGATAATGCATTCACAATACTTCATTGTAAGTTAAATCTATAATGTTTTATGAGTGCTGAAGCATGGTCATAAGGCATTATGAGTGCATTATGATTGTATTGAGTGCCCTTATAATGCATTATACATACGGTAGTCATACTGTTTGTTACCGAAAATATTATTTAAATTCTATCAGGGGTGAGGAGCAAAATTAGAACTGCATTTGATTTCTCTATCATCAGGGAGAAAGCGCCTTGCTGCTGAGGAGGTAATCAACAGTTCCGTATCTTTTCGCAGCCATAGAGGAAACGAAGCAGTCCAAACAGGAGAGCCGTTAAGTAAGGCTGCTGTTTTGTCTCAGTAAACACAAGAGGCTTAATGGGATTTCACGATTATCCTCCGAGGCCAGATACTGCAAATCTCCCCCACATCCCCGTGTGTAGGACTAGAATGTTAATGAAAACTAGACTAGAGACGTTTGCTGCAGATCTGGCCCAAGCCAAATGTCTCACTGCAGACGCTGCTGGAGGGTCAACTTCATTGTGGCCACCGAACAAGGAAAACAAACGGTGTTCAGCTGAACTGGAATTGAAAGCTCTCTGTGATGATAATAGAAGACATCTTTGTTTGAAGGATGCAGAGGCATTCTCCTATATCCATCTCATGAAAGTAATAATCTGTGACATTTTTGTATAAATAAATGTCTGTTTTGCGACTCTCCATCACTGATTGCCATAGCACAATAGTGATTCCTATAGCCAGTTCATGAAGGCTTTTACACTTCCTGGCGTGCAGGAAGAGATGCGTTTTAGGTTTCCGGTTTGTTTGGAATACACAGAAGAAGAACTGGGTAGTTAACATGAGCAGTGATAGCCACCATGACTGAACAGACAAAGAAAAGAGCGCCACCTACAGAAACTCAAACTGCATCAACATAAAATCCAAGGAAAAAGATGTCACAGTACTGGACACACTGTTTGATTGACAGGTGATCTCTGGGAAGTGCAGTGCAGAAACACCACAGCAGTGAGCGCTGAGCAACAAAGATGGAGACAATAGTAAAAAAAAAAGAATCTCTTAATTACCACTTAAACTACATCTGTGAAAGCATTCACCTTTAGTGCAGCTAGAACCCAAGTCCTTATATTGTGCACCGCATTGGAAACACTGATGGAGCATACTGAATGGCTGCCATTACAGACTGTGGGTGCTCCAATTACAGCTGACTGCATTGACTGTGTCCCTCTGTTTTCACAATGTCAGCAACATTAAATCCAATGAAAGGCAGGTGAATAAATGCAGCAGTGTATCATGGCATTTAACATATAATAATAATAATAATGATAATAATACCAAAACTAATACAACTTCTACTACTACTACTACTAGTACTACTATTATTACTACTACTACTACTACTGCCACCGCTACTACTATTACTACTGCTACTACTACTACAAGAATTGAGACAAGTTGACACAACTTGTGGCAGGCTCTCAGAAGAATCTGTTGAGCCTCTTCAGCTGGTTGCTCTAATTATTTAAAGCAAAATTCACTTTGGTAGAAGATTCACACCCTGCATATCACAAGTTTGTGAACAGTCAACCTTCAACATTAGCCTGCCCCAATTATCTGTACTATCACTAGCACTCAGGGTTTTTCCCCTAAGCTCTCATTATCAATAATTGCAACAACAAAAAAATATTTCTGGAAAACCTTCAAAACTGTAGAAAAATGAGTATCTGTTAGGACAATGATTTTTTTTTTTTTTTTTTCAAAATGGAGGCAGAAGTATGATATCACTATAGATTCCATATTGGGTAACATTGGTTGACACTGTTCATGAGCTCATATAGGATTATGCTTGCTAAAAGGTGATGTTGGGGGGGATTTGGAGAATATCAGAATAGTAGTTTATCTAGAAAGTCTTTGGTACAGGCTGCTTAGATCAAAGTGGTGTATGTATGCTGGCATTTCCTTCTTGCAGTGGGATTAGCAGAGCTAGCTGCTTCTGGAGGGGCTGCTGTGTTATGGCACTCTTTTACCCTGCTGCAGCTACTTAATCCTGCTGAGTTTTCAACAGACTAACCCTCGTTCCTCAGTTTGCCACAAGTCACTGACCAAAGCCTCAAGTCAACCAACTGCTATATTTCTAGTACATGTCAGTAGAGATGAATTAATGGCTTTTGCAGTAGCAATCACATTGTCATTTGATTGAAATGTGCGGACAGCTAGCAATTTTGACAAGAAATTGGATTCCCTATCAGAGCGATGTGAAATGTAGGGTTCGACCAATATGGGTTTTTGAAAGCGATTGCTGATACTGATATTTTTTTATTGAAGCTGCAGATAGCTGATATTTTGTGCAGATATTCAATATGCTAATATTTGACCCCCTTTATTCTTGTCAGGATGGAAAAAGCCTCTGAAACAGCATTTAGATCATGGGACACTAAATCTCTCCACTGAACCCAGACTAATGAAATTCTTTCAGGGTTCATTTCTTTAAGGTAGGGTGACCCCTCCACCTATTCAATGGTAGGGGAAACACTCAGATACATTGCTAATTTGCAGCCTTTAAATGAAGAAAATATTCCCAAAGACACATTGAACAATTAAATGAGTAAATAAATGTTCGGGAAAAAAGATTCAGACAGCAATATATCAGCAAACCGATATATTGGTGTAAATCCATTGAAAAACAATGGTCAAGAAGTATGATTACCTTGATTTTACATAGAAGGATCATGTGCTCATTTACTGTGCAACATTGATATCTTTTCAAAGGAGAAGAAAATGTCTAACAACATAACAACACTGCAACAATACTTCCGCACATCCATGTTTGTGCACACACAGAGGCTTTCCATGGAGCCATATCAGGAGCTCTGTTTGAAATCCAGCTGGTGCTATTGAGCTGTGTTTAAGGTATTAAGTAAAGCCCTCTAGATCCGTCCACTGTGCAATGATTCTCTTTAATTAAAGAGTGCACTGAGCCGACTGGAGGTCTCAGGGGAGAGTCCACTGGTCACACTGCGCTCAAAAAGTCAAACACTGGCACAAGTCGAAGATCCGCTTTAAAGCTCATTAATCTAGCCCAACCTTTTCCCTGGTAGCTCCCAGGGGGCCTGGAGGGATTTGGGCTGACCAGTATTCCCTAAAGCAATATTGAACCTGAAATCTTCAGGGAGAGAGAGAGCCCCTCTTGACTCTAATCTTTGCTCCATTAAATCACAAGGTGCTCCCTGCTCTCTACCCTTTCGGGGTACACTAGAGTGGTGAAGACTTAATAGTGAGCACTAAGCAGTTTGGGAAATGACTCACTGGGGTGAATCTAACCATAACTAATAGTGATTCTTGAGTTTTTCCTTGGGATTTCTTGTTTTTGAGCAGCTGTAGGATAGGGAAGATGAAGAGGCAGCCACGGTAAGAGATGAATCAAGCAACATCAGGCAGGGCTGTAGTCAAGACCACCTTAGTTGAGTCTTAGACAAGACCTGCTCCAAACGGGGTCAAGACCAAGTCAAGACTGAGACCAGAGCAAATCAAGTCCTATTCAGGTAAAAATAATGATTGCAGAGTTCCTTAAGGATCAGAGATGAAGGTCTATCTGCAAGAGTTCTAGTGCTAAACCCTTCAACATCCAACTAGACAATGCAATGTAAACCTCTTAAATTGTTTGTAGTAATGGCGAGAAAACTAACCCTGAACATTTTTAGATAGGTGGGAAAAAGTCAAGTCAATATCCATAGTGGCTGAAACCAAGACACACTGAGACACATCCAAGACGTCAGAAGTGGTCCGGAGACCAAACTCAAGATATCCCGTCCCGCTGTCAGGACTCGGTGAGCTGGTGAGACAGAGGAGGAAGCTGAGGCTCCATAGGGAGAGACATGGGCCACCATAGAACATTTAGTCAGAGCCATAGCATACTACACATCAACCCTGGGGCCATAGATAAACAGGCGTTGCACCAGATATCGCTGTCTCCTTCAACCCAGCCAGTGTGTCAGTCAGTGTGGCCTCCAGAGAGACTGCAGCTGTCAGACAGTCTCTCTGGAGGCCAATTGAAATGGTGTGACCTTGAGCGGGTAGATTGAACTAATATGCCAGCTGAGGGCCAAGAGGGGATTTCACCTTCCTAATGGAAAGCTTTCCGAGGGCTTACTGAGTGATGGCTCAGCGTAAGGTGCCACCCATTTGGATTGGATTAATAAAACTGGAAGACATTAGGAATGGGTCGATAGCCTCTCCTGCCATGCACACTCATAAGCAGATAAAATGTGTGCGCCCACACACAAACATGCACACGCATAACACACACACAGACATCCAGTTGGCTGACGGTCACAAGTCCCTCATCAGGGAGTAAATTCACAGATACTTGTCTCCAGAGTCTAACCCTACGTTCAGACCAAATACAAAAAAATGTAGAGGCGGCGTCAATGCATGCAAAGTCAATGGAAGGAGGCAAATGGATAGAGCTGGATGCAACTTCTCTCTAGATAACGTAAATTGAGGCAAAGAGACAATCTCTGGAGTTGAAACTTTTCAAAATGAGCAGAAATTTGCCTGCTGCAGTAAAGCGAATCAGCTTCAAGCAGGACTCTATCCAGTTGCCTGTAAATTTCTCCCCCCCACCTAGTATTTACAGCAGGAAAAATGTGTACTTGTGCATTGGGTACTTGTGACCAATAACACTGACCAATATATATATATATATATACAGTATACATATATATATATATTTTTAATAAAAGCTTCCCCAAAGAAGACATTGGTGGTGCTGCTGCCAAGCCTGGAGCAATGCAGCATGATATAATAAAAAATATATTGCGGAAGCAGAGCTTTAACTAATCTACACTGTCTCATCATGAAAGATGTCAACCAAAACTACAAACCTATGGGTCTATAGAAAGATTGTCAACCAAACCAAAAAGTCAAAAAGTCCAATTCTCTCGTTTGGCTGTGGGTTGGGCTCTGATTATTCAGCAGACTCCTGAGCCTTTACGCCTGGCTGTCAAACAACTGTATTGCCCATAACTTATTGAAAAGTTTTCTGGGAACAAAAAAAATGTTGATGCACCGATGTTGTCAGTGCATTTGGACTACTCCATCCGTCACTCGGAGGGTCCTGGTTCAGTCCAAGCCCAGCATTGTCAGTGTCACTATCCTCAATAATTTTTCTCCTACCAGGCTTGGGCTGTCCTCTATTTATCCTGTTTTTATGAATCCCCCACCTCTCTGTTCCCCAGTCCATGTCAGTGACAGACAAACTGTTGCTAAAAATGAGGGCATTAAGGTACGTGTGAGTGATAGACAGGCAGCTGTGACTAGGGGTCGGTGCTCCCGCCCTTTTGCTGCTAATCCTAACAAGCTAATTTGCATACCTGCTCTCTGTCAAACTAAAGATTACCAACGTTATTTTAATTGCCCTCTGACCATGCATCACACCAAGCTGGCCCTACTCAATGTTAGATCCCTGTCTAACACGACTTATTTTAAATGACTTAATTGTTTCTCACAACCTGGATTCTTCATTTCTTACAGAGACTTGGCTCAGGCCAGGCGAATGCAGCCCTCTTATACAGCTGTGCCCTCCTAATTATACTTATCTAAATACCCCGAGGCTCAATGGCCACAGCGGGGTGGGGTGGGGGGGTGGGGGGTGGGGGGGGTGGGCTGGCTGTTGTTTTTAAAAAACATTCAAATGTATCCCTATCAATGCTGATGTCCTTACTGGTTCTGAGGTGGTTTTATTCAGAACTGATTTTGTGATTCCAATTTGCCCCTCCACAAAACCCATTGGTAGCTGATTTTATTTCCTCTGTTGTTAATATGATCAAATAAGTTAATATGTTAATATGATCCGGTGATCATGTGTGGTGATTTTAATATTCACATTGATGACCCCTCAAACAGCTTTGCCTTTGAATTTTTAAATATTACTGAATCATTTAATTTAGCTCAGCATATATCTGGCCCCGCCTATATCCGAGGCCATACCCTTGATCTTGTCTTTACCATGGGCTTGTCACTCAACTCTTTTAATATGGAGGATTTTATCTCTGATCACAAATGCATTCTCTTTGATTTAATTTTTCCATCAGCTGCCGCCTCTCAAAAGCGTGCTATACGTTCTTGCTTATTTAATGAACAATCTGCCTCTAAATTCTCATGCATTTCCCCTCTGCTGAGTCAAAGCATGTCTCAGTTCTCCCTTACAGATGATCTCGTAAGCTGTTGTGATGATGTGTGTCTATCCGCCTTGGATGCTGTGGCATCTTTCAAGTCCAGGTCCATACCCAACGTGAACTGTTCCCCTTCGTTAAATGAGGACATTCGCTGTAGAGAATGTAGAAGGGCAGAACGTAGATGGAAAGGTTCTGGTCTACAAGTCCACTATCTACACTGGAAAGAATTACTATCTTCATTGAATAAAAGAATGAAAGATGCTAGAACTACTTTTTTGCCAACCTAATTTGTGATAAGTATAACCCCAAATTCTTCTGGCTCCTCAGTTGGTGACTGTGAAAAATTTCTATTTCTTTGTGGATAAGATGAACACCGTCTAGCTCCCTCCCTGTACTGTCATGTGTTTCCCCTGTTCGGCTGAACCAGTGCACCCCTATCTCCCAGCAGGAACTCAATGACACTGTCATGTATGCAACTGTCCTATAGTCCCTTGGATATATTGCCAACTAAATTCCTGAAGGAAACATTTGGAACCATTGCCCCAAGTCTTCTTTCCACTGTTAATAGTTCCCTCTCCTTTGGCTGTGTTCCAGACTATTTTAAGATGGCTTCCATGCAGCCCCTTTTCAAGAAACCTGGCCTTGATCCATCGCTGCTTCAGAACTACCGCCCTATATCCAAACTTTATTTCTAAGGTGATTGAAAAAAAACGTGGCTAAAGAGCAATTGGATATCGTTGAATGCAGTAATATCTTTGATACATTTCAATCAGGCTTTCGTCAGCAACACAGCACTGAAACAGAGAGTATTAAAGAGTGGTAAATGACTTATTAGTGTGTGCTTACAATGGTGAGTGCTCTTTGTTAGTGCTCCTCGACCCCTGCTTTTGACAGTATTGACCATACCATCTTGATCGACAGGCTTAGGAAATGGATTGGTTTATCTGGTTCTGCCCTAAACTGGTTCTCCTCTTATCTATCAAACAGAGAGTCTGCTGTTTGTATGGGGGCCATGTCTCCCTTTTTCTCCACTGACCTGCGGTGTACCTCATGGGTCTATTCATGGGCCAATTTTATTCTCTTTATATATGCTTCCCTTATGACATATCATCCGCAGTTTCGGCTGCATTTCTTATCATTGTTATACTGATGACACTCAGCTTTATACGTCTGTCAAACCTGATGAACTTGACAAAGTGGCTTCTTTGAACAACTACCAGTCTGTCATTAAAGACTGGATGGCCCACAAGTTCCTACAATTGAACTCCGGTAAAACCAAGGTACTTCTTATAGGGTCTGTTAACGTTGCCTAGGTCCCCTTGGCTCTAACATCACAATCAGAATCAGAATCAAACTTTATTCGCCAATAACAACACATCACAATTTGACATGGTTAATACGCACCAGTGTGCAACAAGACAGACAGAAGTCCATAAAGTAATCCGCAAAAAGTTTAGGTGTCATCTTTAATCCTCATCCTCTCTGCATTGGTTACCTGTCAAATTCAGAATAGATTTTAAGATTATTTTAATTATCTACAAGGCTTTACATGTCCTAGCATCTTCCTATATTTGTGACCTGTTAACTCCTTACTCCACATCTAGGTCACTTGGGTCCTCTGACCAAGGGCTTCTAGCCGTCCCTCGTTCTAAACTAAAATCTGGAGGTGATTGTGCGTTTATGGTTAAGGCCCCTAAGCTCTTGAATACCCTCCCATTATCTGTCCACTTATTTTTTCTGTGTGTATTTAAGCGCTATTTTTAATTGCCTATTTTTAATTGCATTTTAACTGTTACATTGCTCTGTACAGTTGCTGTGTTGCACTGTGCTGATCACTGTTTGCTGTCTTTTTAATGTCACTTTTGTGTAAAGCGCTTTGTAACATCATTGAAAAGTGCTATATAAATAAAGATTTACTTACTTACTTACTAATCATAATTACTGGACTATAGAAAGATGTCAACCTAAACCACTAATCATAATGACTATAGAAAGATGTCAACCAAAACAACTACTTATGGCTGGTCTGTCACCCTGCTGCTTTCTGTTGTGTAAAATTGTGTCATCAAACCTGCATTTTGTCCCGCCAATTTTGCTGCTTATTTTTAAGACAAGCCATCAAACTCATGCAGACTCTTCACCTTGCTTCCTATGTGAACTTACAATAAGGATTTCTCTAAGACTTGAATGTCCATGGAGTCAAGGTTGCCCAGAGTCAACCCAAGGTGACCCGTCCAGCACAGGAAGCTGATGATGCAGCCTCTCTCTGTTACTGACACCCAGCTCGTTTTCAGTGACAGGTGGAGCACTAAGACAGGAATCCATCAGCACTAATATGCTCAACGTGACCGATCAATAGTGCTGTACAGTATGTGAGCTAAGAAAAGGAGCTCTTAAATGAATGTGAAGCAGACAAGAGTATAACTGCCTGGAGCAAAGAGAGGTCTCCCTGCTATTAATATGAGCGCAGTAGACATCTCCAGGAAGAATCTGTTTAATTTATATCTTCTGCTTCAAGCCATTATGGACTCCAATTCAAACCTGTAGGGAAATAAAAGTCTGGATCAGACTGGAGTTGACGATAAGATATTCTCAAGGTGTCAAAAAAATTACTGTTTTTGTAGCGATATTGTTGCAGATTGCAGAACAGTTTTTGCTCTGGGGCTGGGTAAGTCTCATCTTGCATCAGGGCTGATGATGTTTTCCCCCAAACATCCAAGCAATTTGAAACCTCTCGGTAATAATAAAGCAAATGGCTGATGGTGATTGTAGTGGCATTACCGCGGCCCCACCAATCATAATCAAGACGTTGCTGATTAACATGCCGTGCTCCTGCATAAACAAACCCCGGTGTTGGCTAACGACAGAAAGCACTGTGCATTAAACAACAATTATACTCAGTAGGATTTATTCAGCTGCTGTGTTTTATGACGTTCCCAAAATCATAAATTAGTGGGACTCTACAGCGCAAAACTATTGTGTTGAGTATCAAACTGAATTATGTTCTTGTTTTACTTTTTTGCCCTTTTTTATTGCCCATATATCTATAATAATTTTCCACCAGCTTCAATAAATGTAAAACAGATTAAAAAAAAAAGTGGCTTTAAAAAGACACGCATTTAGCATTCAGGTGACGGACAAAATACAAAAAGCTGCTCACTCTGACTCCACTGTTCACCTCTGTTAAAAAAACAGAGACCTTTGATCTGGCTGACTATCTCCTCCTTTTAGAGTCAACTAACCTTTCTAAACCAAGATCAAAGAGTAGGTGTTACTATGAAGCACAATTGCGACAGATACAATTTATTTGGCTATATACATTTTTTATATATTCACACATTCTTGAAGATTTTGTATAAATAGACAGACCTCTGTACACCACTCAAAGTCTATTTTATTTAACTGTTTCCCAACATTACAAATGCAAACTATTATTTCACGGCCTCAAAATACATGTAAGCCTCGGCTGTCGCATTTAGCAGTCACACACTGTCAATAGCTCAGTCAGTTAATTTAGAGAGTTAATTTAGAGAGTGATTGTTCAACCCAGTGATTGAAAAGATTTTATGGATGCTGTCCTGCTGGATATCTACACATTTGAAACAGAGAATCTCATATTTGCATTAAAAATTTGTTGTATTTAAAGAGCAATGCATTCTGTATCTGTTTCTTGACAAACAAAGGAGTGCTCTTGAGAGAGTGTCAACATACTTATGATATTACCTTTGTAATACATATTTGAATGTGTGTGCATTTTACTAATACGAGCACTAATTCATTGCAAATGGATAGTATGCATTGCATGGTTCAAATTGATAGTAATAATACATTCATTTGCGCAGCACCTTTGTAAAACAAATTTGACAAAGTGCTTCACAGTCAAGACAAACAAAAGACATGGAAACAACGATACACAAGAAAAGGACAGCTGCATGTAAGTTTAAATACAATCTCGCTGTTGTTAGTTTCACTGTCATAGTGATATCTTGTTCTTCATGTTTAACATGGACAAAATTGAAAATGCAGACTTCCGCAATATCTGGTTGAATTGCCACAATACTGTACAAGAGCTTTCAGTTTGCTGGTGACAGCTATCAACAGCCCACAGCCATGGTCCTATGGTAACTGTAGGAAAAAAATGATATAATGACATCAGCAATACTGTAGTATTTCAGTCCTTTCCAGCCTTCTTAATGTGCAAATGATAAGCGATAGTGACCCAGGTGAGACAGATCATTGGCTTGGGTCTAATGACATTTTAATGGGAAACTAATGGGGGCTTCTGGGGACAAACCTCAGTGGGTTCAAGCACTCCGATGGAGTCAGTCCCTGCCGAGTCAACATGTTAGTCAATGAGGCATGAGAAACAGGCTAATTGCTGTTTCATAATGGCTGTGTGTAAAAACAGTTATTGTTCTGCTCAACCCTCTCCAGGAAGTATTTTGCTCCAGGTTGAGGCATATTGCTTTTCTTGTGTCAGGCTGTGCTCCATGATGCAAAGATTGGAAACTTTACTACATATAATACTAGAACGTACAAATACAAAAATATTTTTTACTGGAAGACAAGGTGATTCAGACCATTCTTCTCAACATCTTTTTATCTTCTCCCTTCTGAACTTAAAGGGGTCATATTATAGGATTTTTTTTTTTTTCTCTTCATGTACATATATGATTAAAGTTGCTTAATGAATATGTTGTTAAAATATGATTTTGTTTGAATGGTTAAAAAAGTTATTGCATTTTCAAAAATCCATCCATTTTTTACAGTTAGTTTCAGACTAATTCCAGTAAACACATCACAGCTGGACTTGGTCCTGATTAGCTCCCCTCATTAAAGAATTACTGAAATCCATCCATTCAGGCCAGTTTGCAGCATTTGAACTGGAAAGCCTCCACTCAGCAGGTTTACCTCATTTGAATTAGAGGAGCTGCTGTCAGCCAATCAGGGTCCAGTATTGGGAGGTATCCAGTATTCAATAACTAGCCTTTTAACTAAACTAGATTTATTTGCAAAACATTCATTCTTATCCTGAGCCCTGGTATATTTGAAAACAAAATCATAAAAAAATGCAATAATATGGAGCCTTTCATGCCTATATTCAGTCAGCAACAAAAAAAACATATTGGTCATTATCTTCAGTATATTCCAAGCACACAAAAAAATGAAGTTTTCTTGCAAGGTCAACGTGGAATTCTAGCATTCACAGCACAGCCTGTGATAATCCCCTCTTCTGTAAGAGGTCAGCAGGTGAAGGAGTCCCCAGGGCGGTGTGTGTGTGCATGTGTGTGTGTTTGTGTGTTTGCGGGTGTTGCAGCATGCATTTTTTACTCCAGCCAACAGTAAGGACCAGCCTGTTCTGTCAAAAGCTTAAAGGTATAGTGCGGGGTCAGAGGCTAGGCTGCGGTTAATGCTGTTCCAAATTGCCTTTCCTTCGAGATTCTCCCCCGCCGAGGCTCCAGAGAAAGGTGGGAAGGTCACACAATAAGGATAGGGTGAAGGAAGTATATGGGAGTGAGTCTCAAGCACAGAAGCACATGCTCGGCCAGTTAACCTGTCCGCCGCGCTGAGAGACTCACCCCACTTCAAACCCTTGTGACAATAGATTGAATTCTGCTCGCTATAATCCTCAGGTGTTGTCCCTTTGTTGTCCATGTTTGCACTCATCTCTCTCCAAATCAAGGAGGAAAGAAAATACTAAAGGTGGGAGATGGTGCGTGTTATTTACAGTAAGACAGGGTCCTCTGAAACCAGGCTCTGGACCATGCCAGTGCCTTCTGCTATGTCTCTCTCCTACTGCCTTAATGAAGAGAAAATACTCAGGGAGAGTGAGCTGCCCAATCACCTTAAAAAAAAATCTAATGTGAGCACTTAAAATGGGAGGACAGTTTCACTTGACGGGCACAAGGGTTTCACTGCAGCAATTAATGGATAGGATTAAAGGCAATCATATAAAGGATTTTCACTTACCAAATGAATTGTGATTAACGTCATTCTACGTGTCTGTTTTAAATGTTTTATTTCATTATTTCCCCTTCTCCATCTGCTGTAAGTTCCCTCTGAGGTTACACATTAGGAGTTTGTTAGATGTTGAATTTATCCTTGAATTTAGAAAGGAAGCACAAAGCAGATCACTGCTCGGCAACTGTGGGTGACTTTTAGTGAGCATAATGTGTGATCACAGGTACTTTTATATATTAATAAGAAAATCAACATGTAACATATGTAAATAAATAAGTAAACTACAGTTTAGAGACAGGATGTTTCTAATTTCACAATGCATGACCTGAACATGAGTCGTAATAAGTTTAGACAGGTTATATGAGCAAAAAAATAAAAATACTGATCAATTTTACGTCAGTAATAGGTGCTAATGCCCACATAAATTTAACCACAATTTTGTGATCTTTTTGCACCAACAATAACCATGTACAGTGTTTGGTATCTTCTGAAAGACAATCCTCATATGGTACTGAGTTTACAATTCAGCCAGATTAACTTTGTGGCTACTGGATCTGCTGAAAATGACCACGACCCCATTCCCTCCCCTGCTTTAGTCTATTCTCACCTAAATCATATGTTCTTTATAGGCTTAGAGGGGCTACAGTAAATGCCACAGACAGAAAAATCAATCTTTGTCCAGAATGAACCTCAGGTATAAGACCAGATAGAGTCACATTTCTTTTAATGTAAGAACTTCCATATTAACCACCACAATCACACATCACCAGATCGTTTGGACTAGTATGGGAAAGTATTTTCTTAGTTAATTTGTTTAAATACAAACTTGGATGATATCTTGATGCTACAATGATTAAAGTAAAATGTAGGTCTAAATTTATTCACACTGCTGGAATATTTGATTTATGTCAGCTACTTTGTGTTGTTAATACTATATTTCTTTCCAAACCGACCAGATATAAATATGTAAGTTGTAGCTGACACCTAGTTTTAACAGTAGCAGTTTGAATTGGCTAACGTCACCCAATGTTAGCATTGGCTAGCAGACACAGCTAGCATAAACAATTTGCATGTCAAAGAAGCACCACTAAGGATATGAAGCATAATATTACCATATTGCTAAAGATAAAGGGAGTTAATATAGACAATTAAAGACAATTCAATCTAGTTTGTATGGAGATAAAAGCACTAATTGGTTTTGAGATTAATGACATTAGTTAACAGTATGGATCAACATCATGGATGTTTCTTCAGTTGCAGTTCCTGCAGTCTTTGATTTGGACCTTCTGCAGCTCTGCTTATCTCTCTACCAGATCCCAGGATAATTTTGGTGTAGATTTTAAATTTTTTGTCTGACCAGTTGACCATTTCCATCTGCTTCACTGTCTTCGGGCTACAGTCTACCACCCCCAGTACCACCTAAAACAAATATGGCCACCGTGTGACTAAAGCAAATGCAAAATCACTGAAGGAACACCGTGCTGTGTCACATCAAAAGAAGCTAATACAACAATATACCACTCGCAATACAATTTTCTCAAGAGTGCCATTCTTGTACATATGCCTGAGAAAACCATCATCACCACAAACAATCCAGCAAGGCCAACTGCATGGATAAAATGAAACAATTCCTTCTGGACAGTTGCAATGCTTTTGAACACCTACTCAACCAATTGCTGCTGCCTCCTTCATGAGTTATTCTGTCTCATTCTTTCTAGGGAGATACTGGCTTTTCACACATTGATTGAAAGGCTCATTCTCAAAGGGACTGATGCTGAACGGCTGACAACACTATAGCCAGTAATGGCTTCTGCTCCATAGCACAGACAGAAGGCGCTTTCAGTGTCATTCTTCTCAACCCTCGCATTTATATTCCCCACAAATTACACTAAGGATCAATGCTGCTGTCTGCATTTCCACAACCGCGAGGTCAAATGCTATGTTATTTTTTCAGTATTTTTCTTTTCAGATGATCCACTATTCAAGTCTGAAATCTTGAATATTGCAAAAAAAAAAAATTGGTAACACTGGAGGACAAGGCCAGTCTTCACTTGATGAACGCATCTCTACCACATGATGTTCTTGCAGCTCTAAATGCGTTGTTGCATTTTGTGATGCGCGTGCCTTTCACTTGAAGTAAAGTGTATGTACAGTGCAGATACAAACATATTCTGACAGCCTCAACAAGATTTAAATGGGTGTCTGTCTGCCCCTTTTTTTTTTTTTTTTTTTTTTGCTTGGCTGTAGCAGGAAAACAGTTACGTGGAAAGGTAAAATGAAATATTAAACACCGTAGACCTGATTCTTTTCGTTTCAAAGTGAATCTAGTGAGCACTGGAGGGATAGCTGTGCAAATCCACAGAGGCAATATGCTCTGTACAAGGTTAGACTCAGCTCTGCCTTTCTTTTTATGGAAGATCCTACAAGACTTGTATGGTAGCATGGGACTTATGTAGGTTAGAATAATATACTGACGGTCTGGACCAAGCAGCAATCATCATCTATATTTGGTTTATTTTTGGTTAATTTATATATCATAGTAAGTAGAATTAAACTGATGTAAGTTATATCAAGATATACTCTTTTTAGGGAGATAAGCATAAAGTAATTGATTTATTATTGGTGGTTGTTTGCCCAATGATGGTCACCATTACCATGATGGTCATACTTTACCCTCCTATTTTGAGGTAAAATGTAGGCCTACATTCACACTATTGCAATATTTGATTTATGTAATATTCAGTGGTAGCCAATGTTAGCAGTCAGCTATTTTGTGTTGTTAACATATTTATTTCCAAACTGACCAGGTTTAATTATGTAAGTTGTAGCTGACACCTAGTTTGAACAGTAGCAGTTTGAACTGGCTAGAGTCACCCATTGTTAGCATTAGCTAGCAGACACAGCTAGCATAAACAATTTGACTATTAACGTGGAATCCTATGACCAAAGCATATCAAAATGCTTCACTGGACACGTTTCAAAATGAATGCAAAACAAAATGTGCACATGCCTACAGTCTTTTCTGACAGGGGTTAGGGTCAGTTTCAATCGGCCGACACACCATGCGGCTGCAGATTGCATCGCGGCGAGGTCACGGCATCTTCTCAGCTGGGGGTGGAGGGTGGCCACATGCTTAACACTAGAGAGGCAAATGGATTTTTAGCCAACAAGCTGTCCATTGAAGGGGGTAAATATAGTAAGGAAATGTCATGCAGGGACATTTTGAAATACTAAAATTTGTCTTTTTGATGAAAATGTCCTTCAAATTTAGTCTGATTTTCTTATTTTTTAGGGGCATTTTTGCCTTTATTAGATAATCTGTAGTGAGACAGGAAAGATTAGGGAGGGAGAGAGAGGGGGATGGAATGCAACAACGGTCCCAGACCACATGTGAACCCAGGACATCCATATGATCTGCGACTTAGACCACTAAACCACCAGGATGGCCTAATTTAGTCAGATTTTACTCATATTGATTCAATTAATCACTTATTCACTGACTAAAATGGCATATGATACATTACAGTTGACAAAAACATTACTATTATGAAAATAATACTGCAGCAGCTCTTTAACTCCAGATTGGAAAAAATGTCACCACTGCATTCAAGTAGATTACATTTGCAACCTCTAGACATTTTCCAATTCATTGGTTGATCTAGGAGATGTCTGATATTTGAAAATGTTGTCCAGCTGGACAAACAGGCATTGTGCTCTGTAAAATTATTTGATTACAATAAACAATATCTCCAGTGATAAGCAAGCATTTTCGTTTTCTGGTCTGCAAGAGTAAATGCATGCCTATGATTGGATTATATACTTCCAACTGTTTTCTATCTAATTCTTCTTGAAAATAAACTATAACTTTTTTTTTCAAATGCTATTGATTTAGTCATATTTTGGTACATATATATACAATTAAATAAAATAACGGGAGTTGCACTGTTGAGGCTTTGGGTTTGCAGAGGTGGTCGACCGCTAGCTGTAGAGGTTACACCCATTTACCACAGAATTAGACAGGGAAAGAGGCTCTACCGCTGTCAGAGAAAACTGAAAAATATACTAGAAACAGTTCTTCATCACATCTATATGTCAGATTCAGTGCTCATTGTGTGTCTTATGAAATAAATAGAAGTTTTCCTTCAACAATGAAAGGATGATGTAGTGCCCAGTGACCTTCTGGCTGCATCTTCACATTAACAGTGGGTGAGGTCACCCAGGGCATCAATATTGACAACTCTGTAAGGGCAGCTTTGGTCAGCAGTTTTCTGTCTCAGGATGGATGTCTAAGCTTCTGATGAAAATGAGCGAAAACACGCAGGAAGGCTGAGAAGAGGAAGACAGAGGAAATGCATGTGTCTGGCAAGGCCAAAGTATTGGCAAAGAGCAGAAAATAATAATCAGTGAGAAAGGCTTAGCCTGGCGAGCTAGACCTCCAGTCCAGCTGTAGCTCTTTGGGTCAAAGAGTCAAAGAGTCTGGTTAGGACCAGGCAAAGAAAGGCTATCATTAAAGGTGCAATAAGTAAAGTTTTTACTGTCAAGCACAAGCAGACCATGATAAAATTGCAGGGCTGATAGGGTTATTGATCAATATCAATGACTCAGCAATTACTTCACCAGGTGCTGAGATTTCTGGCTTTCAAAACTCACTGTCCGGCCTACTATTGGATAGATAGCAGTATCATTTTAGACTTTTTTTGTGTATGCTAATTGTGTGGTTCCATTTTCTGTCCTCTTTCCTGTTTCCTCTTCCCTGGCTGGTGTCAAGAAAGTTGATGATAAAAAGTACATGGTTCATAGCGTTCACAGGAAGGAATTTGTCAACCTGTTATTTTCACTGTGGGAGTTTTGAATAGTGGCCTTTGTGGAAGCAGGTGTCAGTTACTGTAAGGGAGCAGTGCAATCTAACTCGGTCCTCTTCACTTCCGCCAACCATTCAGACCATAGAATGCCCCCTGCAGCCAACAGCATTTCCTTGGAACATAATTAACCCCCATTCAAGAATGGTGCATGACTAATGGGTTTCAGCCAATTTTTACATTCGGTGTTCATGAATGCCTTGTGGTCCTGCAAAACTAGACTGCAAGCTGCTTCCAGTGCTGTGAATAAGAAAGCCCTGCATTTTCAAATGTGGAAATATACAGACGGCAGCACATGAAACATGTTAAAAGCACTGGAGAAATTCAAAAAGACCATCAATGGGAAAAACTTTTTTGGAGATAAAATGTTTTCGGCATTACTGGTAGACAGGAGACCACTGCGCATCCCCTCAAACACTCAGGCATTTGTCTTACTTTTGCAGATTTGCACTGCAGAGCTTTTGCCGGCCATTTGTTTAGCTCTAGGCGCTGCTCTGTGGCTCGCCTGACAACTCTGTAAAGGTAAATAACGATGCAGCTGATTTCTTCTGACAGGATTCTGTGTCTCTGGTTTGCATTTGCATGTTTTATGTTTATTACTGCAGGAATGAGAGCCTCAGGGACACTGTCAGTGGCATTTCACTTGGTCAGTTCATTACATGCACTGTGCTTGGCGCAAGAGCAGCAGCCCGCCCCCAGCGTTTATTTCTATGAAACTGATAAACATGCAGTTCTCCTGAAACATCTTTCATAGAATTTCATTGAATTCATGAAGAGTTTCATTGTAAAATGAAAAACCCATTTAAAAAAGAAAACCCATCCACTCCTGCAGTATAATGTTACTGAGGTCCTGAAATCACAGAGTGAAATTCACTTATGTTCACAATATAATTTATTAATTCCCTCTATCAGCCACTGCTATCAGCACAAACGCATCCGGCTTCTCTGTCTATGTCAACAAATTCAACTGCTGAATGTCTGCTTGAGTAATCATTTTAATGTCAAAGACGAATAAAGCCCTGAAGTGGCAAAATGAGACCATATAACCATGTTGCATGTCAAAGCAAATTCTCCTCTTTTCCCTCTTTCCTTTATTCATATGGCATTGTTTTGCCACAGCAGCTTGTGAGACAGTCTCAGCTTTCATATCATCTTCAGTTTGAGCAAATGGCTTGGCTTAGTGTTAACAAGCAACAGCATGGCTGTGATCATCTGCAATGCATACTGTATTAAACAGACCGTTACAGGGAATAACCAAGCCCCTGGGCCCGACAGATGTCGCAAATGTGCGTGTACTTTTGCTGTAATCAACAGTGCAGTATTGCACACCCACTTCACTGTTTTTAAGTTATATAGCTATAGTTATATAAAACCAATGGGACATATATACTTTGTAAACTAGATTAAGTTTCTCCACTCCAAACAATTTCAGCCTATGCTAAAATTAAAGCAATCTATTTGACAAGACATTCTTATTTATATAGTCTAACTGTTATTAAGGAGGAATTGTTTTTACAGCCTGGACAGAGCTTGTTAATAATATAGAAATGAAGAATAGCAATGTGGCAAAGGCATGGAGCAGCCTCGTGGTTACTGTCCCGTAACGGAAAGCTCACTGGTGCAATCCCCACAACAACCATGCATCATGTCGAAGTGTCACTGAGCAAGACACTGAAACCCTACCTGCAAGTCGCTCTGGTTAAGAGCATCAGCAAAATGTAAATGCAAAGCTGGTGATGCAGTAGAGATGGCAAAGAACATACACATTAGCAAACAACAACACTCCACAACAAGCAGCAATATTAAAGGTGCTGCATGTAGCATTTTTAAACGTCAATATATCATTGTCAAATTAATTATGCTACCTTGGTATAATAACCGTAAACAAATGAGACCATGGTGGAGATGATAGTCTCTATCTCACGCCAGTGGTATTGCTTGTTAGTGCTTCTCGAAATGAAGACCACATTTCCCATAAACCCTGTTGCTTCCTGCCCCCCCCCCCTCCCCCTCCCTGGTGTCTTTGGCTTTACTGAATATGATAAAAATTTTGGAAGTGATTTTTCCATCGGACTTTCATTCCACCATCTGTCAAACTCTACAAGCTTCAGCTCCGTTTGCCCTGGAAGAACAGCATCTTTCTCCTGTTTTGTGCTGTAAAGCAATCCAGCAGATTTCCCTCCAAATCCGACTCAGTGGCTCACAATGTAAAACGCAGAGCAGAGGCCGCTAGAGGCTGCCAGTCTTCTCGACGATGGTCTCATTTGTTTACGGTAATTACCCTAACGTCTCAAAATGAATGTGGTGACGATTTACTGATGGTAAAATGATACACGTAGCACCTTTAATGTTATGCTAAAACAAGGCTGATGAGTGTAGCATCAAGTAGAGCCAACTTCTCCCCTGACCAAAAAACCAGGCTTTCCCTGGCAAGATTTCAGCCAAGCTCAGCCAGCTCCCCAGGCGACTCCTCTTATCTTTGGAATATAAATCCAAGGAAGAGAATATGAGACAAGGGTTAAAATCACAGTCTTTTCTGACAAGCATCTGCTATCTCTCTCTCCCCCTCTCTCTTTCTCTCTCTCTCTCTCTCTCACACACACACACACGCACACAGTTTAAGTGGACAAAAACTGAACGATTTCCATTCCTGCTGCCATTGTTCATCACACAAAGAGATACGTTTTTATTCAACGCTCCCAACTTCCCCCCCAACCCCGCTACCCAAACAGCCCCGCGGATGGGAGCTGGCAGTCTAAAAGAGAGCCAGACCTGTCAGAGTCCTAATCGTTGCGGAGAGGCCCTTGGCTCTGTATGCACAGCAGACGCCAGCCCCAATTAGACAGGTGTATACAGTCTGCCAGTCCATGAGAGGAGAGCGGACAAGCCCTATTCTCTGTGCTAACGCTGGTTCTGCGCCACTGCTGCTGGATCGATGCAGCTCTGGGACTCAGAGAGTTGGACTGGAGCATCTGCAGCAGGCGGCCCGGTGGCTGAAAATAAGCCTGAGAAGGAACTTTGTTGACAGATGAGAGAAGCGAGAGATCAGCGGGAAACGAGAACTTGTTGACGCTGATTTCAAACGCGGCGCATCAAAAACGAGCGCTGCGTTTGCCATTTCCCAGCGAAGATTTTGACGGTGCATAGATGTTGATACAAGCGTTGGAAACCCATGTAAATATTACACCACAATGAAAGTTGAGACGTCCGTAGCTGCTACCTAAATATCTTTCTGATATCAGTTCAAAACAGTTTCTAAAGATGTCTCAATATGATTTTTTACGATAATATCATATTGTGGATTTTTTGGGTGTCACCCTCCATCAAATGCTAGCTGGGTGGTGTCAATCAGCGGCAGGATTACAGGCCAAATGAGCCGTATGATTCATTGATATTATCCGTAAACATATGAGCAAAATGGGCAGAGAGCTAGCAGAGTGATGCTTAGGCCAAGGCAAGGCAGCAACCCAAACGTAGCCCAGATTGCCCGCTGATTTGCAATGAATATTCCCCAGATCCCCTGGGCAAGATGTGGAGTGAAAGCTGTAACGTGACAGCAGTCAATTAGACTGCGCAAAGCAGTAGGACCTCAGCGTTAAACACAGAATCGAGACAGAATTACTGTATCTGTAAAAAGAGTTTGTTTCATTGTCAAATATAGAACCAAACAAGAGAGATTCATTTCCTTGTGTGACTATACGAGTCGCAGCATGTTATTCAAAGACCAATACACCAGAGAGCTGAAACGACGTTCAAAGATGACAGGATGTGGGATGTGATGGTGACACATAAAGCAGGTGCAGTTCAAAGCGCATCAGATCCCATTTGCATTCTCTCTAATTTAACTCCGAGAGGTTCTGTCACGAGAAATCTCAAAACGGAGAGGAGACAGAGATATTGTAAAGCAGATGAACGCAGCCTTCAGGAAACCGGCTTTGACTGACAGAAATGAGGGTAAACACTTCACAAGGCGCACTGGTTCAGTTCAGAGAGACTGTTATGCAAAGGGGGGGGGGGGGGGGGGGGGGGGGATAGACGCGAGAGAGGAGAAGAAAATGAGAGTGCTCCACCCCTCCGCCCCCTCAGCTCCTCTCAGGAGGTGTCAGAAGCTTTGTGTGGAGAACCCAGCGCCCCCATTTCCTGCGAGAGGGAGCGCCGCCGAATTTCGATAACACTCGTTTCCAATTGAGTGCTTCAAAAAGGAAAAAGGCTCGGAGACAATTAGGATGAGAGTATAGCCCCGGCGCCCTGAATAGCCCTTGATGAGAGCGATGGGTGAGTTTGGATAGGTTAATCAAGCGTATTCGGAAAGCAGGTGTTGAACACACAACCCCACCGATCCCCCGCCCCAAATTATATGATCGTCACATTCGCAAAAGTGCGTCTTTTAATTAAACACAGTGTCCTCTCCCTCTGTCTTTTCCTTATTCAAAAGCGTGAAGCGGTGCTGATTGCATCAGATCACTGACACCAAGAACAAATTGCTTTTCTACGGTGGCAGGGATGATGAAAGGGGTGTGGGGATGTGGGGGTGTGGGTGGGGGTGGGGTGGGTGAATAGGGAGAGAGTGTTGCTTATCACAGGAGAGCCACAACGCTCGACTTTAATCTGAAAGATGATGCTGAAATTACGGCGAGGGGGGGCCGCCGCCGCACTCAAGGCAAACATCATGGTCGAAAAAAGGTGGAAAAGGGGCTTAAAAGGTCACGCGGTTTCATTTTGAAAATCTGAAGAGAGTAAATCTTTTGAACAAGGCTCTTACAGCCCTCGCGCCAAGTGTAATGTCTCTAAGCGCGTACGGTGACATTATGCTAATACGTGTCTTTTATCTAGTGATAACATTTCCATTCTCTCAAACGATAGAGACTTCCGTTTTGAAACTGGCTTCCTATTCTCTTCAAGAATCACTCCATTCTGCGCTGAAAGAATGACACGGTGGAACGGTTTCAATAGTTTTGTCTCGGTGAAATTATTTACTGTAAATGTGTTGTGAAATTATCAGAGGTGTGCTGTAACGGTTATAGTCTCAATAAAGGCTGCTTCCAGCACCAGCCTCAGCCAAGACACCACCACAGTCTGTCTCCCATTGTAATTGCCGCAAATGAAGTGTGATAAAATACACAGACGGAGCATGCTTTGGAAATGAAATCGCCACTATGTACTCTATTCTTAAAATGTTAATATAACCTTTTATGGTTATTTGTTTGCGGTTTAATCACTCCAGGTGCCTCAGTCAGATGAAGGGCGCACACTACGTCCAGTGTCGGCGATAAGGTTGGAATTGTGGCTTTGAAAAGTGTGGGTTTCTCATTAGATAAATGATGTTTTGTCCTCGGAAAACACATATACACGCATGCGCACACACACCTAAAGTAATTAGGAAAGAACACAAATTGCGGCGTGTTCCGGTCAGCGCTACCATGGAGAGCCAGGCTAAATAAAACATAACAAGCGAGGGGGAAATAAGGACTGGATCGGTGTTGCTGACAAGCCCCAGCAGCAGCGTCTAATTGATGAAGCCTCTTCTGATCCCACGCCGGATCAATACCGGTAGAGTTTGATTGACAACTTCAAACGAGAGTGAGGTTGTCTTTCACACTCACCCCGTCGCCTTTCCATGCACATGCTAGGACCGATATATATCAGTCTATGATGAAGGTTCTGACCACAGCTACAGAAAAACAGTCTGCAATGAACATTTATTTTCTTTGCACATTGTATTTATTCATTTAACTCTTCAGTAATGCTTTTTGTAAATGAATTCATTTAAAGACAGTAATGTATCCCAGAGTTTCCCTACCATTGAATAAGTGTGGTGGGTCGACCCGCCTTAAAGAGCTGCTAACCCTAAAAGAATGTCATTAGTCTGGGTTTCAGTGGAGAGTTTTAGTTTCCCATGATGGTCTAAATGCTGCTTCAGAGGCTTTTCCAACCTGACAAGAATACAATTCTGGGGGAAACATAAATTTAAAGATACTAAATACAAAAACGCATACCAGTCAAACCCCAGCACATACTGCATCCTTTCATAGAAGTAAAGAAAAATGCACACGTAATGATTCAGAAGTCAGAAAGCATTCCCTGTGCAGTGACAAATGTGAAAAGAAAAGCCACATCCTAATACACAGTGACAAATCCGGCATGCGCACGTGTGTGTATGTGTGTGTGTGTGTGTGTGTGGCTGTTTCAGCTTGCATTTCTTACTCCGATCGACCGTACTGAGCAGCCCGTTCTGTCAGAAGCTGAAAAGCGTGATCTGTGTGAGTTGTTGTTGCTGTTTTGGGGCCTAAAGTAAAGCCCCGCAGCCAGTCAGCCTTGCAGCGGCCATTAGTCTGAGGCAGCACTCCCTGCAGAACGGTGACAACGATGACAGGCAGCGGCAACGCGAGCGGGCCGGGGGGGTAGGACTCCGGGGGCATCTGCTGCTCCGGGTCAGTCGGGCCAAGGTATTTATCTGGGCAGTAATCTGAAGGAAAAGGACAGAGTACCTGACCCCCAAACCTCAGGGACATCATCAAACAGCTCCTATTCCAGGTCCGCCATCAGTCCTCGCGCCGCTCGATTCTTGCCCTCGCTACTCCTCACGGTGTATAGACTGCTGTAACCGCAGAGCAGGACCGAATTGATGAATAACAGAGCAGCAAACAGCGGCGAGGGTAGCAGCGAGGGTAAACCGCTTAGGACAGGCAGGACGGATCACTTGTGGATTGGGGCTCCAAGCTGAAACTGGCCCAAAGCTGAAACGGCAACATTGTCGCCCACCTGCTGGCTTTGTTTACATAGTGATTTGATTTCGTTTTTCATTCCGAAATCTATTGCGCAAGCACTGGAGTAAAACATGCATGTGGGCTAAAAAGGCTTTTTCATCTACTAGTCTAACTCTTCAAGAAACTATGTATGAATTAACCCTAAATTTAGATGGTCAATTAAGTTCTGTATATTATTTAAAGAGTATTTTTGTAGGGATGGGACATATGCTTATCTCACGATACGATACGATAAGATACATGATATGGGGTTTACGATTCAATTCAACCACAAAACACAAATACGATGTAATAAATAAAAGCTCAATGACAACAAAGTCTGACTGTGCAGAATTATGTTTATTTCTGAGCCACAAATCTTTCTAGCGATGGCATTAGCTTGCTAGAATGTAAACAACAATTTAAAAATGTCAGTACAAAGTGCAGGTAATATAATTTGGATGGAGAGCTTGTGAAATTGTCTCATTTGTGATTACTACAGCAGAATAAAATGGCGCTAATATCACCATTCATTTTTCTGACCCACGATATGTATTGTCACATTTTTGTATGGCGATATATTGAATTTCGATATATCGTCCCATCCCTACATTTTTTTCCTTCATTTGAAAGTTGACAGAAGAGAGAGACAGGAGAGATTGGGAGAGAGAGAGGGACCACGTCATAGAAGTTCCAGAACTCCGGACATCTTACGGACATGGTATCCGCCTCCGCAAACTGAGCCATGAGGACATCAGAATTTGATCCCCGATCCCTGACTCAGTGTCTTGCTCAAGGACACTTCAGCAGGGCGGATACTTGCCGACACAGGGTGTTTGAATCCGTGTCCTCTGATTGAAAGACGGTCTCTCTAACCGCTAGGACCAACCTGCCGCCCCAAGGAGAGTTTATTTCATGCTTGGTTTATTTTATGCTAGCAAAGCAGGACTCTCAAAGTGCACGTTGTTTTGTGTGTCGGAGCGACAAAAAGAGCCTCGTAACAGTATCCATATCAAGACTGCCAGCAAGACGAAAAGACTGCAGGGTCCCGGCGCTCCTGATTGCAGGCTAATCAGGGGGGACAGTGTGAAACGTGGCCGTTGTTAATCTGAAGTATCATGTGCCTTAGGTGCCTAATGTCTGTTAGCGCAAGAATCTCATAAGCTTAATTACTCTAAACATCCTTGATGGTGGATGTGCATTTAACAGTGAGAGGACATACAGGCAGAAAATATTCTTCAAAATGTCATCAGATTAGACGCTGTGCATATATAGGAACATCCGATGTTAAAAACTTAGAAAAGCCAGGGTGTCCCAGTGGCTCAGTTGGCTAAGGCATTAGAATTTGTAATTATGATAATAAAAGATACACAAAAAAAAAGTTGGATGAGGCTCATAACATTTAACCACGACATCCTGGTTGCGGAATTAGACTGGGACCTTGATTGCATGTCTTCCCCCTCACTTTCTTTCCCATCTTTCCTATTGCTCTCTATTGTGATTATCTAATAACAGCAAAAAAGTACCAAAAAAATACTCTACTTGAAAAAAGTGATTTGGATGACACTTATACACTTCAATCAACATTGTATAATAGGAGTATCTGGAGAGCTCAAGTCCAACCTTCTGTCTACCTAGCCTCTATCTACAGTCTAATACAGTATCAGTTATTTATTAGGTGTTCCTGCTTTTAACTCTCCCACATACTGAGGCTTCATTTATGGAACCATACAAACCATGAAAACCATACAAAGCTAGATCTTCTCAGGTGTGTGAATATTGTGTGTGTGTGTGTGTGTGTGTGTGTGAGTGTGTGTGTGCATGGTCAGTGTGTGAGGAGGCATGGTGATGGTACTGTGCACTGCCGGTCCCATCTGAAAAAATATGAATCACTAAGGAATGAGGGAAGAACTGTTCAACTTCTCGTCCTAACATCAGATTTCCAAACTACTAATTAATACTCAGAGACGTTCATGCAAATCTAAAAATACATTTTGAGTATTTAGACGGCCAACTGATTTTTTACTTGAACTAAATACAGTAATCAGCTTAGTCCAACCATTTCGTGTGATTAATCACTTGCTTAGCACAATCAATATCGTGGCAACATCAGGTCTCCGACTATATAGAATTAAATGCACAAAGCCAGTAAACACATTTTCTGTGATGTGTGATGATTATGGCTCATCGCAAACACAAACAGGCAAACACATCCATCAAAACCGAAATTATCAAGGTTGTTCTGAAGTGAGTTAGTGCCATCCACACCCAATTAAAGGATGACTGGCATAGAGCAGAAATAAGAAGTTTGTGCTCAAATCAACTTCTTTCCTTCTTTCCCTGGTTTATTTCATGTCACCTATCCAATACATAGGATCAAATGAAGAAGGGGTATGGAGAGTTCATCTTATATTTGGAAGCTGTGCAACCTATGCAATATGTGAAATGATTTCTTCCGATTATTAATAATCATAATAATAAAGGTCTGTGCCCTAATTGGGAGGAGGCAAGAGGAAGGAGGGAGAAAATATTGACTGATTGTTAAAATTGTTCAAACTCTCCAGTGAGACAACTCTCTAACATCACCCATGTTTTGCAGCCTTCTCTATTTTGTCAGGGGATATGAATAATGCAGGGAGGCTGCAAAAACACTATCAGCCATTCCACTATTGTGACAAGAGCACCAGGAGATAGGCTGCATTCATTTGGAGCACTTCTGTTTTTTTTTGCAAGGCCAGAAAATGACATTTTTATCAGTCTGTTTGCCTACTTGAGTTTTCTTCTTCTTTTATTTTTTGTAAAGGAAAACTCGAGGCAAGGATAATGAAACTGGTAAACAGAAGAATCATATAAGAAGTTTGAACTATTGAACATTGTACTTTGTAGCTTATATGAAACAATTACATACAGATTTAGTTGGACTGTGAAGTTTAATACATGTGATTATCTGATTCGAATGATGAAACGAAGCTAAAATGCGCCAAAATACGAGAGATAGTGGATGCTCATTTTGTGTTCATTTCGTTAAAGAGTATAATTTGTGAAGAAAACCCGAAGCCTTGTGAGCACATGGAGGCACTGACAATAGAAAACCTCCTTCCACGGTGAAAACGGTGTACAAGACCTTTTCAAAATTCAACCGTACCCGGCGAAAATAGCCAGAATTCAGAACAATAACACCTCATTTAGAGTAGTGGGGTCGAAGGGCTGGGAAAAAAAATTCTCTTGCACATCACATTAGCCGCGGGTGAGCGCGTGAACAACGGGCAGTAAATGTTTTTTTTGTTGTTGTTGTTGTCTTTTTTTAAATTCTGAATCCTTACCTTTAGCGTCCATGTCCGTCACCACCGCCGCCGCCAGAACCAGCACGAGGGAAAAATAATCTCTGGTCGCGTGCATCATGTTTTCCCCCCCGTTCGTTTTCTGCTATGAGAGTAGTGAACGTCCTTGGGCTTCAACACTTTTCCCTTTTCACACTGAAACACACGGAGAGCTCCGCCAAACCCCCGGCTGCACACACGGAGCGCTCCTCTTCCTCGGCGACTTCGGTCCGGATTTGCGGTGTGAATTTACTCATTGACAGAGACACGAGGGGGCTTCAGTTGGGTCCGCCGACACGACTACAGACTACTGACTATACTGTAGCGACTATAGAGACCGTGCTGCCCCGCTCTGTGCTATGAGCCTCCTCTTCGGGCAGCGCCGCCGTGCTTCCAGCACCGCGGACAGCTCCTAGCGTTGGCCAATGGAACGACTTGAAACAAACCAAAAACTTGAAAGTTTGGGGACATACAAAACATAATACCGTACAATAATTTTACGGCCTCTAAAACCGTCTTGGCAGGCTAATATATAAAAAAAAATACAACTCCCAAAGCTAGAAAAATGGCAGCCCAGACTCTAAACAATTCCTCTCCACCCACTTGCTAAACATCTTTTTCAGTGTGAAAAGGGCAGAAATGAAGTTGTTTTGCTGTGGTATAAGATTTTACTATTGGGGACATTTTCAGATGCGATACACTATTTTAGCCTGATATTGGTCCACTGGGAATACGTATGATACTGAAAGGACTCAAGGTGATTTTCTGCAGAAATGGGTCTATTTTCTGGTTAAGAACTGGTAGCACTGCTATGAAATATACCTTACTTGGGTGTAAAACAGTGTGTGCCTCCATCTTCTAATGTTGGCCAATATGGGTGTTGTGTTACGTTTTCTGTTGACGTCCTATCAGGACCATGGACAGATCCTGATGTTGGCCAATGGAACAGCTTCAGCTCAAAAAGTTACTGGAGAGTTTGTGCCAGCTATCATAAAATATAATGCAATAATATTAGAATCAGTGATGCAGTGGTAAATAAAAAGGTGGTAAACTAGGCTATCTCCAGACATCATAACTAAAACAATAGGAATACAACAATATTTTAACAAAATTATTAATTCAGGCTTTTTTCCTTAAAAACTCTACCTACTAACAATTTGATGCTACTTACTATGATATATGATATATACTATGCCTCTTAAATATTCATGTAAACTAAGTTTAGGTGGGTTTGCCCTCCACTATATCCCCTGAAACATTCTCAGTAGGCTATTATATTTATTAATTTATTGTATGGCAAACCATTTTTTCTGTAGTTTAATGTAATGCTACACTGACTCTAATCACTTAGAAATGACTCTTGCACACATTTTGAATACCAAGCCCTTCATTTGATTTTAATCTGATGAGTTATGAGTAATCTGATGAGTAAAGCCTGCAAACACCCTCTGTCTGAAATAAACCTGTTTATGAGGGTTGCTGTTGTTAAGAGGTTATGTTACAGAAGAGGATTAGGGCCACATGTGAAAAATGTATTTGAGTTCTGAGTTTAGAGTCAGAATTCTGAGAATAAAGTCAGAATTCTGAGGGGAAAAAGGCAGAATTCAGAGTTTAAAGTCTGAATTCTGAATCATTCTACGATTCTCATTTTTTCTCAGAATTCTGACTTTAATCTCAGAATTCTGACTTTAATCTCAGAACTAAAATTTTTCACACGTAGCCCTAATCCTCTTCCGTATTATATCAACGATTCACACACAGAAGAAATTTGTACTTTCTCGATAACACCCCGCATTCGTCCAAGGAAGAAAAAAATAAAATACACAAGGCAACACAATGGAAATGAAGTGCTTAAATCAGTCTTTTACAGAGATTACTCATACAATGACCTGCTCATCAACATGTTTGCTCTCTGGAAAAGAGCTAAATCTGCATAAAAGAGAAGAAACACTTATGAATCATACATGAGTATAGACAGGGGTATTTGGGGGGGAATAATGTGGAATTGCTAAATGTGCTGCTGTGCCGTGTCAAAAAATGTTCTTCGCTGAATGCTGATATGCGTCCGGGAGCTTCCTCTTGGACTCTGCATGCGTCCTGCCGCTGCTTTGTCTCCCTCCAGCTGTTTACAGTCACATTTTCGATTGAAGGCTCAGGTTGACTCAAACGGTGCAGCTGGAGTCGGTTTGATTTAACAGCATTGCGTCAGCATCAGTGCACCGGTCCAGTCTTTTTGAATCCCTTGATTTTGACCCGTCCTACTCCCTCCCACCTCCCCTGGCTCCTTGGGCCTTGTAAGACTCGGTGCAGCATGGCCGAGCCTTTTCCGGGTGGCTGATCCCACCAGTGACTTGTGTAGATCCGCAGCCAAGGTGCACCGCATCCCTTCCAGCACGTGTCCAAACCTCGCAGCCGGTGAGGGCCTCGCCGAGAGATGACGCATCACAGCAGTGTGGGAGAGAGAGAGAGAGAGAGAGAGAGAGAGAGAGAGAGAGAGAGAGAGAGAAAGAGAGAGAAAGAGAGAGAGAGAGAGTTTTTCCCGGCACAGAATTAGAATGTGAACAAGCCGGCGTTTGAGTCCTCTCAACACGTTAGCGCTTGATTTACGTACCTTCGCCTCAAGGCAGAGGAGCTATTCGTGGATCCCGCACTCTGTATGTAAAAGGATGGTCATGCACAGTCGAGGCATTACTCATCAGATTAGGATCAAGTGCATGGTTTGGTTTTCAAATTGTGTGCAGGAGTCACTTTTTAAATTTGAATGATCAAATGGCATCGTTTATGTTGAAATGGCTGATAGGCAGCACAGAAATTATTTATAATGTGAAAGGGGTCCTATTATAAGAATTCAAATTTTCTTCTATTTATTTACATATATGGTCACAAATGTTGAATCAAGACACTGTTAAAATTTGATTTGGTTGAGTTAGTGGATTTAAAAAAAAAATATCCTCACTTAGCAATGAATAAAATAAAATCCTTCTGATTCATGGAAACTGAATAATATGGGACCTGAAGTTTCTTTCTTCTAGCATCCCGCTCTCTCTCTCTCTCTCTCTCTCTCTCTCTCTCTCTCTCTCTCCCTCTTTCTCTCTCTCAGCTTAACACCACCTATGCGTCGGATTAATTTCCTTCCCACTCTAGAGTCTGCCAATCACAAAGTCAGCCACTGTCTGAGCTTTTCAAACAACCGGCCAGTCAAAAGCCAAACTCTTCATTTCTTACTGTGATGTGCCTTGTAGCAAAAAGTAATGAAAGAGGAAATGGAAACAGATAGATAGATAGATAGATAGATAGATAGATAGATAGATAGATACTGACACCAGAATTTTAGAATTTGGGCAAATTCTGTAAATCTACAGGGTCTCAATTAGTAAAGATGAGACGCTTTTTTCTGTTACAGCCCCACTTTGTGATTTAGGATGATAAGACAACTGGATTTTGTCCAAAAATCTTGCTTGGTACAGCTTTAATGCTCATTTACATATTCAAATAGTTTCTTACAATCCAAGATGATCCACTATTCTCTTTGGTACTACACTGAAACACTTCAAGTGTCTGTTAATGTGATGCAAAATCTATATAATCCTGAACCAGAAGTGAGCAAGACAGTCATTCGTAGCATTTAGAACAGCCAGTACACAGCATAGTGACAGATCCTGTGTATCCACTCACTTCAGATCAGTGCAGACCGACTATTGGATGGAGTGCGGAGTGCAGCGAGTGCCTCAGTTCTCTCGCCTCCTAATCACAGCATTGCATTAAGGTTTCTCTGCACCTTTGCTCAGCCACTAGGGCTTATTTGTCTTAATAAGCAAAAGTGTCCTGGCTGGTTCTATTAGACATGCGGCCGGCCTGAATGCATTTCCCTTCAGAACCAAGGGTACATCGCCCCGACGGTTCCTCGTGGAGTTATTCTGGCTGTGCGGACCTGTCTGCCCAGGACTGGGGAATTAGGGAAAAAAATCTAATCAAGGTCTTATTTTGCACAATATGGTCTGGGTATAAATAGTAGCGGCATTGCTCAGTTTGCTCTCTCGCTGCCCCAGTAGACGTGGCTGTCTTGTTAAATGGGAAATAAGTGTTGTATATGAGACAAGCGACCAAGATAAGATAAAGGGAATCATATGTGTGGAGATATTGATGTTTCTGGTCATGGCTTGTAAACAAACTATTTCCCGCGCTGCTCATTTTCTACTGCACCATCCTAATGACCGAGCTGACGCCGAATTAGTTTTTCTGTGTATCATATATTTAAGCGATTTCAAAATTGCTATATGTTATTTTAGCATATCAATTCACATGCCACTGCATCCACAGCAGGCAGCCGCGGATTGGCTGCTGCTGAACAGCCATGCTATTGCTCAGTGAAGAGAGGTCGACTCATTTTCCTCTCTCTCAGCGCGAGGCAGACAGCACCTTGACCAGGTGTGACCTGCATAACCAAGGCTCTCCACGGCTCATTCGCACCGCAGCGCAAAATGTCCCAATTTTGATTCTTTTTTTCACCCTCAAACGCGACGCAGATCTGATGTTCTCTAATCAGTGTGCAAAGCAAAAAGACGCATGAAGTGGCATTTTTTCCAGTTCCCGTCTGGAACATGAGAGCGATACAAAATCCTCACCAAATTTAGCAAAATGAGCACAAATGCTGAAACACACATGACTTGTGAATGTGGATGTTGTCTATGAAAATTGTGGATTTGGGATTATGTGACAATAGCATGAATTGGACATGCATTTGACGTGTTTGTCACATGAAAAGGTTTGCGAATGGTTACGTTTATGCAAATAAACAACTTTGGTTAAGGTTAGGGTGAAGGTTAACATTAGATTTACACAACTTAAACTTTGGTTAAGGTTAGGCATCTATAACAATTTGGTTAAGGTTAGGGAAAGGTTTTCATCATGGTTAAATAAGAAAAATGTTCACTGAAAATGAAAACTTAACTCACAGTAGAAAACGTATTCTCATGAGTTGGGAATTGAACCCATTGTCAAACTACTGTCTGTTTCTAGACACTGAGACATGTGGCCTACATGTGACCTATATTTGAAAAATCTGAATTGTCAGCATTGCCATGACAATACCTAAATCTTACGGCACTCACCTGGGACAATTGTCATATCAATGTCAGCTTGGCTGAGCCTGCATTAGCATGGAGGACAACGAGACACAGCAATGGAAAGAAAGCCAAATAGCTTGCGAGACACATCAATTCAGTCAAATGCCATACACATATTGCACATAGTGAAATTAATTAAAGTTAAATTAATATTGAATATTGGAGTCCCTGTCCACGTTATATAGAAGACTAGCCTGTGTAGAGAGCGGGAGAAGCGTAGGTACATGTGGGATGTGATGATGTCTTTTATTATCTGCCTATTGTGTGGAAGTTACGCACACCGACAGAAAGTTCATGAGGTGCTGATCACTGGCACAAAAATCTCACATGAAAGAAGAAAAATATGCCGGTGTATTAGGGCCACTGTAGGTGATTTATTTTTTTTACTGCAGTCGAGGGGAGGGGGGTAATATTCCAAGAAAAAAGACTGAATGTCTGAGATTAAAGCCAGAAATTTACAAGAAAAAAAACCCTCAGAAACCCCTCGCAAATTTCTGAGTTTAACCTTGGAAATTCTTTTTTTTCTTGCAAATTTTGGAGGTTTTTTTTCCGCACATTTCTGACTTTAATCTCTATTGACTTTAACATTACCTAAACACCCACAATGGCCCTAATACACCGTCGTAGAAAAAAGCATCACACGCTTTTCTACTGATGTTTTGGCATAAAGCCTTCTCAAGTAACACCCAGAAGAAGGCTTTTACATCAGTAATAACATAACTACATATTACGCATATGGAGCTGGGTGTGCGATGCTTTTCTCTTCTTTCATTGTTACTCTGCCAGGCATGATTTTTTTTAACATTGCTGTTGACATTGGTATCAGATATGGGTTACATCCTAGAATAGATGTGAACAGTTATCCAAAATAATCAGATATAAGCAGCAATTGGGAATTGAGTATGAAGGCCTGCGGTGTGAACGCAGCCTTTGTTCCCATTAGTGAAGACAGAGAGAGCACCTGATCCGAAGGTGGCAAAAGCACGACACACAGATCCCTCTGCTCATCTGCCAGATCCTCCCACCATCTCCAGCCACACATTTGTCACCGCTGGAAAGATATTTGTTCACGCCCCTGCTGGGTATCCCACATAATCACAAGGGGAAGCAGAAACCATTTAGCTCAGGGGAAACGGAGAGCCTTGCAGCATGGCGACACCTTTCCCCACAAAATAAATGTCTCACATGGCTCTTCCATGTATTCGGACAGTCCACATGGAATGAAAACCACTGAACCTGCAACTTCTCTGCCCAAACCTCATTTGTTTTACACAAATATAATCATGTTGTGGTTATTTATTCATTGTGCAAGGTCAACAGTTTTTTTCCAAAAGACTGTTCAGGTGCTTCTCAGGTTCAGGTTCACATAAAGCTGCGGCTTTTCTTCTCTTCTCTTCCTCTGATGCTTCTCAGCCTCTCTAACAGCATTCTGGTCCCAAATCTATTTCATGTCATCATGTCACGAAAATGGGCGCCTGGTTTTGACAGAGAGCATGAACTTGCCATTTTGGGATGATGCTGCCTGGCTGCAAGTAGTTACTTCAGAAAATTCAGGGGTGTGAAGCCTCATGTTTATAGATTATATGGGCAGGATATGATATCTGTGACAATTTGTTGTAAAAATGGTACAAACCTTATCTGGTAGTTTCAGACGAATGCATATCTTGACCTAGTGCTTTGGTATCTGACAGGTATCAACAGTTGCAATGTTTTACACATTCATGGGGCTTCATCTTTACAGTTGTCATCTCAGTTTGACTTTATCACAGTCGGAGTCATGGTGCACAGAGCCGGCAACGGACAATCTTATCTGACATATTTCAAATCTATATAAAGGGATAAAGGGCAAAGTTCACTTGTTTTCTCTCACCGAAGCCTGCAGGCAAAATCATCACAGCATGCAGGCTCATATGACCACTTTACCACCTACTGTATATCCCAGTGTTCAACTATCAAAGTCTCCCTTAAAAACACAGCAGCGATCAAACCAGATAAATGAAAGGACTTTTTATTGTTGCCACAATGTCAATATTGGAAAAAAGGCAACAGTAGCTCCACTGAATTATTACATGGAAATGTGCCTCAGCTTCATTTAGATTTAGATTAAGGAATATTATTAAGATTCAAGAGCTCATGGCTGAAAAGGCAAGGCGGAAATTGCACCCTAAAACATAATTGACTTTCCTATGATGGTGGACATGAGAGTCTAGGTTTGTGAAAAGCTACAAAAATGGCAA